>NW_027472048.1:0-324937 GCF_965638725.1 Aptenodytes patagonicus | reverse complement strand
GGAAAGACGTCGGCACCCTGAGGTGGCTGGCAAGCTCAGAGCGGCAGTGTCTGTGGGGCTGTGGAAGGGCTGCCAAGGGAAGGTGAGGGCCAGCAACAGCTTGCAGTCCTGGCCCCTTTGGTGTGGGAGCAGGCGCTGGACCTTTTCCATTTGGGAGCTGGGCTTTCGGAGGACTGAGAGCGAGCAAGGGAAAGACGTTGGCCCCGTGAGGTGGCTGGCAAGCTCAGAGCGGCAGTGTCTGTGGGGCTGTGGAAGGGCTGCCAAGGGAAGGTGAGGGCCAGCAACAGCTTGCAGTCCTGGCCCCTTTGGTGTGGGAGCAGGCGCTGGACCTTTTCCATTTGGGAGCTGGGCTTTCGGAGGACTGAGAGCGAGCAAGGGAAAGACGTCGGCACCCTGAGGTGGCTGGCAAGCTCAGAGCGGCAGTGTCTGTGGGGCTGTGGAAGGGCTGCCAAGGGAAGGTGAGGGCCAGCAACAGCTTGCAGTCCTGGCCCCTTTGGTGTGGGAGCAGGCGCTGGACGTTTTCCATTTGGGAGCTGGGCATTCGGAGGACTGAGAGCGAGCAAGGGAAAGACGTCGGCACCCTGAGGTGGCTGGCAAGCTCAGAGCAGCAGTGTCTGTGGGGCTGTGGAAGGGCTGCCAAGGGAAGGTGAGGGCCAGCAACAGCTTGCAGTCCTGGCCCCTTTGGTGTGGGAGCAGGCGCTGGACGTTTTCCATTTGGGAGCTGGGCTTTCGGAGGACTGAGAGCGAGCAAGGGAAAGACGTCGGCACCCTGAGGTGGCTGGCAAGCTCAGAGCGGCAGTGTCTGTGGGGCTGTGGAAGGGCTGCCAAGGGAAGGTGAGGGCCAGCAACAGCTTGCAGTCCTGGCCCCTTTGGTGTGGGAGCAGGCGCTGGAGGTTTTCCACTTGGGAGCTGGGCTCTGGCAGTGCTGAGAGCGAGCAAGGGAAAGACGTTGGCACCCTGAGGTGGCTGGCAAGCTCAGAGCGGCAGTGTCTGTGGGGCTGTGGAAGGGCTGCCAAGGGAAGGTGAGGGCCAGCAACAGCTTGCAGTCCTGGCCCCTTTGGTGTGGGAGCAGGCGCTGGACGTTTTCCATTTGGGAGCTGGGCGTTCTCAGGACTGAGAGCGAGCAAGGGAAAGACTTTGGCCCCGTGAGGTGGCTGGCAAGCTCAGAGCGGCAGTGTCTGTGGGGCTGTGGAAGGGCTGCCAAGGGAAGGTGAGGGCCAGCAACAGCTTGCAGTCCTGGCCCCTTTGGTGTGGGAGCAGGCGCTGGACGTTTTCCATTTGGGAGCTGGGCTTTCGGAGGACTGAGAGCGAGCAAGGGAAAGACGTTGGCACCCTGAGGTGGCTGGCAAGCTCAGAGCGCCAGTGTCTGTGGGGCTGTGGAAGGGCTGCCAAGGGAAGGTGAGGGCCAGCAACAGCTTGCAGTCCTGGCCCCTTTGGTGTGGGAGCAGGCGCTGGACATTTTCCATTTGGGAGCTGGGCTTTCTCAGGACTGAGAGCGAGCAAGGGAAAGACGTCGGCACCCTGAGGTGGCTGGCAAGCTCAGAGCGGCAGTGTCTGTGGGGCTGTGGAAGGGCTGCCAAGGGAAGGTGAGGGCCAGCAACAGCTTGCAGTCCTGGCCCCTTTGGTGTGGGAGCAGGCGCTGGACCTTTTCCATTTGGGAGCTGGGCTTTCGGAGGACTGAGAGCGAGCAAGGGAAAGACGTCGGCACCCTGAGGTGGCTGGCAAGCTCAGAGCGGCAGTGTCTGTGGGGCTGTGGAAGGGCTGCCAAGGGAAGGTGAGGGCCAGCAACAGCTTGCAGTCCTGGCCCCTTTGGTGTGGGAGCAGGCGCTGGACGTTTTCCCTTTGGGAGCTGGGCTTTCGGAGGACTGAGAGCGAGCAAGGGAAAGACGTCGGCACCCTGAGGTGGCTGGCAAGCTCAGAGCGGCAGTGTCTGTGGGGCTGTGGAAGGGCTGCCAAGGGAAGGTGAGGGCCAGCAACAGCTTGCAGTCCTGGCCCCTTTGGTGTGGGAGCAGGCGCTGGACCTTTTCCATTTGGGAGCTGGGCTTTCGGAGGACTGAGAGCGAGCAAGGGAAAGACGTCGGCACCCTGAGGTGGCTGGCAAGCTCAGAGCGGCAGTGTCTGTGGGGCTGTGGAAGGGCTGCCAAGGGAAGGTGAGGGCCAGCAACAGCTTGCAGTCCTGGCCCCTTTGGTGTGGGAGCAGGCGCTGGACGTTTTCCATTTGGGAGCTGGGCTTTCGGAGGACTGAGAGCGAGCAAGGGAAAGACGTCGGCACCCTGAGGTGGCTGGCAAGCTCAGAGCGGCAGTGTCTGTGGGGCTGTGGAAGGGCTGCCAAGGGAAGGTGAGGGCCAGCAACAGCTTGCAGTCCTGGCCCCTTTGGTGTGGGAGCAGGCGCTGGACGTTTTCCATTTGGGAGCTGGGCTTTCGGAGGACTGAGAGCGAGCAAGGGAAAGACGTCGGCACCCTGAGGTGGCTGGCAAGCTCAGAGCGGCAGTGTCTGTGGGGCTGTGGAAGGGCTGCCAAGGGAAGGTGAGGGCCAGCAACAGCTTGCAGTCCTGGCCCCTTTGGTGTGGGAGCAGGCGCTGGACGTTTTCCATTTGGGAGCTGGGCTTTCGGAGGACTGAGAGCGAGCAAGGGAAAGACGTTGGCCCCGTGAGGTGGCTGGCAAGCTCAGAGCGCCAGTGTCTGTGGGGCTGTGGAAGGGCTGCCAAGGGAAGGTGAGGGCCAGCAACAGCTTGCAGTCCTGGCCCCTTTGGTGTGGGAGCAGGCGCTGGACATTTTCCACTTGGGAGCTGGGCTCTGGCAGTGCTGAGAGCGAGCAAGGGAAAGACGTTGGCACCCTGAGGTGGCTGGCAAGCTCAGAGCGGCAGTGTCTGTGGGGCTGTGGAAGGGCTGCCAAGGGAAGGTGAGGGCCAGCAACAGCTTGCAGTCCTGGCCCCTTTGGTGTGGGAGCAGGCGCTGGACGTTTTCCCTTTGGGAGCTGGGCTTTCTCAGGACTGAGAGCGAGCAAGGGAAAGACGTTGGCCCCGTGAGGTGGCTGGCAAGCTCAGAGCGGCAGTGTCTGTGGGGCTGTGGAAGGGCTGCCAAGGGAAGGTGAGGGCCAGCAACAGCTTGCAGTCCTGGCCCCTTTGGTGTGGGAGCAGGCGCTGGACGTTTTCCATTTGGGAGCTGGGCTTTCGGAGGACTGAGAGCGAGCAAGGGAAAGACGTTGGCCCCGTGAGGTGGCTGGCAAGCTCAGAGCGGCAGTGTCTGTGGGGCTGTGGAAGGGCTGCCAAGGGAAGGTGAGGGCCAGCAACAGCTTGCAGTCCTGGCCCCTTTGGTGTGGGAGCAGGCGCTGGACCTTTTCCATTTGGGAGCTGGGCATTCGGAGGACTGAGAGCGAGCAAGGGAAAGACGTCGGCACCCTGAGGTGGCTGGCAAGCTCAGAGCGGCAGTGTCTGTGGGGCTGTGGAAGGGCTGCCAAGGGAAGGTGAGGGCCAGCAACAGCTTGCAGTCCTGGCCCCTTTGGTGTGGGAGCAGGCGCTGGACCTTTTCCATTTGGGAGCTGGGCTTTCGGAGGACTGAGAGCGAGCAAGGGAAAGACGTCGGCACCCTGAGGTGGCTGGCAAGCTCAGAGCGGCAGTGTCTGTGGGGCTGTGGAAGGGCTGCCAAGGGAAGGTGAGGGCCAGCAACAGCTTGCAGTCCTGGCCCCTTTGGTGTGGGAGCAGGCGCTGGACCTTTTCCATTTGGGAGCTGGGCTTTCGGAGGACTGAGAGCGAGCAAGGGAAAGACGTTGGCACCCTGAGGTGGCTGGCAAGCTCAGAGCGCCAGTGTCTGTGGGGCTGTGGAAGGGCTGCCAAGGGAAGGTGAGGGCCAGCAACAGCTTGCAGTCCTGGCCCCTTTGGTGTGGGAGCAGGCGCTGGACCTTTTCCATTTGGGAGCTGGGCATTCGGAGGACTGAGAGCGAGCAAGGGAAAGACGTCGGCACCCTGAGGTGGCTGGCAAGCTCAGAGCGGCAGTGTCTGTGGGGCTGTGGAAGGGCTGCCAAGGGAAGGTGAGGGCCAGCAACAGCTTGCAGTCCTGGCCCCTTTGGTGTGGGAGCAGGCGCTGGACGTTTTCCATTTGGGAGCTGGGCTTTCGGAGGACTGAGAGCGAGCAAGGGAAAGACGTTGGCCCCGTGAGGTGGCTGGCAAGCTCAGAGCGCCAGTGTCTGTGGGGCTGTGGAAGGGCTGCCAAGGGAAGGTGAGGGCCAGCAACAGCTTGCAGTCCTGGCCCCTTTGGTGTGGGAGCAGGCGCTGGACATTTTCCACTTGGGAGCTGGGCTCTGGCAGTGCTGAGAGCGAGCAAGGGAAAGACGTTGGCACCCTGAGGTGGCTGGCAAGCTCAGAGCGGCAGTGTCTGTGGGGCTGTGGAAGGGCTGCCAAGGGAAGGTGAGGGCCAGCAACAGCTTGCAGTCCTGGCCCCTTTGGTGTGGGAGCAGGCGCTGGACGTTTTCCCTTTGGGAGCTGGGCTTTCTCAGGACTGAGAGCGAGCAAGGGAAAGACGTTGGCCCCGTGAGGTGGCTGGCAAGCTCAGAGCGGCAGTGTCTGTGGGGCTGTGGAAGGGCTGCCAAGGGAAGGTGAGGGCCAGCAACAGCTTGCAGTCCTGGCCCCTTTGGTGTGGGAGCAGGCGCTGGACGTTTTCCATTTGGGAGCTGGGCTTTCGGAGGACTGAGAGCGAGCAAGGGAAAGACGTTGGCCCCGTGAGGTGGCTGGCAAGCTCAGAGCGGCAGTGTCTGTGGGGCTGTGGAAGGGCTGCCAAGGGAAGGTGAGGGCCAGCAACAGCTTGCAGTCCTGGCCCCTTTGGTGTGGGAGCAGGCGCTGGACCTTTTCCATTTGGGAGCTGGGCTTTCGGAGGACTCAGAGCGAGCAAGGGAAAGACGTCGGCACCCTGAGGTGGCTGGCAAGCTCAGAGCGGCAGTGTCTGTGGGGCTGTGGAAGGGCTGCCAAGGGAAGGTGAGGGCCAGCAACAGCTTGCAGTCCTGGCCCCTTTGGTGTGGGAGCAGGCGCTGGACGTTTTCCATTTGGGAGCTGGGCTTTCGGAGGACTGAGAGCGAGCAAGGGAAAGACGTTGGCACCCTGAGGTGGCTGGCAAGCTCAGAGCGCCAGTGTCTGTGGGGCTGTGGAAGGGCTGCCAAGGGAAGGTGAGGGCCAGCAACAGCTTGCAGTCCTGGCCCCTTTGGTGTGGGAGCAGGCGCTGGACCTTTTCCATTTGGGAGCTGGGCATTCGGAGGACTGAGAGCGAGCAAGGGAAAGACGTCGGCACCCTGAGGTGGCTGGCAAGCTCAGAGCGGCAGTGTCTGTGGGGCTGTGGAAGGGCTGCCAAGGGAAGGTGAGGGCCAGCAACAGCTTGCAGTCCTGGCCCCTTTGGTGTGGGAGCAGGCGCTGGACGTTTTCCATTTGGGAGCTGGGCTTTCGGAGGACTGAGAGCGAGCAAGGGAAAGACGTCGGCACCCTGAGGTGGCTGGCAAGCTCAGAGCGGCAGTGTCTGTGGGGCTGTGGAAGGGCTGCCAAGGGAAGGTGAGGGCCAGCAACAGCTTGCAGTCCTGGCCCCTTTGGTGTGGGAGCAGGCGCTGGACGTTTTCCATTTGGGAGCTGGGCTTTTGGAGGACTGAGAGCGAGCAAGGGAAAGACGTCGGCACCCTGAGGTGGCTGGCAAGCTCAGAGCGGCAGTGTCTGTGGGGCTGTGGAAGGGCTGCCAAGGGAAGGTGAGGGCCAGCAACAGCTTGCAGTCCTGGCCCCTTTGGTGTGGGAGCAGGCGCTGGACCTTTTCCATTTGGGAGCTGGGCTTTCGGAGGACTGAGAGCGAGCAAGGGAAAGACGTCGGCACCCTGAGGTGGCTGGCAAGCTCAGAGCGGCAGTGTCTGTGGGGCTGTGGAAGGGCTGCCAAGGGAAGGTGAGGGCCAGCAACAGCTTGCAGTCCTGGCCCCTTTGGTGTGGGAGCAGGCGCTGGACGTTTTCCATTTGGGAGCTGGGCTTTCGGAGGACTGAGAGCGAGCAAGGGAAAGACGTCGGCACCCTGAGGTGGCTGGCAAGCTCAGAGCGGCAGTGTCTGTGGGGCTGTGGAAGGGCTGCCAAGGGAAGGTGAGGGCCAGCAACAGCTTGCAGTCCTGGCCCCTTTGGTGTGGGAGCAGGCGCTGGACCTTTTCCCTTTGGGAGCTGGGCTTTCGGAGGACTGAGAGCGAGCAAGGGAAAGACGTCGGCACCCTGAGGTGGCTGGCAAGCTCAGAGCGGCAGTGTCTGTGGGGCTGTGGAAGGGCTGCCAAGGGAAGGTGAGGGCCAGCAACAGCTTGCAGTCCTGGGCCCCTTTGGTGTGGGAGCAGGCGCTGGACGTTTTCCATTTGGGAGCTGGGCTTTCGGAGGACTGAGAGCGAGCAAGGGAAAGACGTTGGCACCCTGAGGTGGCTGGCAAGCTCAGAGCGGCAGTGTCTGTGGGGCTGTGGAAGGGCTGCCAAGGGAAGGTGAGGGCCAGCAACAGCTTGCAGTCCTGGCCCCTTTGGTGTGGGAGCAGGCGCTGGACGTTTTCCATTTGGGAGCTGGGCTTTCGGAGGACTGAGAGCGAGCAAGGGAAAGACGTCGGCACCCTGAGGTGGCTGGCAAGCTCAGAGCGGCAGTGTCTGTGGGGCTGTGGAAGGGCTGCCAAGGGAAGGTGAGGGCCAGCAACAGCTTGCAGTCCTGGCCCCTTTGGTGTGGGAGCAGGCGCTGGACGTTTTCCATTTGGGAGCTGGGCTTTCGGAGGACTGAGAGCGAGCAAGGGAAAGACGTCGGCACCCTGAGGTGGCTGGCAAGCTCAGAGCGGCAGTGTCTGTGGGGCTGTGGAAGGGCTGCCAAGGGAAGGTGAGGGCCAGCAACAGCTTGCAGTCCTGGCCCCTTTGGTGTGGGAGCAGGCGCTGGACGTTTTCCATTTGGGAGCTGGGCTTTCGGAGGACTGAGAGCGAGCAAGGGAAAGACGTTGGCCCCGTGAGGTGGCTGGCAAGCTCAGAGCGCCAGTGTCTGTGGGGCTGTGGAAGGGCTGCCAAGGGAAGGTGAGGGCCAGCAACAGCTTGCAGTCCTGGCCCCTTTGGTGTGGGAGCAGGCGCTGGACATTTTCCACTTGGGAGCTGGGCTCTGGCAGTGCTGAGAGCGAGCAAGGGAAAGACGTTGGCACCCTGAGGTGGCTGGCAAGCTCAGAGCGGCAGTGTCTGTGGGGCTGTGGAAGGGCTGCCAAGGGAAGGTGAGGGCCAGCAACAGCTTGCAGTCCTGGCCCCTTTGGTGTGGGAGCAGGCGCTGGACGTTTTCCCTTTGGGAGCTGGGCTTTCTCAGGACTGAGAGCGAGCGAGGGAAAGACGTTGGCCCGTGAGGTGGCTGGCAAGCTCAGAGCGGCAGTGTCTGTGGGGCTGTGGAAGGGCTGCCAAGGGAAGGTGAGGGCCAGCAACAGCTTGCAGTCCTGGCCCCTTTGTTGTGGGAGCAGGCGCTGGACGTTTTCCATTTGGGAGCTGGGCTTTCGGAGGACTGAGAGCGAGCAAGGGAAAGACGTTGGCACCCTGAGGTGGCTGGCAAGCTCAGAGCGGCAGTGTCTGTGGGGCTGTGGAAGGGCTGCCAAGGGAAGGTGAGGGCCAGCAACAGCTTGCAGTCCTGGCCCCTTTGGTGTGGGAGCAGGCGCTGGACCTTTTCCATTTGGGAGCTGGGCATTCGGAGGACTGAGAGCGAGCAAGGGAAAGACGTCGGCACCCTGAGGTGGCTGGCAAGCTCAGAGCGCCAGTGTCTGTGGGGCTGTGGAAGGGCTGCCAAGGGAAGGTGAGGGCCAGCAACAGCTTGCAGTCCTGGCCCCTTTGGTGTGGGAGCAGGCGCTGGACCTTTTCCATTTGGGAGCTGGGCTTTCGGAGGACTCAGAGCGAGCAAGGGAAAGACTTCGGCACCCTGAGGTGGCTGGCAAGCTCAGAGCGGCAGTGTCTGTGGGGCTGTGGAAGGGCTGCCAAGGGAAGGTGAGGGCCAGCAACAGCTTGCAGTCCTGGCCCCTTTGGTGTGGGAGCAGGCGCTGGACGTTTTCCATTTGGGAGCTGGGCTTTCGGAGGACTGAGAGCGAGCAAGGGAAAGACGTCGGCACCCTGAGGTGGCTGGCAAGCTCAGAGCGGCAGTGTCTGTGGGGCTGTGGAAGGGCTGCCAAGGGAAGGTGAGGGCCAGCAACAGCTTGCAGTCCTGGCCCCTTTGGTGTGGGAGCAGGCGCTGGACGTTTTCCATTTGGGAGCTGGGCTTTCGGAGGACTGAGAGCGAGCAAGGGAAAGACGTCGGCACCCTGAGGTGGCTGGCAAGCTCAGAGCGGCAGTGTCTGTGGGGCTGTGGAAGGGCTGCCAAGGGAAGGTGAGGGCCAGCAACAGCTTGCAGTCCTGGCCCCTTTGGTGTGGGAGCAGGCGCTGGACCTTTTCCATTTGGGAGCTGGGCTTTCGGAGGACTGAGAGCGAGCAAGGGAAAGACGTCGGCACCCTGAGGTGGCTGGCAAGCTCAGAGCGGCAGTGTCTGTGGGGCTGTGGAAGGGCTGCCAAGGGAAGGTGAGGGCCAGCAACAGCTTGCAGTCCTGGCCCCTTTGGTGTGGGAGCAGGCGCTGGACGTTTTCCATTTGGGAGCTGGGCTTTTGGAGGACTGAGAGCGAGCAAGGGAAAGACGTCGGCACCCTGAGGTGGCTGGCAAGCTCAGAGCGGCAGTGTCTGTGGGGCTGTGGAAGGGCTGCCAAGGGAAGGTGAGGGCCAGCAACAGCTTGCAGTCCTGGCCCCTTTGGTGTGGGAGCAGGCGCTGGACCTTTTCCATTTGGGAGCTGGGCTTTCGGAGGACTGAGAGCGAGCAAGGGAAAGACGTCGGCACCCTGAGGTGGCTGGCAAGCTCAGAGCGCCAGTGTCTGTGGGGCTGTGGAAGGGCTGCTAAGGGAAGGTGAGGGCCAGCAACAGCTTGCAGTCCTGGCCCCTTTGGTGTGGGAGCAGGCGCTGGACGTTTTCCCTTTGGGAGCTGGGCTCTGGCAGTGCTGAGAGCGAGCAAGGGAAAGACGTCGGCACCCTGAGGTGGCTGGCAAGCTCAGAGCGGCAGTGTCTGTGGGGCTGTGGAAGGGCTGCCAAGGGAAGGTGAGGGCCAGCAACAGCTTGCAGTCCTGGCCCCTTTGGTGTGGGAGCAGGCGCTGGACGTTTTCCCTTTGGGAGCTGGGCTTTCTCAGGACTGAGAGCGAGCAAGGGAAAGACGTTGGCCCCGTGAGGTGGCTGGCAAGCTCAGAGCGGCAGTGTCTGTGGGGCTGTGGAAGGGCTGCCAAGGGAAGGTGAGGGCCAGCAACAGCTTGCAGTCCTGGCCCCTTTGGTGTGGGAGCAGGCGCTGGACCTTTTCCATTTGGGAGCTGGGCTTTCGGAGGACTGAGAGCGAGCAAGGGAAAGACGTTGGCACCCTGAGGTGGCTGGCAAGCTCAGAGCGGCAGTGTCTGTGGGGCTGTGGAAGGGCTGCCAAGGGAAGGTGAGGGCCAGCAACAGCTTGCAGTCCTGGCCCCTTTGGTGTGGGAGCAGGCGCTGGACCTTTTCCATTTGGGAGCTGGGCATTCGGGGGACTGAGAGCGAGCAAGGGAAAGACGTCGGCACCCTGAGGTGGCTGGCAAGCTCAGAGCGCCAGTGTCTGTGGGGCTGTGGAAGGGCTGCCAAGGGAAGGTGAGGGCCAGCAACAGCTTGCAGTCCTGGCCCCTTTGGTGTGGGAGCAGGCGCTGGACCTTTTCCATTTGGGAGCTGGGCTTTCGGAGGACTCAGAGCGAGCAAGGGAAAGACGTCGGCACCCTGAGGTGGCTGGCAAGCTCAGAGCGGCAGTGTCTGTGGGGCTGTGGAAGGGCTGCCAAGGGAAGGTGAGGGCCAGCAACAGCTTGCAGTCCTGGCCCCTTTGGTGTGGGAGCAGGCGCTGGACGTTTTCCCTTTGGGAGCTGGGCTTTCGGAGGACTGAGAGCGAGCAAGGGAAAGACGTCGGCACCCTGAGGTGGCTGGCAAGCTCAGAGCGGCAGTGTCTGTGGGGCTGTGGAAGGGCTGCCAAGGGAAGGTGAGGGCCAGCAACAGCTTGCAGTCCTGGCCCCTTTGGTGTGGGAGCAGGCGCTGGACGTTTTCCCTTTGGGAGCTGGGCTTTCGGAGGACTGAGAGCGAGCAAGGGAAAGACGTCGGCACCCTGAGGTGGCTGGCAAGCTCAGAGCGGCAGTGTCTGTGGGGCTGTGGAAGGGCTGCCAAGGGAAGGTGAGGGCCAGCAACAGCTTGCAGTCCTGGCCCCTTTGGTGTGGGAGCAGGCGCTGGACGTTTTCCATTTGGGAGCTGGGCTTTCGGAGGACTGAGAGCGAGCAAGGGAAAGACGTCGGCACCCTGAGGTGGCTGGCAAGCTCAGAGCGGCAGTGTCTGTGGGGCTGTGGAAGGGCTGCCAAGGGAAGGTGAGGGCCAGCAACAGCTTGCAGTCCTGGCCCCTTTGGTGTGGGAGCAGGCGCTGGACGTTTTCCATTTGGGAGCTGGGCTTTCGGAGGACTGAGAGCGAGCAAGGGAAAGACGTCGGCACCCTGAGGTGGCTGGCAAGCTCAGAGCGGCAGTGTCTGTGGGGCTGTGGAAGGGCTGCCAAGGGAAGGTGAGGGCCAGCAACAGCTTGCAGTCCTGGCCCCTTTGGTGTGGGAGCAGGCGCTGGACGTTTTCCCTTTGGGAGCTGGGCTTTCTCAGGACTGAGAGCGAGCAAGGGAAAGACGTTGGCCCCGTGAGGTGGCTGGCAAGCTCAGAGCGGCAGTGTCTGTGGGGCTGTGGAAGGGCTGCCAAGGGAAGGTGAGGGCCAGCAACAGCTTGCAGTCCTGGCCCCTTTGGTGTGGGAGCAGGCGCTGGACGTTTTCCATTTGGGAGCTGGGCTTTCGGAGGACTGAGAGCGAGCAAGGGAAAGACGTTGGCACCCTGAGGTGGCTGGCAAGCTCAGAGCGGCAGTGTCTGTGGGGCTGTGGAAGGGCTGCCAAGGGAAGGTGAGGGCCAGCAACAGCTTGCAGTCCTGGCCCCTTTGGTGTGGGAGCAGGCGCTGGACCTTTTCCATTTGGGAGCTGGGCATTCGGAGGACTGAGAGCGAGCAAGGGAAAGACGTCGGCACCCTGAGGTGGCTGGCAAGCTCAGAGCGGCAGTGTCTGTGGGGCTGTGGAAGGGCTGCCAAGGGAAGGTGAGGGCCAGCAACAGCTTGCAGTCCTGGCCCCTTTGGTGTGGGAGCAGGCGCTGGACCTTTTCCATTTGGGAGCTGGGCTTTCGGAGGACTCAGAGCGAGCAAGGGAAAGACGTCGGCACCCTGAGGTGGCTGGCAAGCTCAGAGCGGCAGTGTCTGTGGGGCTGTGGAAGGGCTGCCAAGGGAAGGTGAGGGCCAGCAACAGCTTGCAGTCCTGGCCCCTTTGGTGTGGGAGCAGGCGCTGGACGTTTTCCATTTGGGAGCTGGGCTTTCGGAGGACTGAGAGCGAGCAAGGGAAAGACGTCGGCACCCTGAGGTGGCTGGCAAGCTCAGAGCGGCAGTGTCTGTGGGGCTGTGGAAGGGCTGCCAAGGGAAGGTGAGGGCCAGCAACAGCTTGCAGTCCTGGCCCCTTTGGTGTGGGAGCAGGCGCTGGACCTTTTCCATTTGGGAGCTGGGCTTTCGGAGGACTGAGAGCGAGCAAGGGAAAGACGTCGGCACCCTGAGGTGGCTGGCAAGCTCAGAGCGGCAGTGTCTGTGGGGCTGTGGAAGGGCTGCCAAGGGAAGGTGAGGGCCAGCAACAGCTTGCAGTCCTGGCCCCTTTGGTGTGGGAGCAGGCGCTGGACGTTTTCCATTTGGGAGCTGGGCTTTCGGAGGACTGAGAGCGAGCAAGGGAAAGACGTCGGCACCCTGAGGTGGCTGGCAAGCTCAGAGCGGCAGTGTCTGTGGGGCTGTGGAAGGGCTGCCAAGGGAAGGTGAGGGCCAGCAACAGCTTGCAGTCCTGGCCCCTTTGGTGTGGGAGCAGGCGCTGGACGTTTTCCATTTGGGAGCTGGGCTTTCGGAGGACTGAGAGCGAGCAAGGGAAAGACGTCGGCACCCTGAGGTGGCTGGCAAGCTCAGAGCGCCAGTGTCTGTGGGGCTGTGGAAGGGCTGCTAAGGGAAGGTGAGGGCCAGCAACAGCTTGCAGTCCTGGCCCCTTTGGTGTGGGAGCAGGCGCTGGACGTTTTCCCTTTGGGAGCTGGGCTCTGGCAGTGCTGAGAGCGAGCAAGGGAAAGACGTTGGCACCCTGAGGTGGCTGGCAAGCTCAGAGCGGCAGTGTCTGTGGGGCTGTGGAAGGGCTGCCAAGGGAAGGTGAGGGCCAGCAACAGCTTGCAGTCCTGGCCCCTTTGGTGTGGGAGCAGGCGCTGGACGTTTTCCCTTTGGGAGCTGGGCGTTCTCAGGACTGAGAGCGAGCAAGGGAAAGACGTTGGCCCCGTGAGGTGGCTGGCAAGCTCAGAGCGGCAGTGTCTGTGGGGCTGTGGAAGGGCTGCCAAGGGAAGGTGAGGGCCAGCAACAGCTTGCAGTCCTGGCCCCTTTGGTGTGGGAGCAGGCGCTGGACGTTTTCCATTTGGGAGCTGGGCTTTCGGAGGACTGAGAGCGAGCAAGGGAAAGACGTCGGCACCCTGAGGTGGCTGGCAAGCTCAGAGCGGCAGTGTCTGTGGGGCTGTGGAAGGGCTGCTAAGGGAAGGTGAGGGCCAGCAACAGCTTGCAGTCCTGGCCCCTTTGGTGTGGGAGCAGGCGCTGGACGTTTTCCCTTTGGGTGCTGGGCTCTGGCAGTGCTGAGAGCGAGCAAGGGAAAGACGTTGGCACCCTGAGGTGGCTGGCAAGCTCAGAGCGGCAGTGTCTGTGGGGCTGTGGAAGGGCTGCCAAGGGAAGGTGAGGGCCAGCAACAGCTTGCAGTCCTGGCCCCTTTGGTGTGGGAGCAGGCGCTGGACGTTTTCCCTTTGGGAGCTGGGCTTTCTCAGGACTGAGAGCGAGCAAGGGAAAGACGTTGGCCCCGTGAGGTGGCTGGCAAGCTCAGAGCGGCAGTGTCTGTGGGGCTGTGGAAGGGCTGCCAAGGGAAGGTGAGGGCCAGCAACAGCTTGCAGTCCTGGCCCCTTTGGTGTGGGAGCAGGCGCTGGACGTTTTCCATTTGGGAGCTGGGCTTTCGGAGGACTGAGAGCGAGCAAGGGAAAGACGTTGGCACCCTGAGGTGGCTGGCAAGCTCAGAGCGCCAGTGTCTGTGGGGCTGTGGAAGGGCTGCCAAGGGAAGGTGAGGGCCAGCAACAGCTTGCAGTCCTGGCCCCTTTGGTGTGGGAGCAGGCGCTGGACCTTTTCCATTTGGGAGCTGGGCATTCGGAGGACTGAGAGCGAGCAAGGGAAAGACGTCGGCACCCTGAGGTGGCTGGCAAGCTCAGAGCGCCAGTGTCTGTGGGGCTGTGGAAGGGCTGCCAAGGGAAGGTGAGGGCCAGCAACAGCTTGCAGTCCTGGCCCCTTTGGTGTGGGAGCAGGCGCTGGACCTTTTCCATTTGGGAGCTGGGCTTTCGGAGGACTCAGAGCGAGCAAGGGAAAGACGTCGGCACCCTGAGGTGGCTGGCAAGCTCAGAGCGGCAGTGTCTGTGGGGCTGTGGAAGGGCTGCCAAGGGAAGGTGAGGGCCAGCAACAGCTTGCAGTCCTGGCCCCTTTGGTGTGGGAGCAGGCGCTGGACGTTTTCCATTTGGGAGCTGGGCTTTCGGAGGACTGAGAGCGAGCAAGGGAAAGACGTCGGCACCCTGAGGTGGCTGGCAAGCTCAGAGCGGCAGTGTCTGTGGGGCTGTGGAAGGGCTGCCAAGGGAAGGTGAGGGCCAGCAACAGCTTGCAGTCCTGGCCCCTTTGGTGTGGGAGCAGGCGCTGGACGTTTTCCCTTTGGGAGCTGGGCTTTCGGAGGACTGAGAGCGAGCAAGGGAAAGACGTCGGCACCCTGAGGTGGCTGGCAAGCTCAGAGCGGCAGTGTCTGTGGGGCTGTGGAAGGGCTGCCAAGGGAAGGTGAGGGCCAGCAACAGCTTGCAGTCCTGGCCCCTTTGGTGTGGGAGCAGGCGCTGGACGTTTTCCATTTGGGAGCTGGGCTTTCGGAGGACTGAGAGCGAGCAAGGGAAAGACGTCGGCACCCTGAGGTGGCTGGCAAGCTCAGAGCGGCAGTGTCTGTGGGGCTGTGGAAGGGCTGCCAAGGGAAGGTGAGGGCCAGCAACAGCTTGCAGTCCTGGCCCCTTTGGTGTGGGAGCAGGCGCTGGACGTTTTCCATTTGGGAGCTGGGCTTTCGGAGGACTGAGAGCGAGCAAGGGAAAGACGTCGGCACCCTGAGGTGGCTGGCAAGCTCAGAGCGGCAGTGTCTGTGGGGCTGTGGAAGGGCTGCCAAGGGAAGGTGAGGGCCAGCAACAGCTTGCAGTCCTGGCCCCTTTGGTGTGGGAGCAGGCGCTGCACCTTTTCCATTTGGGAGCTGGGCTTTCGGAGGACTGAGAGCGAGCAAGGGAAAGACGTCGGCACCCTGAGGTGGCTGGCAAGCTCAGAGCGGCAGTGTCTGTGGGGCTGTGGAAGGGCTGCCAAGGGAAGGTGAGGGCCAGCAACAGCTTGCAGTCCTGGCCCCTTTGGTGTGGGAGCAGGCGCTGGACCTTTTCCATTTGGGAGCTGGGCTTTCGGAGGACTGAGAGCGAGCAAGGGAAAGACGTTGGCCCCGTGAGGTGGCTGGCAAGCTCAGAGCGCCAGTGTCTGTGGGGCTGTGGAAGGGCTGCCAAGGGAAGGTGAGGGCCAGCAACAGCTTGCAGTCCTGGCCCCTTTGGTGTGGGAGCAGGCGCTGGACATTTTCCACTTGGGAGCTGGGCTTTCGGAGGACTGAGAGCGAGCAAGGGAAACACGTCGGCACCCTGAGGTGGCTGGCAAGCTCAGAGCGGCAGTGTCTGTGGGGCTGTGGAAGGGCTGCCAAGGGAAGGTGAGGGCCAGCAACAGCTTGCAGTCCTGGCCCCTTTGGTGTGGGAGCAGGCGCTGGACGTTTTCCCTTTGGGAGCTGGGCTTTCTCAGGACTGAGAGCGAGCAAGGGAAAGACGTTGGCCCCGTGAGGTGGCTGGCAAGCTCAGAGCGGCAGTGTCTGTGGGGCTGTGGAAGGGCTGCCAAGGGAAGGTGAGGGCCAGCAACAGCTTGCAGTCCTGGCCCCTTTGGTGTGGGAGCAGGCGCTGGACGTTTTCCATTTGGGAGCTGGGCTTTCGGAGGACTGAGAGCGAGCAAGGGAAAGACGTTGGCACCCTGAGGTGGCTGGCAAGCTCAGAGCGCCAGTGTCTGTGGGGCTGTGGAAGGGCTGCCAAGGGAAGGTGAGGGCCAGCAACAGCTTGCAGTCCTGGCCCCTTTGGTGTGGGAGCAGGCGCTGGACCTTTTCCATTTGGGAGCTGGGCATTCGGAGGACTGAGAGCGAGCAAGGGAAAGACGTCGGCACCCTGAGGTGGCTGGCAAGCTCAGAGCGGCAGTGTCTGTGGGGCTGTGGAAGGGCTGCCAAGGGAAGGTGAGGGCCAGCAACAGCTTGCAGTCCTGGCCCCTTTGGTGTGGGAGCAGGCGCTGGACCTTTTCCATTTGGGAGCTGGGCTTTCGGAGGACTCAGAGCGAGCAAGGGAAAGACTTCGGCACCCTGAGGTGGCTGGCAAGCTCAGAGCGGCAGTGTCTGTGGGGCTGTGGAAGGGCTGCCAAGGGAAGGTGAGGGCCAGCAACAGCTTGCAGTCCTGGCCCCTTTGGTGTGGGAGCAGGCGCTGGACGTTTTCCATTTGGGAGCTGGGCTTTCGGAGGACTGAGAGCGAGCAAGGGAAAGACGTCGGCACCCTGAGGTGGCTGGCAAGCTCAGAGCGGCAGTGTCTGTGGGGCTGTGGAAGGGCTGCCAAGGGAAGGTGAGGGCCAGCAACAGCTTGCAGTCCTGGCCCCTTTGGTGTGGGAGCAGGCGCTGGACCTTTTCCATTTGGGAGCTGGGCTTTCGGAGGACTGAGAGCGAGCAAGGGAAAGACGTCGGCACCCTGAGGTGGCTGGCAAGCTCAGAGCGGCAGTGTCTGTGGGGCTGTGGAAGGGCTGCCAAGGGAAGGTGAGGGCCAGCAACAGCTTGCAGTCCTGGCCCCTTTGGTGTGGGAGCAGGCGCTGGACGTTTTCCATTTGGGAGCTGGGCTTTCGGAGGACTGAGAGCGAGCAAGGGAAAGACGTCGGCACCCTGAGGTGGCTGGCAAGCTCAGAGCGGCAGTGTCTGTGGGGCTGTGGAAGGGCTGCCAAGGGAAGGTGAGGGCCAGCAACAGCTTGCAGTCCTGGCCCCTTTGGTGTGGGAGCAGGCGCTGGACGTTTTCCATTTGGGAGCTGGGCTTTCGGAGGACTGAGAGCGAGCAAGGGAAAGACGTTGGCCCCGTGAGGTGGCTGGCAAGCTCAGAGCGGCAGTGTCTGTGGGGCTGTGGAAGGGCTGCCAAGGGAAGGTGAGGGCCAGCAACAGCTTGCAGTCCTGGCCCCTTTGGTGTGGGAGCAGGCGCTGGACGTTTTCCCTTTGGGAGCTGGGCGTTCTCAGGACTGAGAGCGAGCAAGGGAAAGACGTCGGCACCCTGAGGTGGCTGGCAAGCTCAGAGCGGCAGTGTCTGTGGGGCTGTGGAAGGGCTGCCAAGGGAAGGTGAGGGCCAGCAACAGCTTGCAGTCCTGGCCCCTTTGGTGTGGGAGCAGGCGCTGGACGTTTTCCATTTGGGAGCTGGGCTTTCTCAGGACTGAGAGCGAGCAAGGGAAAGACGTCGGCACCCTGAGGTGGCTGGCAAGCTCAGAGCGGCAGTGTCTGTGGGGCTGTGGAAGGGCTGCCAAGGGAAGGTGAGGGCCAGCAACAGCTTGCAGTCCTGGCCCCTTTGGTGTGGGAGCAGGCGCTGGACGTTTTCCACTTGGGAGCTGGGCTTTCGGAGGACTCAGAGCGAGCAAGGGAAAGACTTCGGCACCCTGAGGTGGCTGGCAAGCTCAGAGCGGCAGTGTCTGTGGGGCTGTGGAAGGGCTGCCAAGGGAAGGTGAGGGCCAGCAACAGCTTGCAGTCCTGGCCCCTTTGGTGTGGGAGCAGGTGCTGGACGTTTTCCCTTTGGGAGCTGGGCTTTCGGAGGACTGAGAGCGAGCAAGGGAAAGACGTCGGCACCCTGAGGTGGCTGGCAAGCTCAGAGCGGCAGTGTCTG
This sequence comes from Aptenodytes patagonicus, assembly GCF_965638725.1. Classification (NCBI taxonomy): domain Eukaryota; kingdom Metazoa; phylum Chordata; class Aves; order Sphenisciformes; family Spheniscidae; genus Aptenodytes; species Aptenodytes patagonicus. The sequence goes on along the minus strand of NW_027472048.1, from coordinate 307,776 downwards.
TGGGGCTGTGGAAGGGCTGCCAAGGGAAGGTGAGGGCCAGCAACAGCTTGCAGTCCTGGCCCCTTTGGTGTGGGAGCAGGCGCTGGACATTTTCCCTTTGGGAGCTGGGCTTTCGGAGGACTGAGAGCGAGCAAGGGAAAGACGTCGGCACCCTGAGGTGGCTGGCAAGCTCAGAGCGGCAGTGTCTGTGGGGCTGTGGAAGGGCTGCCAAGGGAAGGTGAGGGCCAGCAACAGCTTGCAGTCCTGGCCCCTTTGGTGTGGGAGCAGGCGCTGGACCTTTTCCATTTGGGAGCTGGGCTTTCGGAGGACTGAGAGCGAGCAAGGGAAAGACGTCGGCACCCTGAGGTGGCTGGCAAGCTCAGAGCGGCAGTGTCTGTGGGGCTGTGGAAGGGCTGCCAAGGGAAGGTGAGGGCCAGCAACAGCTTGCAGTCCTGGCCCCTTTGGTGTGGGAGCAGGCGCTGGACGTTTTCCATTTGGGAGCTGGGCTTTCGGAGGACTGAGAGCGAGCAAGGGAAAGACGTCGGCACCCTGAGGTGGCTGGCAAGCTCAGAGCGGCAGTGTCTGTGGGGCTGTGGAAGGGCTGCCAAGGGAAGGTGAGGGCCAGCAACAGCTTGCAGTCCTGGCCCCTTTGGTGTGGGAGCAGGCGCTGGACGTTTTCCATTTGGGAGCTGGGCTTTCGGAGGACTGAGAGCGAGCAAGGGAAAGACGTCGGCACCCTGAGGTGGCTGGCAAGCTCAGAGCGGCAGTGTCTGTGGGGCTGTGGAAGGGCTGCCAAGGGAAGGTGAGGGCCAGCAACAGCTTGCAGTCCTGGCCCCTTTGGTGTGGGAGCAGGCGCTGGACGTTTTCCATTTGGGAGCTGGGCATTCGGAGGACTGAGAGCGAGCAAGGGAAAGACGTTGGCCCCGTGAGGTGGCTGGCAAGCTCAGAGCGGCAGTGTCTGTGGGGCTGTGGAAGGGCTGCCAAGGGAAGGTGAGGGCCAGCAACAGCTTGCAGTCCTGGCCCCTTTGGTGTGGGAGCAGGCGCTGGACGTTTTCCCTTTGGGAGCTGGGCGTTCTCAGGACTGAGAGCGAGCAAGGGAAAGACGTCGGCACCCTGAGGTGGCTGGCAAGCTCAGAGCGGCAGTGTCTGTGGGGCTGTGGAAGGGCTGCCAAGGGAAGGTGAGGGCCAGCAACAGCTTGCAGTCCTGGCCCCTTTGGTGTGGGAGCAGGCGCTGGACGTTTTCCATTTGGGAGCTGGGCTCTGGCAGTGCTGAGAGCGAGCAAGGGAAAGACGTCGGCACCCTGAGGTGGCTGACAAGCTCAGAGCGGCAGTGTCTGTGGGGCTGTGGAAGGGCTGCCAAGGGAAGGTGAGGGCCAGCAACAGCTTGCAGTCCTGGCCCCTTTGGTGTGGGAGCAGGCGCTGGACGTTTTCCATTTGGGAGCTGGGCTTTCGGAGGACTGAGAGCGAGCAAGGGAAAGACTTCGGCACCCTGAGGTGGCTGGCAAGCTCAGAGCGGCAGTGTCTGTGGGGCTGTGGAAGGGCTGCCAAGGGAAGGTGAGGGCCAGCAACAGCTTGCAGTCCTGGCCCCTTTGGTGTGGGAGCAGGCGCTGGACGTTTTCCACTTGGGAGCTGGGCTTTCGGAGGACTGAGAGCGAGCAAGGGAAAGACGTCGGCACCCTGAGGTGGCTGGCAAGCTCAGAGCGGCAGTGTCTGTGGGGCTGTGGAAGGGCTGCCAAGGGAAGGTGAGGGCCAGCAACAGCTTGCAGTCCTGGCCCCTTTGGTGTGGGAGCAGGCGCTGGACGTTTTCCATTTGGGAGCTGGGCTCTGGCAGTGCTGAGAGCGAGCAAGGGAAAGACGTCGGCACCCTGAGGTGGCTGGCAAGCTCAGAGCGGCAGTGTCTGTGGGGCTGTGGAAGGGCTGCCAAGGGAAGGTGAGGGCCAGCAACAGCTTGCAGTCCTGGCCCCTTTGGTGTGGGAGCAGGCGCTGCACGTTTTCCCTTTGGGAGCTGGGCTTTCGGAGGACTGAGAGCGAGCAAGGGAAAGACGTCGGCACCCTGAGGTGGCTGGCAAGCTCAGAGCGGCAGTGTCTGTGGGGCTGTGGAAGGGCTGCCAAGGGAAGGTGAGGGCCAGCAACAGCTTGCAGTCCTGGCCCCTTTGGTGTGGGAGCAGGCGCTGGACGTTTTCCACTTGGGAGCTGGGCTCTGGCAGTGCTGAGAGCGAGCAAGGGAAAGACGTTGGCCCCGTGAGGTGGCTGGCAAGCTCAGAACGGCAGTGTCTGTGGGGCTGTGGAAGGGCTGCCAAGGGAAGGTGAGGGCCAGCAACAGCTTGCAGTCCTGGCCCCTTTGGTGTGGGAGCAGGCGCTGGACGTTTTCCATTTGGGAGCTGGGTTTTCGGAGGACTGAGAGCGAGCAAGGGAAAGACGTCGGCACCCTGAGGTGGCTGGCAAGCTCAGAGCGGCAGTGTCTGTGGGGCTGTGGAAGGGCTGCCAAGGGAAGGTGAGGGCCAGCAACAGCTTGCAGTCCTGGCCCCTTTGGTGTGGGAGCAGGCGCTGGACCTTTTCCATTTGGGAGCTGGGCTTTCGGAGGACTGAGAGCGAGCAAGGGAAAGACGTCGGCACCCTGAGGTGGCTGGCAAGCTCAGAGCGGCAGTGTCTGTGGGGCTGTGGAAGGGCTGCCAAGGGAAGGTGAGGGCCAGCAACAGCTTGCAGTCCTGGCCCCTTTGGTGTGGGAGCAGGCGCTGGACGTTTTCCATTTGGGAGCTGGGCATTCGGAGGACTGAGAGCGAGCAAGGGAAAGACGTCGGCACCCTGAGGTGGCTGGCAAGCTCAGAGCGGCAGTGTCTGTGGGGCTGTGGAAGGGCTGCCAAGGGAAGGTGAGGGCCAGCAACAGCTTGCAGTCCTGGCCCCTTTGGTGTGGGAGCAGGCGCTGGACGTTTTCCATTTGGGAGCTGGGCTTTCGGAGGACTCAGAGCGAGCAAGGGAAAGACTTCGGCACCCTGAGGTGGCTGGCAAGCTCAGAGCGGCAGTGTCTGTGGGGCTGTGGAAGGGCTGCCAAGGGAAGGTGAGGGCCAGCAAGAGCTTGCAGTCCTGGCCCCTTTGGTGTGGGAGCAGGCGCTGGACGTTTTCCATTTGGGAGCTGGGCTTTCGGAGGACTGAGAGCGAGCAAGGGAAAGACGTCGGCACCCTGAGGTGGCTGGCAAGCTCAGAGCGGCAGTGTCTGTGGGGCTGTGGAAGGGCTGCCAAGGGAAGGTGAGGGCCAGCAACAGCTTGCAGTCCTGGCCCCTTTGGTGTGGGAGCAGGCGCTGGACGTTTTCCATTTGGGAGCTGGGCTTTCGGAGGACTGAGAGCGAGCAAGGGAAAGACTTTGGCCCCGTGAGGTGGATGGCAAGCTCAGAGCGCCAGTGTCTGTGGGGCTGTGGAAGGGCTGCCAAGGGAAGGTGAGGGCCAGCAACAGCTTGCAGTCCTGGCCCCTTTGGTGTGGGAGCAGGCGCTGGACGTTTTCCATTTGGGAGCTGGGTTTTCGGAGGACTGAGAGCGAGCAAGGGAAAGACGTCGGCACCCTGAGGTGGCTGGCAAGCTCAGAGCGGCAGTGTCTGTGGGGCTGTGGAAGGGCTGCCAAGGGAAGGTGAGGGCCAGCAACAGCTTGCACTCCTGGCCCCTTTGGTGTGGGAGCAGGCGCTGGACGTTTTCCACTTGGGAGCTGGGCTCTGGCAGTGCTGAGAGCGAGCAAGGGAAAGACGTTGGCCCCGTGAGGTGGCTGGCAAGCTCAGAGCGGCAGTGTCTGTGGGGCTGTGGAAGGGCTGCCAAGGGAAGGTGAGGGCCAGCAACAGCTTGCAGTCCTGGCCCCTTTGGTGTGGGAGCAGGCGCTGGACGTTTTCCATTTGGGAGCTGGGCGTTCTCAGGACTGAGAGCGAGCAAGGGAAAGACTTTGGCCCCGTGAGGTGGCTGGCAAGCTCAGAGCGGCAGTGTCTGTGGGGCTGTGGAAGGGCTGCCAAGGGAAGGTGAGGGCCAGCAACAGCTTGCAGTCCTGGCCCCTTTGGTGTGGGAGCAGGCGCTGGACGTTTTCCCTTTGGGAGCTGGGCTTTCGGAGGACTGAGAGCGAGCAAGGGAAAGACGTTGGCCCCGTGAGGTGGCTGGCAAGCTCAGAGCGGCAGTGTCTGTGGGGCTGTGGAAGGGCTGCCAAGGGAAGGTGAGGGCCAGCAACAGCTTGCAGTCCTGGCCCCTTTGGTGTGGGAGCAGGCGCTGGACGTTTTCCATTTGGGAGCTGGGCTTTCGGAGGACTGAGAGCGAGCAAGGGAAAGACGTTGGCCCTGTGAGGTGGCTGGCAAGCTCAGAGCGGCAGTGTCTGTGGGGCTGTGGAAGGGCTGCCAAGGGAAGGTGAGGGCCAGCAACAGCTTGCAGTCCTGGCCCCTTTGGTGTGGGAGCAGGCGCTGGAAGTTTCCAGTATCGGAGCTGGGCTTTCGGAGGACTGAGAGCGAGCGAGGGAAAGACGTTGGCCCCGTGAGGTGGCTGGCAAGCTCAGAGCGGCAGTGTCTGTGGGGCTGTGGAAGGGCTGCCAAGGGAAGGTGAGGGCCAGCAACAGCTTGCAGTCCTGGCCCCTTTGGTGTGGGAGCAGGCGCTGGACGTTTTCCATTTGGGAGCTGGGTTTTCGGAGGACTGAGAGCGAGCAAGGGAAAGACGTCGGCACCCTGAGGTGGCTGGCAAGCTCAGAGCGGCAGTGTCTGTGGGGCTGTGGAAGGGCTGCCAAGGGAAGGTGAGGGCCAGCAACAGCTTGCACTCCTGGCCCCTTTGGTGTGGGAGCAGGCGCTGGACGTTTTCCACTTGGGAGCTGGGCTCTGGCAGTGCTGAGAGCGAGCAAGGGAAAGACGTTGGCCCCGTGAGGTGGCTGGCAAGCTCAGAGCGGCAGTGTCTGTGGGGCTGTGGAAGGGCTGCCAAGGGAAGGTGAGGGCCAGCAACAGCTTGCAGTCCTGGCCCCTTTGGTGTGGGAGCAGGCGCTGGACGTTTTCCATTTGGGAGCTGGGCGTTCTCAGGACTGAGAGCGAGCAAGGGAAAGACTTTGGCCCCGTGAGGTGGCTGGCAAGCTCAGAGCGGCAGTGTCTGTGGGGCTGTGGAAGGGCTGCCAAGGGAAGGTGAGGGCCAGCAACAGCTTGCAGTCCTGGCCCCTTTGGTGTGGGAGCAGGCGCTGGACGTTTTCCCTTTGGGAGCTGGGCTTTCGGAGGACTGAGAGCGAGCAAGGGAAAGACGTTGGCCCCGTGAGGTGGCTGGCAAGCTCAGAGCGGCAGTGTCTGTGGGGCTGTGGAAGGGCTGCCAAGGGAAGGTGAGGGCCAGCAACAGCTTGCAGTCCTGGCCCCTTTGGTGTGGGAGCAGGCGCTGGACGTTTTCCATTTGGGAGCTGGGCTTTCGGAGGACTGAGAGCGAGCAAGGGAAAGACGTTGGCCCTGTGAGGTGGCTGGCAAGCTCAGAGCGGCAGTGTCTGTGGGGCTGTGGAAGGGCTGCCAAGGGAAGGTGAGGGCCAGCAACAGCTTGCAGTCCTGGCCCCTTTGGTGTGGGAGCAGGCGCTGGAAGTTTCCAGTATCGGAGCTGGGCTTTCGGAGGACTGAGAGCGAGCGAGGGAAAGACGTTGGCCCCGTGAGGTGGCTGGCAAGCTCAGAGCGGCAGTGTCTGTGGGGCTGTGGAAGGGCTGCCAAGGGAAGGTGAGGGCCAGCAACAGCTTGCAGTCCTGGCCCCTTTGGTGTGGGAGCAGGCGCTGGACGTTTTCCATTTGGGAGCTGGGCTCTGGCAGTGCTGAGAGCGAGCAAGGGAAAGACGTCGGCACCCTGAGGTGGCTGGCAAGCTCAGAGCAGCAGTGTCTGTGGGGCTGTGGAAGGGCTGCCAAGGGAAGGTGAGGGCCAGCAACAGCTTGCAGTCCTGGCCCCTTTGGTGTGGGAGCAGGCGCTGGACGTTTTCCCTTTGGGAGCTGGGCTTTCGGAGGACTGAGAGCGAGCAAGGGAAAGACGTTGGCCCCGTGAGGTGGCTGGCAAGCTCAGAGCGGCAGTGTCTGTGGGGCTGTGGAAGGGCTGCCAAGGGAAGGTGAGGGCCAGCAACAGCTTGCAGTCCTGGCCCCTTTGGTGTGGGAGCAGGCGCTGGACGTTTTCCACTTGGGAGCTGGGCTTTCGGAGGACTGAGAGCGAGCAAGGGAAAGACGTCGGCACCCTGAGGTGGCTGGCAAGCTCAGAGCGGCAGTGTCTGTGGGGCTGTGGAAGGGCTGCCAAGGGAAGGTGAGGGCCAGCAACAGCTTGCAGTCCTGGCCCCTTTGGTGTGGGAGCAGGCGCTGGACGTTTTCCATTTGGGAGCTGGGCTTTTGGAGGACTGAGAGCGAGCAAAGGAAAGACGTCGGCACCCTGAGGTGGCTGGCAAGCTCAGAGCGGCAGTGTCTGTGGGGCTGTGGAAGGGCTGCCAAGGGAAGGTGAGGGCCAGCAACAGCTTGCAGTCCTGGCCCCTTTGGTGTGGGAGCAGGCGCTGGATGTTTTCCATTTGGGAGCTGGGCTTTCGGAGGACTGAGAGCGAGCAAGGGAAAGACGTCGGCACCCTGAGGTGGCTGGCAAGCTCAGAGCGGCAGTGTCTGTGGGGCTGTGGAAGGGCTGCCAAGGGAAGGTGAGGGCCAGCAACAGCTTGCAGTCCTGGCCCCTTTGGTGTGGGAGCAGGCGCTGGACGTTTTCCATTTGGGAGCTGGGCTTTTGGAGGACTGAGAGCGAGCAAGGGAAAGACGTTGGCCCCGTGAGGTGGCTGGCAAGCTCAGAGCGGCAGTGTCTGTGGGGCTGTGGAAGGGCTGCCAAGGGAAGGTGAGGGCCAGCAACAGCTTGCAGTCCTGGCCCCTTTGGTGTGGGAGCAGGCGCTGGACCTTTTCCATTTGGGAGCTGGGCTTTCGGAGGACTGAGAGCGAGCAAGGGAAAGACTTCGGCACCCTGAGGTGGCTGGCAAGCTCAGAGCGGCAGTGTCTGTGGGGCTGTGGAAGGGCTGCCAAGGGAAGGTGAGGGCCAGCAACAGCTTGCAGTCCTGGCCCCTTTGGTGTGGGAGCAGGCGCTGGACGTTTTCCATTTGGGAGCTGGGCTCTGGCAGTGCTGAGAGCGAGCAAGGGAAAGACGTCGGCACCCTGAGGTGGCTGGCAAGCTCAGAGCAGCAGTGTCTGTGGGGCTGTGGAAGGGCTGCCAAGGGAAGGTGAGGGCCAGCAACAGCTTGCAGTCCTGGCCCGTTTGGTGTGGGAGCAGGCGCTGGACGTTTTCCCTTTGGGAGCTGGGCTTTCGGAGGACTGAGAGCGAGCAAGGGAAAGACGTCGGCACCCTGAGGTGGCTGGCAAGCTCAGAGCGGCAGTGTCTGTGGGGCTGTGGAAGGGCTGCCAAGGGAAGGTGAGGGCCAGCAACAGCTTGCAGTCCTGGCCCCTTTGGTGTGGGAGCAGGCGCTGGACGTTTTCCACTTGGGAGCTGGGCTTTCGGAGGACTGAGAGCGAGCAAGGGAAAGACGTCGGCACCCTGAGGTGGCTGGCAAGCTCAGAGCGGCAGTGTCTGTGGGGCTGTGGAAGGGCTGCCAAGGGAAGGTGAGGGCCAGCAACAGCTTGCAGTCCTGGCCCCTTTGGTGTGGGAGCAGGCGCTGGACGTTTTCCATTTGGGAGCTGGGCTTTCGGAGGACTGAGAGCGAGCAAGGGAAAGACGTCGGCACCCTGAGGTGGCTGGCAAGCTCAGAGCGGCAGTGTCTGTGGGGCTGTGGAAGGGCTGCCAAGGGAAGGTGAGGGCCAGCAACAGCTTGCAGTCCTGGCCCCTTTGGTGTGGGAGCAGGCGCTGGATGTTTTCCATTTGGGAGCTGGGCTTTCGGAGGACTGAGAGCGAGCAAGGGAAAGACGTCGGCACCCTGAGGTGGCTGGCAAGCTCAGAGCGGCAGTGTCTGTGGGGCTGTGGAAGGGCTGCCAAGGGAAGGTGAGGGCCAGCAACAGCTTGCAGTCCTGGCCCCTTTGGTGTGGGAGCAGGCGCTGGACCTTTTCCATTTGGGAGCTGGGCTTTTGGAGGACTGAGAGCGAGCAAGGGAAAGACGTTGGCCCCGTGAGGTGGCTGGCAAGCTCAGAGCGGCAGTGTCTGTGGGGCTGTGGAAGGGCTGCCAAGGGAAGGTGAGGGCCAGCAACAGCTTGCAGTCCTGGCCCCTTTGGTGTGGGAGCAGGCGCTGGACCTTTTCCATTTGGGAGCTGGGCTTTCGGAGGACTGAGAGCGAGCAAGGGAAAGACGTTGGCCCCGTGAGGTGGCTGGCAAGCTCAGAGCGGCAGTGTCTGTGGGGCTGTGGAAGGGCTGCCAAGGGAAGGTGAGGGCCAGCAACAGCTTGCAGTCCTGGCCCCTTTGGTGTGGGAGCAGGCGCTGGACGTTTTCCATTTGGGAGCTGGGCTTTCGGAGGACTGAGAGCGAGCAAGGGAAAGACGTCGGCACCCTGAGGTGGCTGGCAAGCTCAGAGCGGCAGTGTCTGTGGGGCTGTGGAAGGGCTGCCAAGGGAAGGTGAGGGCCAGCAACAGCTTGCAGTCCTGGCCCCTTTGGTGTGGGAGCAGGCGCTGGACGTTTTCCATTTGGGAGCTGGGCGTTCTCAGGACTGAGAGCGAGCAAGGGAAAGACGTCGGCACCCTGAGGTGGCTGGCAAGCTCAGAGCGGCAGTGTCTGTGGGGCTGTGGAAGGGCTGCCAAGGGAAGGTGAGGGCCAGCAACAGCTTGCAGTCCTGGCCCCTTTGGTGTGGGAGCAGGCGCTGGACCTTTTCCATTTGGGAGCTGGGCTTTTGGAGGAGTGAGAGCGAGCAAGGGAAAGACGTTGGCCCCGTGAGGTGGCTGGCAAGCTCAGAGCGGCAGTGTCTGTGGGGCTGTGGAAGGGCTGCCAAGGGAAGGTGAGGGCCAGCAACAGCTTGCAGTCCTGGCCCCTTTGGTGTGGGAGCAGGCGCTGGACGTTTTCCACTTGGGAGCTGGGCTCTGGCAGTGCTGAGAGCGAGCAAGGGAAAGACGTCGGCACCCTGAGGTGGCTGGCAAGCTCAGAGCGGCAGTGTCTGTGGGGCTGTGGAAGGGCTGCCAAGGGAAGGTGAGGGCCAGCAACAGCTTGCAGTCCTGGCCCCTTTGGTGTGGGAGCAGGCGCTGGACCTTTTCCATTTGGGAGCTGGGCTTTTGGAGGACTGAGAGCGAGCAAGGGAAAGACGTTGGCCCCGTGAGGTGGCTGGCAAGCTCAGAGTGGCAGTGTCTGTGGGGCTGTGGAAGGGCTGCCAAGGGAAGGTGAGGGCCAGCAACAGCTTGCAGTCCTGGCCCCTTTGGTGTGGGAGCAGGCGCTGGACCTTTTCCATTTGGGAGCTGGGCTTTCGGAGGACTGAGAGCGAGCAAGGGAAAGACTTCGGCACCCTGAGGTGGCTGGCAAGCTCAGAGCGGCAGTGTCTGTGGGGCTGTGGAAGGGCTGCCAAGGGAAGGTGAGGGCCAGCAACAGCTTGCAGTCCTGGCCCCTTTGGTGTGGGAGCAGGCGCTGGACGTTTTCCATTTGGGAGCTGGGCTTTCGGAGGACTGAGAGCGAGCAAGGGAAAGACTTCGGCACCCTGAGGTTGCTGGGAAGCTCAGAGCGGCAGTGTCTGTGGGGCTGTGGAAGGGCTGCCAAGGGAAGGTGAGGGCCAGCAACAGCTTGCAGTCCTGGCCCCTTTGGTGTGGGAGCAGGCGCTGGACGTTTTCCATTTGGGAGCTGGGCTTTCGGAGGACTGAGAGCGAGCAAGGGAAAGACGTTGGCCCCGTGAGGTGGCTGGCAAGCTCAGAGCGGCAGTGTCTGTGGGGCTGTGGAAGGGCTGCCAAGGGAAGGTGAGGGCCAGCAACAGCTTGCACTCCTGGCCCCTTTGGTGTGGGAGCAGGCGCTGGACGTTTTCCACTTGGGAGCTGGGCTCTGGCAGTGCTGAGAGCGAGCAAGGGAAAGACGTTGGCACCCTGAGGTGGCTGGCAAGCTCAGAGCGGCAGTGTCTGTGGGGCTGTGGAAGGGCTGCCAAGGGAAGGTGAGGGCCAGCAACAGCTTGCAGTCCTGGCCCCTTTGGTGTGGGAGCAGGCGCTGGACGTTTTCCATTTGGGAGCTGGGCGTTCTCAGGACTGAGAGCGAGCAAGGGAAAGACTTTGGCCCCGTGAGGTGGCTGGCAAGCTCAGAGCGGCAGTGTCTGTGGGGCTGTGGAAGGGCTGCCAAGGGAAGGTGAGGGCCAGCAACAGCTTGCAGTCCTGGCCCCTTTGGTGTGGGATCAGGCGCTGGACGTTTTCCATTTGGGAGCTGGGCTTTCTCAGGACTGAGAGCGAGCAAGGGAAAGACGTCGGCACCCTGAGGTGGCTGGCAAGCTCAGAGCGGCAGTGTCTGTGGGGCTGTGGAAGGGCTGCCAAGGGAAGGTGAGGGCCAGCAACAGCTTGCAGTCCTGGCCCCTTTGGTGTGGGAGCAGGCGCTGGACGTTTTCCCTTTGGGAGCTGGGCTTTCGGAGGACTGAGAGCGAGCAAGGGAAAGACGTCGGCACCCTGAGGTGGCTGGCAAGCTCAGAGCGGCAGTGTCTGTGGGGCTGTGGAAGGGCTGCCAAGGGAAGGTGAGGGCCAGCAACAGCTTGCAGTCCTGGCCCCTTTGGTGTGGGAGCAGGCGCTGGACGTTTTCCATTTGGGAGCTGGGCTTTCGGAGGACTGAGAGCGAGCAAGGGAAAGACGTCGGCACCCTGAGGTGGCTGGCAAGCTCAGAGCGGCAGTGTCTGTGGGGCTGTGGAAGGGCTGCCAAGGGAAGGTGAGGGCCAGCAACAGCTTGCAGTCCTGGCCCCTTTGGTATGGGAGCAGGCGCTGGACGTTTTCCATTTGGGAGCTGGGCTCTGGCAGTGCTGAGAGCGAGCAAGGGAAAGACGTCGGCACCCTGAGGTGGCTGGCAAGCTCAGAGCGGCAGTGTCTGTGGGGCTGTGGAAGGGCTGCCAAGGGAAGGTGAGGGCCAGCAACAGCTTGCAGTCCTGGCCCCTTTGGTGTGGCAGCAGGCGCTGGACGTTTTCCATTTGGGAGCTGGGCTTTCGGAGGACTGAGAGCGAGCAAGGGAAAGACTTCGGCACCCTGAGGTGGCTGGCAAGCTCAGAGCGGCAGTGTCTGTGGGGCTGTGGAAGGGCTGCCAAGGGAAGGTGAGGGCCAGCAACAGCTTGCAGTCCTGGCCCCTTTGGTGTGGGAGCAGGCGCTGGACGTTTTCCATTTGGGAGCTGGGCTTTCGGAGGACTGAGAGCGAGCAAGGGAAAGACTTCGGCACCCTGAGGTGGCTGGCAAGCTCAGAGCGGCAGTGTCTGTGGGGCTGTGGAAGGGCTGCCAAGGGAAGGTGAGGGCCAGCAACAGCTTGCAGTCCTGGCCCCTTTGGTGTGGGAGCAGGCGCTGGACCTTTTCCATTTGGGAGCTGGGCTTTTGGAGGAGTGAGAGCGAGCAAGGGAAAGACGTTGGCCCCGTGAGGTGGCTGGCAAGCTCAGAGCGGCAGTGTCTGTGGGGCTGTGGAAGGGCTGCCAAGGGAAGGTGAGGGCCAGCAACAGCTTGCAGTCCTGGCCCCTTTGGTGTGGGAGCAGGCGCTGGACGTTTTCCACTTGGGAGCTGGGCTCTGGCAGTGCTGAGAGCGAGCAAGGGAAAGACGTCGGCACCCTGAGGTGGCTGGCAAGCTCAGAGCGGCAGTGTCTGTGGGGCTGTGGAAGGGCTGCCAAGGGAAGGTGAGGGCCAGCAACAGCTTGCAGTCCTGGCCCCTTTGGTGTGGGAGCAGGCGCTGGACCTTTTCCATTTGGGAGCTGGGCTTTTGGAGGACTGAGAGCGAGCAAGGGAAAGACGTTGGCCCCGTGAGGTGGCTGGCAAGCTCAGAGTGGCAGTGTCTGTGGGGCTGTGGAAGGGCTGCCAAGGGAAGGTGAGGGCCAGCAACAGCTTGCAGTCCTGGCCCCTTTGGTGTGGGAGCAGGCGCTGGACCTTTTCCATTTGGGAGCTGGGCTTTCGGAGGACTGAGAGCGAGCAAGGGAAAGACTTCGGCACCCTGAGGTGGCTGGCAAGCTCAGAGCGGCAGTGTCTGTGGGGCTGTGGAAGGGCTGCCAAGGGAAGGTGAGGGCCAGCAACAGCTTGCAGTCCTGGCCCCTTTGGTGTGGGAGCAGGCGCTGGACGTTTTCCATTTGGGAGCTGGGCTTTCGGAGGACTGAGAGCGAGCAAGGGAAAGACTTCGGCACCCTGAGGTTGCTGGGAAGCTCAGAGCGGCAGTGTCTGTGGGGCTGTGGAAGGGCTGCCAAGGGAAGGTGAGGGCCAGCAACAGCTTGCAGTCCTGGCCCCTTTGGTGTGGGAGCAGGCGCTGGACGTTTTCCATTTGGGAGCTGGGCTTTCGGAGGACTGAGAGCGAGCAAGGGAAAGACGTTGGCCCCGTGAGGTGGCTGGCAAGCTCAGAGCGGCAGTGTCTGTGGGGCTGTGGAAGGGCTGCCAAGGGAAGGTGAGGGCCAGCAACAGCTTGCACTCCTGGCCCCTTTGGTGTGGGAGCAGGCGCTGGACGTTTTCCACTTGGGAGCTGGGCTCTGGCAGTGCTGAGAGCGAGCAAGGGAAAGACGTTGGCACCCTGAGGTGGCTGGCAAGCTCAGAGCGGCAGTGTCTGTGGGGCTGTGGAAGGGCTGCCAAGGGAAGGTGAGGGCCAGCAACAGCTTGCAGTCCTGGCCCCTTTGGTGTGGGAGCAGGCGCTGGACGTTTTCCATTTGGGAGCTGGGCGTTCTCAGGACTGAGAGCGAGCAAGGGAAAGACTTTGGCCCCGTGAGGTGGCTGGCAAGCTCAGAGCGGCAGTGTCTGTGGGGCTGTGGAAGGGCTGCCAAGGGAAGGTGAGGGCCAGCAACAGCTTGCAGTCCTGGCCCCTTTGGTGTGGGATCAGGCGCTGGACGTTTTCCATTTGGGAGCTGGGCTTTCTCAGGACTGAGAGCGAGCAAGGGAAAGACGTCGGCACCCTGAGGTGGCTGGCAAGCTCAGAGCGGCAGTGTCTGTGGGGCTGTGGAAGGGCTGCCAAGGGAAGGTGAGGGCCAGCAACAGCTTGCAGTCCTGGCCCCTTTGGTGTGGGAGCAGGCGCTGGACGTTTTCCCTTTGGGAGCTGGGCTTTCGGAGGACTGAGAGCGAGCAAGGGAAAGACGTCGGCACCCTGAGGTGGCTGGCAAGCTCAGAGCGGCAGTGTCTGTGGGGCTGTGGAAGGGCTGCCAAGGGAAGGTGAGGGCCAGCAACAGCTTGCAGTCCTGGCCCCTTTGGTGTGGGAGCAGGCGCTGGACGTTTTCCATTTGGGAGCTGGGCTTTCGGAGGACTGAGAGCGAGCAAGGGAAAGACGTCGGCACCCTGAGGTGGCTGGCAAGCTCAGAGCGGCAGTGTCTGTGGGGCTGTGGAAGGGCTGCCAAGGGAAGGTGAGGGCCAGCAACAGCTTGCAGTCCTGGCCCCTTTGGTATGGGAGCAGGCGCTGGACGTTTTCCATTTGGGAGCTGGGCTCTGGCAGTGCTGAGAGCGAGCAAGGGAAAGACGTCGGCACCCTGAGGTGGCTGGCAAGCTCAGAGCGGCAGTGTCTGTGGGGCTGTGGAAGGGCTGCCAAGGGAAGGTGAGGGCCAGCAACAGCTTGCAGTCCTGGCCCCTTTGGTGTGGCAGCAGGCGCTGGACGTTTTCCATTTGGGAGCTGGGCTTTCGGAGGACTGAGAGCGAGCAAGGGAAAGACTTCGGCACCCTGAGGTGGCTGGCAAGCTCAGAGCGGCAGTGTCTGTGGGGCTGTGGAAGGGCTGCCAAGGGAAGGTGAGGGCCAGCAACAGCTTGCAGTCCTGGCCCCTTTGGTGTGGGAGCAGGCGCTGGACGTTTTCCATTTGGGAGCTGGGCTTTCGGAGGACTGAGAGCGAGCAAGGGAAAGACTTCGGCACCCTGAGGTGGCTGGCAAGCTCAGAGCGGCAGTGTCTGTGGGGCTGTGGAAGGGCTGCCAAGGGAAGGTGAGGGCCAGCAACAGCTTGCAGTCCTGGCCCCTTTGGTGTGGGAGCAGGCGCTGGACGTTTTCCATTTGGGAGCTGGGCTTTCGGAGGACTGAGAGCGAGCAAGGGAAAGACGTCGGCACCCTGAGGTGGCTGGCAAGCTCAGAGCGGCAGTGTCTGTGGGGCTGTGGAAGGGCTGCCAAGGGAAGGTGAGGGCCAGCAACAGCTTGCAGTCCTGGCCCCTTTGGTGTGGGAGCAGGCGCTGGACGTTTTCCATTTGGGAGCTGGGCTTTCGGAGGACTGAGAGCGAGCAAGGGAAAGACGTCGGCACCCTGAGGTGGCTGGCAAGCTCAGAGCGGCAGTGTCTGTGGGGCTGTGGAAGGGCTGCCAAGGGAAGGTGAGGGCCAGCAACAGCTTGCAGTCCTGGCCCCTTTGGTGTGGGAGCAGGCGCTGGACGTTTTCCACTTGGGAGCTGGGCTTTCGGAGGACTCAGAGCGAGCAAGGGAAAGACGTTGGCCCCGTGAGGTGGCTGGCAAGCTCAGAGCGCCAGTGTCTGTGGGGCTGTGGAAGGGCTGCCAAGGGAAGGTGAGGGCCAGCAACAGCTTGCAGTCCTGGCCCCTTTGGTGTGGGAGCAGGCGCTGGACGTTTTCCATTTGGGAGCTGGGCTTTTGGAGGACTGAGAGCGAGCAAGGGAAAGACGTCGGCACCCTGAGGTGGCTGGCAAGCTCAGAGCGGCAGTGTCTGTGGGGCTGTGGAAGGGCTGCCAAGGGAAGGTGAGGGCCAGCAACAGCTTGCAGTCCTGGCCCCTTTGGTGTGGGAGCAGGCGCTGGACGTTTTCCATTTGGGAGCTGGGCTTTCGGAGGACTGAGAGCGAGCAAGGGAAAGACGTCGGCACCCTGAGGTGGCTGGCAAGCTCAGAGCGGCAGTGTCTGTGGGGCTGTGGAAGGGCTGCCAAGGGAAGGTGAGGGCCAGCAACAGCTTGCAGTCCTGGCCCCTTTGGTGTGGGAGCAGGCGCTGGACCTTTTCCATTTGGGAGCTGGGCTTTCGGAGGACTGAGAGCGAGCAAGGGAAAGACGTCGGCACCCTGAGGTGGCTGGCAAGCTCAGAGCGGCAGTGTCTGTGGGGCTGTGGAAGGGCTGCCAAGGGAAGGTGAGGGCCAGCAACAGCTTGCAGTCCTGGCCCCTTTGGTGTGGGAGCAGGCGCTGGACGTTTTCCATTTGGGAGCTGGGCTTTCGGAGGACTGAGAGCGAGCAAGGGAAAGACGTTGGCCCCGTGAGGTGGCTGGCAAGCTCAGAGCGGCAGTGTCTGTGGGGCTGTGGAAGGGCTGCCAAGGGAAGGTGAGGGCCAGCAACAGCTTGCAGTCCTGGCCCCTTTGGTGTGGGAGCAGGCGCTGGACGTTTTCCATTTGGGAGCTGGGCTTTCGGAGGACTGAGAGCGAGCAAGGGAAAGACTTCGGCACCCTGAGGTGGCTGGCAAGCTCAGAGCGGCAGTGTCTGTGGGGCTGTGGAAGGGCTGCCAAGGGAAGGTGAGGGCCAGCAACAGCTTGCAGTCCTGGCCCCTTTGGTGTGGGAGCAGGCGCTGGACGTTTTCCCTTTGGGAGCTGGGCTTTCGGAGGACTGAGAGCGAGCAAGGGAAAGACGTCGGCACCCTGAGGTGGCTGGCAAGCTCAGAGCGGCAGTGTCTGTGGGGCTGTGGAAGGGCTGCCAAGGGAAGGTGAGGGCCAGCAACAGCTTGCAGTCCTGGCCCCTTTGGTGTGGGAGCAGGCGCTGGACGTTTTCCATTTGGGAGCTGGGCTTTCGGAGGACTGAGAGCGAGCAAGGGAAAGACGTTGGCCCCGTGAGGTGGCTGGCAAGCTCAGAGCGGCAGTGTCTGTGGGGCTGTGGAAGGGCTGCCAAGGGAAGGTGAGGGCCAGCAACAGCTTGCAGTCCTGGCCCCTTTGGTGTGGGAGCAGGCGCTGGACGTTTTCCACTTGGGAGCTGGGCTTTCGGAGGACTCAGAGCGAGCAAGGGAAAGACGTTGGCCCCGTGAGGTGGCTGGCAAGCTCAGAGCGGCAGTGTCTGTGGGGCTGTGGAAGGGCTGCCAAGGGAAGGTGAGGGCCAGCAACAGCTTGCAGTCCTGGCCCCTTTGGTGTGGGAGCAGGCGCTGGACCTTTTCCATTTGGGAGCTGGGCTTTCGGAGGACTGAGAGCGAGCAAGGGAAAGACGTCGGCACCCTGAGGTGGCTGGCAAGCTCAGAGCAGCAGTGTCTGTGGGGCTGTGGAAGGGCTGCCAAGGGAAGGTGAGGGCCAGCAACAGCTTGCAGTCCTGGCCCCTTTGGTGTGGGAGCAGGCGCTGGACCTTTTCCCTTTGGGAGCTGGGCTTTCTCAGGACTGAGAGCGAGCAAGGGAAAGACGTTGGCCCCGTGAGGTGGCTGGCAAGCTCAGAGCGGCAGTGTCTGTGGGGCTGTGGAAGGGCTGCCAAGGGAAGGTGAGGGCCAGCAACAGCTTGCAGTCCTGGCCCCTTTGGTGTGGGAGCAGGCGCTGGACGTTTTCCATTTGGGAGCTGGGCTTTCGGAGGACTGAGAGCGAGCAAGGGAAAGACTTTGGCCCCGTGAGGTGGCTGGCAAGCTCAGAGCGGCAGTGTCTGTGGGGCTGTGGAAGGGCTGCCAAGGGAAGGTGAGGGCCAGCAACAGCTTGCAGTCCTGGCCCCTTTGGTGTGGGAGCAGGCGCTAGACCTTTTCCATTTGGGAGCTGGGCTTTCGGAGGACTGAGAGCGAGCAAGGGAAAGACGTTGGCCCCGTGAGGTGGCTGGCAAGCTCAGAGCGGCAGTGTCTGTGGGGCTGTGGAAGGGCTGCCAAGGGAAGGTGAGGGCCAGCAACAGCTTGCAGTCCTGGCCCCTTTGGTGTGGGAGCAGGCGCTGGACGTTTTCCATTTGGGAGCTGGGCTTTCGGAGGACTGAGAGCGAGCAAGGGAAAGACGTTGGCCCCGTGAGGTGGCTGGCAAGCTCAGAGCGGCAGTGTCTGTGGGGCTGTGGAAGGGATGCCAAGGGAAGGTGAGGGCCAGCAACAGCTTGCAGTCCTGGCCCCTTTGGTGTGGGAGCAGGCGCTGGACGTTTTCCATTTGGGAGCTGGGCTCTGGCAGTGCTGAGAGCGAGCAAGGGAAAGACGTCGGCACCCTGAGGTGGCTGGCAAGCTCAGAGCGGCAGTGTCTGTGGGGCTGTGGAAGGGCTGCCAAGGGAAGGTGAGGGCCAGCAACAGCTTGCAGTCCTGGCCCCTTTGGTGTGGGAGCAGGCGCTGGACGTTTTCCCTTTGGGAGCTGGGCTTTCGGAGGACTGAGAGCGAGCAAGGGAAAGACGTCGGCACCCTGAGGTGGCTGGCAAGCTCAGAGCGCCAGTGTCTGTGGGGCTGTGGAAGGGCTGCCAAGGGAAGGTGAGGGCCAGCAACAGCTTGCAGTCCTGGCCCCTTTGGTGTGGGAGCAGGCGCTGGACGTTTTCCATTTGGGAGCTGGGCTTTCGGAGGACTGAGAGCGAGCAAGGGAAAGACGTTGGCCCCGTGAGGTGGCTGGCAAGCTCAGAGCGGCAGTGTCTGTGGGGCTGTGGAAGG
The DNA here is from genome assembly GCF_965638725.1 of Aptenodytes patagonicus. Taxonomy (NCBI): domain Eukaryota; kingdom Metazoa; phylum Chordata; class Aves; order Sphenisciformes; family Spheniscidae; genus Aptenodytes; species Aptenodytes patagonicus. The sequence goes on along the minus strand of NW_027472048.1, from coordinate 290,277 downwards.
GCTGCCAAGGGAAGGTGAGGGCCAGCAACAGCTTGCAGTCCTGGCCCCTTTGGTGTGGGAGCAGGCGCTGGACGTTTTCCACTTGGGAGCTGGGCTTTCGGAGGACTCAGAGCGAGCAAGGGAAAGACGTTGGCCCCGTGAGGTGGCTGGCAAGCTCAGAGCGGCAGTGTCTGTGGGGCTGTGGAAGGGCTGCCAAGGGAAGGTGAGGGCCAGCAACAGCTTGCAGTCCTGGCCCCTTTGGTGTGGGAGCAGGCGCTGGACCTTTTCCATTTGGGAGCTGGGCTTTCGGAGGACTGAGAGCGAGCAAGGGAAAGACGTCGGCACCCTGAGGTGGCTGGCAAGCTCAGAGCGGCAGTGTCTGTGGGGCTGTGGAAGGGCTGCCAAGGGAAGGTGAGGGCCAGCAACAGCTTGCAGTCCTGGCCCCTTTGGTGTGGGAGCAGGCGCTGGACCTTTTCCATTTGGGAGCTGGGCTTTCGGAGGACTGAGAGCGAGCAAGGGAAAGACGTCGGCACCCTGAGGTGGCTGGCAAGCTCAGAGCGGCAGTGTCTGTGGGGCTGTGGAAGGGCTGCCAAGGGAAGGTGAGGGCCAGCAACAGCTTGCAGTCCTGGCCCCTTTGGTGTGGGAGCAGGCGCTGGACCTTTTCCATTTGGGAGCTGGGCTTTCGGAGGACTGAGAGCGAGCAAGGGAAAGACGTCGGCACCCTGAGGTGGCTGGCAAGCTCAGAGCGCCAGTGTCTGTGGGGCTGTGGAAGGGCTGCCAAGGGAAGGTGAGGGCCAGCAACAGCTTGCAGTCCTGGCCCCTTTGGTGTGGGAGCAGGCGCTGGACGTTTTCCATTTGGGAGCTGGGCTTTCGGAGGACTGAGAGCGAGCAAGGGAAAGACTTTGGCCCCGTGAGGTGGCTGGCAAGCTCAGAGCGGCAGTGTCTGTGGGGCTGTGGAAGGGCTGCCAAGGGAAGGTGAGGGCCAGCAACAGCTTGCAGTCCTGGCCCCTTTGGTGTGGGAGCAGGCGCTGGACGTTTTCCATTTGGGAGCTGGGCTTTCGGAGGACTGAGAGCGAGCAAGGGAAAGACGTTGGCCCCGTGAGGTGGCTGGCAAGCTCAGAGCGGCAGTGTCTGTGGGGCTGTGGAAGGGCTGCCAAGGGAAGGTGAGGGCCAGCAACAGCTTGCAGTCCTGGCCCCTTTGGTGTGGGAGCAGGCGCTGGACGTTTTCCATTTGGGAGCTGGGCTTTCGGAGGACTGAGAGCGAGCAAGGGAAAGACGTTGGCCCCGTGAGGTGGCTGGCAAGCTCAGAGCGGCAGTGTCTGTGGGGCTGTGGAAGGGCTGCCAAGGGAAGGTGAGGGCCAGCAACAGCTTGCAGTCCTGGCCCCTTTGGTGTGGGAGCAGGCGCTGGACGTTTTCCATTTGGGAGCTGGGCTTTCGGAGGACTGAGAGCGAGCAAGGGAAAGACGTCGGCACCCTGAGGTGGCTGGCAAGCTCAGAGCGGCAGTGTCTGTGGGGCTGTGGAAGGGCTGCCAAGGGAAGGTGAGGGCCAGCAACAGCTTGCAGTCCTGGCCCCTTTGTTGTGGGAGCAGGCGCTGGACGTTTTCCCTTTGGGAGCTGGGCTTTCTCAGGACTGAGAGCGAGCAAGGGAAAGACGTCGGCACCCTGAGGTGGCTGGCAAGCTCAGAGCGGCAGTGTCTGTGGGGCTGTGGAAGGGCTGCCAAGGGAAGGTGAGGGCCAGCAACAGCTTGCAGTCCTGGCCCCTTTGGTGTGGGAGCAGGCGCTGGACCTTTTCCACTTGGGAGCTGGGCTTTCGGAGGACTGAGAGCGAGCAAGGGAAAGACGTCGGCACCCTGAGGTGGCTGGCAAGCTCAGAGCGGCAGTGTCTGTGGGGCTGTGGAAGGGCTGCCAAGGGAAGGTGAGGGCCAGCAACAGCTTGCAGTCCTGGCCCCTTTGGTGTGGCAGCAGGCGCTGGACGTTTTCCATTTGGGAGCTGGGCTTTCGGAGGACTGAGAGCGAGCAAGGGAAAGACGTTGGCCCCGTGAGGTGGCTGGCAAGCTCAGAGCGCCAGTGTCTGTGGGGCTGTGGAAGGGCTGCCAAGGGAAGGTGAGGGCCAGCAACAGCTTGCAGTCCTGGCCCCTTTGGTGTGGGAGCAGGCGCTGGACGTTTTCCATTTGGGAGCTGGGCTTTCGGAGGACTGAGAGCGAGCAAGGGAAAGACGTCGGCACCCTGAGGTGGCTGGCAAGCTCAGAGCGGCAGTGTCTGTGGGGCTGTGGAAGGGCTGCCAAGGGAAGGTGAGGGCCAGCAACAGCTTGCAGTCCTGGCCCCTTTGGTGTGGGATCAGGCGCTGGATGTTTTCCATTTGGGAGCTGGGCTTTCGGAGGACTGAGAGCGAGCAAGGGAAAGACGTCGGCACCCTGAGGTGGTTGGCAAGCTCAGAGCGGCAGTGTCTGTGGGGCTGTGGAAGGGCTGCCAAGGGAAGGTGAGGGCCAGCAACAGCTTGCAGTCCTGGCCCCTTTGGTGTGGGAGCAGGCGCTGGACGTTTTCCATTTGGGAGCTGGGCTTTCGGAGGACTGAGAGCGAGCAAGGGAAAGACGTCGGCACCCTGAGGTGGCTGGCAAGCTCAGAGCGGCAGTGTCTGTGGGGCTGTGGAAGGGCTGCCAAGGGAAGGTGAGGGCCAGCAACAGCTTGCAGTCCTGGCCCCTTTGTTGTGGGAGCAGGCGCTGGACCTTTTCCATTTGGGAGCTGGGCTTTCGGAGGACTGAGAGCGAGCAAGGGAAAGACGTCGGCACCCTGAGGTGGCTGGGAAGCTCAGAGCGGCAGTGTCTGTGGGGCTGTGGAAGGGCTGCCAAGGGAAGGTGAGGGCCAGCAACAGCTTGCAGTCCTGGCCCCTTTGGTGTGGGAGCAGGCGCTGGACGTTTTCCATTTGGGAGCTGGGCTTTCTCAGGACTGAGAGCGAGCAAGGGAAAGACGTTGGCCCCGTGAGGTGGCTGGCAAGATCAGAGTGGCAGTGTCTGTGGGGCTGTGGAAGGGCTGCCAAGGGAAGGTGAGGGCCAGCAACAGCTTGCAGTCCTGGCCCCTTTGGTGTGGGAGCAGGCGCTGGACCTTTTCCATTTGGGAGCTGGGCTTTCGGAGGACTGAGAGCGAGCAAGGGAAAGTCGTTGGCCCCGTGAGGTGGCTGGCAAGCTCAGAGCGGCAGTGTCTGTGGGGCTGTGGAAGGGCTGCCAAGGGAAGGTGAGGGCCAGCAACAGCTTGCAGTCCTGGCCCCTTTGGTGTGGGAGCAGGCGCTGGACCTTTTCCATTTGGGAGCTGGGCTTTCGGAGGACTGAGAGCGAGCAAGGGAAAGACGTTGGCCCCGTGAGGTGGCTGGCAAGCTCAGAGCGGCAGTGTCTGTGGGGCTGTGGAAGGGCTGCCAAGGGAAGGTGAGGGCCAGCAACAGCTTGCAGTCCTGGCCCCTTTGGTGTGGGAGCAGGCGCTGGACGTTTTCCATTTGGGAGCTGGGCGTTCTCAGGACTGAGAGCGAGCAAGGGAAAGACGTCGGCACCCTGAGGTGGCTGGCAAGCTCAGAGCGGCAGTGTCTGTGGGGCTGTGGAAGGGCTGCCAAGGGAAGGTGAGGGCCAGCAACAGCTTGCAGTCCTGGCCCCTTTGGTGTGGGAGCAGGCGCTGGACGTTTTCCATTTGGGAGCTGGGCTTTCGGAGGACTGAGAGCGAGCAAGGGAAAGACGTCGGCACCCTGAGGTGGCTGGCAAGCTCAGAGCGGCAGTGTCTGTGGGGCTGTGGAAGGGCTGCCAAGGGAAGGTGAGGGCCAGCAACAGCTTGCAGTCCTGGCCCCTTTGGTGTGGGAGCAGGCGCTGGACCTTTTCCATTTGGGAGCTGGGCTTTTGGAGGACTGAGAGCGAGCAAGGGAAAGACGTCGGCACCCTGAGGTGGCTGGCAAGCTCAGAGCGGCAGTGTCTGTGGGGCTGTGGAAGGGCTGCCAAGGGAAGGTGAGGGCCAGCAACAGCTTGCAGTCCTGGCCCCTTTGGTGTGGGAGCAGGCGCTGGACGTTTTCCATTTGGGAGCTGGGCGTTCTCAGGACTGAGAGCGAGCAAGGGAAAGACTTTGGCCCCGTGAGGTGGCTGGCAAGCTCAGAGCGGCAGTGTCTGTGGGGCTGTGGAAGGGATGCCAAGGGAAGGTGAGGGCCAGCAACAGCTTGCAGTCCTGGCCCCTTTGGTGTGGGAGCAGGCGCTGGACCTTTTCCATTTGGGAGCTGGGCTCTGGCAGTGCTGAGAGCGAGCAAGGGAAAGACGTCGGCACCCTGAGGTGGCTGGCAAGCTCAGAGCGGCAGTGTCTGTGGGGCTGTGGAAGGGCTGCCAAGGGAAGGTGAGGGCCAGCAACAGCTTGCAGTCCTGGCCCCTTTGGTGTGGGAGCAGGCGCTGGACGTTTTCCATTTGGGAGCTGGGCTCTGGCAGTGCTGAGAGCGAGCAAGGGAAAGACGTCGGCACTCTGAGGTGGCTGGCAAGCTCAGAGCGGCAGTGTCTGTGGGGCTGTGGAAGGGCTGCCAAGGGAAGGTGAGGGCCAGCAACAGCTTGCAGTCCTGGCCCCTTTGGTGTGGGAGCAGGCGCTGGACGTTTTCCATTTGGGAGCTGGGTTTTCGGAGGACTGAGAGCGAGCAAGGGAAAGACGTCGGCACCCTGAGGTGGCTGGCAAGCTCAGAGCGGCAGTGTCTGTGGGGCTGTGGAAGGGCTGCCAAGGGAAGGTGAGGGCCAGCAACAGCTTGCAGTCCTGGCCCCTTTGGTGTGGGAGCAGGCGCTGGACGTTTTCCCTTTGGGAGCTGGGCTTTCGGAGGACTGAGAGCGAGCAAGGGAAAGACGTCGGCACCCTGAGGTGGCTGGCAAGCTCAGAGCGGCAGTGTCTGTGGGGCTGTGGAAGGGCTGCCAAGGGAAGGTGAGGGCCAGCAACAGCTTGCAGTCCTGGCCCCTTTGGTGTGGGAGCAGGCGCTGGACGTTTTCCATTTGGGAGCTGGGCTTTCGGAGGACTGAGAGCGAGCAAGGGAAAGACGTCGGCACCCTGAGGTGGCTGGCAAGCTCAGAGCGGCAGTGTCTGTGGGGCTGTGGAAGGGCTGCCAAGGGAAGGTGAGGGCCAGCAACAGCTTGCAGTCCTGGCCCCTTTGGTGTGGGAGCAGGCGCTGGACGTTTTCCATTTGGGAGCTGGGCTCTGGCAGTGCTGAGAGCGAGCAAGGGAAAGACGTCGGCACCCTGAGGTGGCTGGCAAGCTCAGAGCGGCAGTGTCTGTGGGGCTGTGGAAGGGCTGCCAAGGGAAGGTGAGGGCCAGCAACAGCTTGCAGTCCTGGCCCCTTTGGTGTGGGAGCAGGCGCTGGACCTTTTCCATTTGGGAGCTGGGCTTTCGGAGGACTGAGAGCGAGCAAGGGAAAGACTTCGGCACCCTGAGGTGGCTGGCAAGCTCAGAGCGGCAGTGTCTGTGGGGCTGTGGAAGGGCTGCCAAGGGAAGGTGAGGGCCAGCAACAGCTTGCAGTCCTGGCCCCTTTGGTGTGGGAGCAGGCGCTGGACGTTTTCCATTTGGGAGCTGGGCGTTCTCAGGACTGAGAGCGAGCAAGGGAAAGACTTTGGCCCCGTGAGGTGGCTGGCAAGCTCAGAGCGGCAGTGTCTGTGGGGCTGTGGAAGGGCTGCCAAGGGAAGGTGAGGGCCAGCAACAGCTTGCAGTCCTGGCCCCTTTGGTGTGGGAGCAGGCGCTGGACGTTTTCCATTTGGGAGCTGGGCTTTCGGAGGACTGAGAGCGAGCAAGGGAAAGACGTTGGCCCCGTGAGGTGGCTGGCAAGCTCAGAGCGGCAGTGTCTGTGGGGCTGTGGAAGGGCTGCCAAGGGAAGGTGAGGGCCAGCAACAGCTTGCAGACCTGGCCCCTTTGGTGTGGGAGCAGGCGCTGGACGTTTTCCATTTGGGAGCTGGGCTCTGGCAGTGCTGAGAGCGAGCAAGGGAAAGACGTCGGCACCCTGAGGTGGCTGGCAAGCTCAGAGCGGCAGTGTCTGTGGGGCTGTGGAAGGGCTGCCAAGGGAAGGTGAGGGCCAGCAACAGCTTGCAGTCCTGGCCCCTTTGGTGTGGGAGCAGGCGCTGGACGTTTTCCATTTGGGAGCTGGGTTTTCGGAGGACTGAGAGCGAGCAAGGGAAAGACGTCGGCACCCTGAGGTGGCTGGCAAGCTCAGAGCGGCAGTGTCTGTGGGGCTGTGGAAGGGCTGCCAAGGGAAGGTGAGGGCCAGCAACAGCTTGCAGTCCTGGCCCCTTTGGTGTGGGAGCAGGCGCTGGACGTTTTCCATTTGGGAGCTGGGCTTTCGGAGGACTGAGAGCGAGCAAGGGAAAGACTTCGGCACCCTGAGGTGGCTGGCAAGCTCAGAGCGGCAGTGTCTGTGGGGCTGTGGAAGGGCTGCCAAGGGAAGGTGAGGGCCAGCAACAGCTTGCAGTCCTGGCCCCTTTGGTGTGGGAGCAGGCGCTGGACGTTTTCCATTTGGGAGCTGGGCTTTCGGAGGACTGAGAGCGAGCAAGGGAAAGACGTCGGCACCCTGAGGTGGCTGGCAAGCTCAGAGCGGCAGTGTCTGTGGGGCTGTGGAAGGGCTGCCAAGGGAAGGTGAGGGCCAGCAACAGCTTGCAGTCCTGGCCCCTTTGGTGTGGGAGCAGGCGCTGGACCTTTTCCATTTGGGAGCTGGGCTTTCGGAGGACTGAGAGCGAGCAAGGGAAAGACGTCGGCACCCTGAGGTGGCTGGCAAGCTCAGAGCGGCAGTGTCTGTGGGGCTGTGGAAGGGCTGCCAAGGGAAGGTGAGGGCCAGCAACAGCTTGCAGTCCTGGCCCCTTTGGTGTGGGAGCAGGCGCTGGACCTTTTCCATTTGGGAGCTGGGCTTTCGGAGGACTGAGAGCGAGCAAGGGAAAGACTTCGGCACCCTGAGGTGGCTGGCAAGCTCAGAGCGGCAGTGTCTGTGGGGCTGTGGAAGGGCTGCCAAGGGAAGGTGAGGGCCAGCAACAGCTTGCAGTCCTGGCCCCTTTGGTGTGGGAGCAGGCGCTGGACCTTTTCCATTTGGGAGCTGGGCTTTCGGAGGACTGAGAGCGAGCAAGGGAAAGACGTTGGCCCCGTGAGGTGGCTGGCAAGCTCAGAGCGCCAGTGTCTGTGGGGCTGTGGAAGGGCTGCCAAGGGAAGGTGAGGGCCAGCAACAGCTTGCAGTCCTGGCCCCTTTGGTGTGGGAGCAGGCGCTGGACCTTTTCCATTTGGGAGCTGGGCTTTTGGAGGACTGAGAGCGAGCAAGGGAAAGACGTCGGCACCCTGAGGTGGCTGGCAAGCTCAGAGCGGCAGTGTCTGTGGGGCTGTGGAAGGGCTGCCAAGGGAAGGTGAGGGCCAGCAACAGCTTGCAGTCCTGGCCCCTTTGGTGTGGGAGCAGGCGCTGGACGTTTTCCATTTGGGAGCTGGGCGTTCTCAGGACTGAGAGCGAGCAAGGGAAAGACTTTGGCCCCGTGAGGTGGCTGGCAAGCTCAGAGCGGCAGTGTCTGTGGGGCTGTGGAAGGGCTGCCAAGGGAAGGTGAGGGCCAGCAACAGCTTGCAGTCCTGGCCCCTTTGGTGTGGGAGCAGGCGCTGGACGTTTTCCATTTGGGAGCTGGGTTTTCGGAGGACTGAGAGCGAGCAAGGGAAAGACGTCGGCACCCTGAGGTGGCTGGGAAGCTCAGAGCGGCAGTGTCTGTGGGGCTGTGGAAGGGCTGCCAAGGGAAGGTGAGGGCCAGCAACAGCTTGCAGTCCTGGCCCCTTTGGTGTGGGAGCAGGCGCTGGACGTTTTCCATTTGGGAGCTGGGCTTTCGGAGGACTGAGAGCGAGGAAGGGAAAGACTTTGGCCCCGTGAGGTGGCTGGCAAGCTCAGAGCGGCAGTGTCTGTGGGGCTGTGGAAGGGCTGCCAAGGGAAGGTGAGGGCCAGCAACAGCTTGCAGTCCTGGCCCCTTTGGTGTGGGAGCAGGCGCTGGACGTTTTCCCTTTGGGAGCTGGGCTTTCGGAGGACTGAGAGCGAGCAAGGGAAAGACGTCGGCACCCTGAGGTGGCTGGCAAGCTCAGAGCGGCAGTGTCTGTGGGGCTGTGGAAGGGCTGCCAAGGGAAGGTGAGGGCCAGCAACAGCTTGCAGTCCTGGCCCCTTTGGTGTGGGAGCAGGCGCTGGACGTTTTCCCTTTGGGAGCTGGGCTTTCGGAGGACTGAGAGCGAGCAAGGGAAAGACGTCGGCACCCTGAGGTGGCTGGCAAGCTCAGAGCGGCAGTGTCTGTGGGGCTGTGGAAGGGCTGCCAAGGGAAGGTGAGGGCCAGCAACAGCTTGCAGTCCTGGCCCCTTTGGTGTGGGAGCAGGCGCTGGACGTTTTCCATTTGGGAGCTGGGTTTTCGGAGGACTGAGAGCGAGCAAGGGAAAGACGTCGGCACCCTGAGGTGGCTGGGAAGCTCAGAGCGGCAGTGTCTGTGGGGCTGTGGAAGGGCTGCCAAGGGAAGGTGAGGGCCAGCAACAGCTTGCAGTCCTGGCCCCTTTGGTGTGGGAGCAGGCGCTGGACGTTTTCCATTTGGGAGCTGGGCGTTCTCAGGACTGAGAGCGAGGAAGGGAAAGACTTTGGCCCCGTGAGGTGGCTGGCAAGCTCAGAGCGCCAGTGTCTGTGGGGCTGTGGAAGGGCTGCCAAGGGAAGGTGAGGGCCAGCAACAGCTTGCAGTCCTGGCCCCTTTGGTGTGGGAGCAGGCGCTGGACGTTTTCCCTTTGGGAGCTGGGCTTTCGGAGGACTGAGAGCGAGCAAGGGAAAGACGTCGGCACCCTGAGGTGGCTGGCAAGCTCAGAGCGGCAGTGTCTGTGGGGCTGTGGAAGGGCTGCCAAGGGAAGGTGAGGGCCAGCAACAGCTTGCAGTCCTGGCCCCTTTGGTGTGGGAGCAGGCGCTGGACGTTTTCCATTTGGGAGCTGGGCTTTCGGAGGACTGAGAGCGAGCAAGGGAAAGACGTCGGCACCCTGAGGTGGCTGGCAAGCTCAGAGCGGCAGTGTCTGTGGGGCTGTGGAAGGGCTGCCAAGGGAAGGTGAGGGCCAGCAACAGCTTGCAGTCCTGGCCCCTTTGGTGTGGGAGCAGGCGCTGGACGTTTTCCATTTGGGAGCTGGGCGTTCTCAGGACTGAGAGCGAGGAAGGGAAAGACTTTGGCCCCGTGAGGTGGCTGGCAAGCTCAGAGCGCCAGTGTCTGTGGGGCTGTGGAAGGGCTGCCAAGGGAAGGTGAGGGCCAGCAACAGCTTGCAGTCCTGGCCCCTTTGGTGTGGGAGCAGGCGCTGGACGTTTTCCCTTTGGGAGCTGGGCTTTCGGAGGACTGAGAGCGAGCAAGGGAAAGACGTCGGCACCCTGAGGTGGCTGGCAAGCTCAGAGCGGCAGTGTCTGTGGGGCTGTGGAAGGGCTGCCAAGGGAAGGTGAGGGCCAGCAACAGCTTGCAGTCCTGGCCCCTTTGGTGTGGGAGCAGCCGCTGGACGTTTTCCCTTTGGGAGCTGGGCTTTCGGAGGACTGAGAGCGAGCAAGGGAAAGACGTCGGCACCCTGAGGTGGCTGGCAAGCTCAGAGCGGCAGTGTCTGTGGGGCTGTGGAAGGGCTGCCAAGGGAAGGTGAGGGCCAGCAACAGCTTGCAGTCCTGGCGCCTTTGGTGTGGGAGCAGGCGCTGGACCTTTTCCATTTGGGAGCTGGGCTTTCGGAGGACTGAGAGCGAGCAAGGGAAAGACGTCGGCACCCTGAGGTGGCTGGCAAGCTCAGAGCGGCAGTGTCTGTGGGGCTGTGGAAGGGCTGCCAAGGGAAGGTGAGGGCCAGCAACAGCTTGCAGTCCTGGCCCCTTTGGTGTGGGAGCAGGCGCTGGACGTTTTCCCTTTGGGAGCTGGGCTTTCGGAGGACTGAGAGCGAGCAAGGGAAAGACGTTGGCCCCGTGAGGTGGCTGGCAAGCTCAGAGCGGCAGTGTCTGTGGGGCTGTGGAAGGGCTGCCAAGGGAAGGTGAGGGCCAGCAACAGCTTGCAGTCCTGGCCCCTTTGGTGTGGGAGCAGGCGCTGGACGTTTTCCCTTTGGGAGCTGGGCTTTCGGAGGACTGAGAGCGAGCAAGGGAAAGACGTTGGCCCCGTGAGGTGGCTGGCAAGCTCAGAGCGGCAGTGTCTGTGGGGCTGTGGAAGGGCTGCCAAGGGAAGGTGAGGGCCAGCAACAGCTTGCAGTCCTGGCCCCTTTGGTGTGGGAGCAGGCGCTGGACGTTTTCCATTTGGGAGCTGGGCTTTCGGAGGACTGAGAGCGAGCAAGGGAAAGACGTCGGCACCCTGAGGTGGCTGGCAAGCTCAGAGCGGCAGTGTCTGTGGGGCTGTGGAAGGGCTGCCAAGGGAAGGTGAGGGCCAGCAACAGCTTGCAGTCCTGGCCCCTTTGGTGTGGGAGCAGGCGCTGGACGTTTTCCCTTTGGGAGCTGGGCTTTTGGAGGACTGAGAGCGAGCAAGGGAAAGACGTCGGCACCCTGAGGTGGCTGGCAAGCTCAGAGCGCCAGTGTCTGTGGGGCTGTGGAAGGGCTGCCAAGGGAAGGTGAGGGCCAGCAACAGCTTGCAGTCCTGGCCCCTTTGGTGTGGGAGCAGGCGCTGGACGTTTTCCATTTGGGAGCTGGGCGTTCTCAGGACTGAGAGCGAGCAAGGGAAAAACTTTGGCCCCGTGAGGTGGCTGGCAAGCTCAGAGCGGCAGTGTCTGTGGGGCTGTGGAAGGGCTGCCAAGGGAAGGTGAGGGCCAGCAACAGCTTGCAGTCCTGGCCCCTTTGGTGTGGGAGCAGGCACTGGACGTTTTCCATTTGGGAGCTGGGCTTTCGGAGGACTGAGAGCGAGCAAGGGAAAGACGTTGGCCCCGTGAGGTGGCTGGCAAGCTCAGAGCGGCAGTGTCTGTGGGGCTGTGGAAGGGCTGCAAAGGGAAGGTGAGGGCCAGCAACAGCTTGCAGTCCTGGCCCCTTTGGTGTGGGAGCAGGCGCTGGACCTTTTCCATTTGGGAGCTGGGCATTCGGAGGACTGAGAGCGAGCAAGGGAAAGACTTCGGCACCCTGAGGTGGCTGGCAAGCTCAGAGCGGCAGTGTCTGTGGGGCTGTGGAAGGGCTGCCAAGGGAAGGTGAGGGCCAGCAACAGCTTGCAGTCCTGGCCCCTTTGGTGTGGGAGCAGGCGCTGGACGTTTTCCATTTGGGAGCTGGGCTTTCGGAGGACTGAGAGCGAGCAAGGGAAAGACGTCGGCACCCTGAGGTGGCTGGGAAGCTCAGAGCGGCAGTGTCTGTGGGGCTGTGGAAGGGCTGCCAAGGGAAGGTGAGGGCCAGCAACAGCTTGCAGTCCTGGCCCCTTTGGTGTGGGAGCAGGCGCTGGACCTTTTCCATTTGGGAGCTGGGCTCTGGCAGTGCTGAGAGCGAGCAAGGGAAAGACGTCTGCACCCTGAGGTGGCTGGCAAGCTCAGAGCGGCAGTGTCTGTGGGGCTGTGGAAGGGCTGCCAAGGGAAGGTGAGGGCCAGCAACAGCTTGCAGTCCTGGCCCCTTTGGTGTGGGAGCAGGCGCTGGACGTTTTCCATTTGGGAGCTGGGTTTTCGGAGGACTGAGAGCGAGCAAGGGAAAGACGTCTGCACCCTGAGGTGGCTGGCAAGCTCAGAGCGGCAGTGTCTGTGGGGCTGTGGAAGGGCTGCCAAGGGAAGGTGAGGGCCAGCAACAGCTTGCAGTCCTGGCCCCTTTGGTGTGGGAGCAGGCGCTGGACGTTTTCCATTTGGGAGCTGGGCTTTCGGAGGACTGAGAGCGAGCAAGGGAAAGACGTCGGCACCCTGAGGTGGCTGGCAAGCTCAGAGCGGCAGTGTCTGTGGGGCTGTGGAAGGGCTGCCAAGGGAAGGTGAGGGCCAGCAACAGCTTGCAGTCCTGGCCCCTTTGGTGTGGGAGCAGGCGCTGGACGTTTTCCATTTGGGAGCTGGGCTCTGGCAGTGCTGAGAGCGAGCAAGGGAAAGACGTCGGCACCCTGAGGTGGCTGGCAAGCTCAGAGCGGCAGTGTCTGTGGGGCTGTGGAAGGGCTGCCAAGGGAAGGTGAGGGCCAGCAACAGCTTGCAGTCCTGGCCCCTTTGGTGTGGGAGCAGGCGCTGGACGTTTTCCCTTTGGGAGCTGGGCTTTCGGAGGACTGAGAGCGAGCAAGGGAAAGACTTCGGCACCCTGAGGTGGCTGGCAAGCTCAGAGCGGCAGTGTCTGTGGGGCTGTGGAAGGGCTGCCAAGGGAAGGTGAGGGCCAGCAACAGCTTGCAGTCCTGGCCCCTTTGGTGTGGGAGCAGGCGCTGGACGTTTTCCATTTGGGAGCTGGGCGTTCTCAGGACTGAGAGCGAGCAAGGGAAAGACTTTGGCCCCGTGAGGTGGCTGGCAAGCTCAGAGCGGCAGTGTCTGTGGGGCTGTGGAAGGGCTGCCAAGGGAAGGTGAGGGCCAGCAACAGCTTGCAGTCCTGGCCCCTTTGGTGTGGGAGCAGGCGCTGGACGTTTTCCATTTGGGAGCTGGGCTTTCGGAGGACTGAGAGCGAGCAAGGGAAAGACGTCGGCACCCTGAGGTGGCTGGCAAGCTCAGAGCGCCAGTGTCTGTGGGGCTGTGGAAGGGCTGCCAAGGGAAGGTGAGGGCCAGCAACAGCTTGCAGTCCTGGCCCCTTTGGTGTGGGAGCAGGCGCTGGACCTTTTCCATTTGGGAGCTGGGCTTTCGGAGGACTGAGAGCGAGCAAGGGAAAGACGTCGGCACCCTGAGGTGGCTGGCAAGCTCAGAGCGGCAGTGTCTGTGGGGCTGTGGAAGGGCTGCCAAGGGAAGGTGAGGGCCAGCAACAGCTTGCAGTCCTGGCCCCTTTGGTGTGGGAGCAGGCGCTGGACGTTTTCCATTTGGGAGCTGGGCGTTCTCAGGACTGAGAGCGAGCAAGGGAAAGACTTTGGCCCCGTGAGGTGGCTGGCAAGCTCAGAGCGGCAGTGTCTGTGGGGCTGTGGAAGGGCTGCCAAGGGAAGGTGAGGGCCAGCAACAGCTTGCAGTCCTGGCCCCTTTGGTGTGGGAGCAGGCGCTGGACGTTTTCCATTTGGGAGCTGGGCTTTCGGAGGACTGAGAGCGAGCAAGGGAAAGACGTCGGCACCCTGAGGTGGCTGGCAAGCTCAGAGCGGCAGTGTCTGTGGGGCTGTGGAAGGGCTGCCAAGGGAAGGTGAGGGCCAGCAACAGCTTGCAGTCCTGGCCCCTTTGGTGTGGGAGCAGGCGCTGGACCTTTTCCATTTGGGAGCTGGGCTTTCGGAGGACTGAGAGCGAGCAAGGGAAAGACGTCGGCACCCTGAGGTGGCTGGCAAGCTCAGAGCGGCAGTGTCTGTGGGGCTGTGGAAGGGCTGCCAAGGGAAGGTGAGGGCCAGCAACAGCTTGCAGTCCTGGCCCCTTTGGTGTGGGAGCAGGCGCTGGACCTTTTCCATTTGGGAGCTGGGCTTTTGGAGGACTGAGAGCGAGCAAGGGAAAGACGTCGGCACCCTGAGGTGGCTGGCAAGCTCAGAGCGGCAGTGTCTGTGGGGCTGTGGAAGGGCTGCCAAGGGAAGGTGAGGGCCAGCAACAGCTTGCAGTCCTGGCCCCTTTGGTGTGGGAGCAGGCGCTGGACGTTTTCCATTTGGGAGCTGGGCGTTCTCAGGACTGAGAGCGAGCAAGGGAAAGACTTTGGCCCCGTGAGGTGGCTGGCAAGCTCAGAGCGGCAGTGTCTGTGGGGCTGTGGAAGGGCTGCCAAGGGAAGGTGAGGGCCAGCAACAGCTTGCAGTCCTGGCCCCTTTGGTGTGGGAGCAGGCGCTGGACGTTTTCCATTTGGGAGCTGGGCTTTCGGAGGACTGAGAGCGAGCAAGGGAAAGACGTCGGCACCCTGAGGTGGCTGGCAAGCTCAGAGCGGCAGTGTCTGTGGGGCTGTGGAAGGGCTGCCAAGGGAAGGTGAGGGCCAGCAACAGCTTGCAGTCCTGGCCCCTTTGGTGTGGGAGCAGGCGCTGGACCTTTTCCATTTGGGAGCTGGGCTTTCGGAGGACTCAGAGCGAGCAAGGGAAAGACGTCGGCACCCTGAGGTGGCTGGCAAGCTCAGAGCGGCAGTGTCTGTGGGGCTGTGGAAGGGCTGCCAAGGGAAGGTGAGGGCCAGCAACAGCTTGCAGTCCTGGCCCCTTTGGTGTGGGAGCAGGCGCTGGACGTTTTCCATTTGGGAGCTGGGCGTTCTCAGGACTGAGAGCGAGGAAGGGAAAGACGTCGGCACCCTGAGGTGGCTGGCAAGCTCAGAGCGGCAGTGTCTGTGGGGCTGTGGAAGGGCTGCCAAGGGAAGGTGAGGGCCAGCAACAGCTTGCAGTCCTGGCCCCTTTGGTGTGGGAGCAGGCGCTGGACGTTTTCCCTTTGGGAGCTGGGCTTTCGGAGGACTGAGAGCGAGCAAGGGAAAGACGTTGGCCCCGTGAGGTGGCTGGCAAGCTCAGAGCGGCAGTGTCTGTGGGGCTGTGGAAGGGCTGCCAAGGGAAGGTGAGGGCCAGCAACAGCTTGCAGTCCTGGCCCCTTTGGTGTGGGAGCAGGCGCTGGACGTTTTCCATTTGGGAGCTGGGTTTTCGGAGGACTCAGAGCGAGCAAGGGAAAGATGTCGGCACCCTGAGGTGGCTGGCAAGCTCAGAGCGGCAGTGTCTGTGGGGCTGTGGAAGGGCTGCCAAGGGAAGGTGAGGGCCAGCAACAGCTTGCAGTCCTGGCCCCTTTGGTGTGGGAGCAGGCGCTGGACGTTTTCCATTTGGGAGCTGGGCGTTCTCAGGACTGAGAGCGAGCAAGGGAAAGACTTTGGCCCCGTGAGGTGGCTGGCAAGCTCAGAGCGGCAGTGTCTGTGGGGCTGTGGAAGGGCTGCCAAGGGAAGGTGAGGGCCAGCAACAGCTTGCAGTCCTGGCCCCTTTGGTGTGGGAGCAGGCGCTGGACGTTTTCCATTTGGGAGCTGGGCTTTCGGAGGACTGAGAGCGAGCAAGGGAAAGACGTCGGCACCCTGAGGTGGCTGGCAAGCTCAGAGCGGCAGTGTCTGTGGGGCTGTGGAAGGGCTGCCAAGGGAAGGTGAGGGCCAGCAACAGCTTGCAGTCCTGGCCCCTTTGGTGTGGGAGCAGGCGCTGGACGTTTTCCATTTGGGAGCTGGGCTTTCGGAGGACTCAGAGCGAGCAAGGGAAAGACGTCGGCACCCTGAGGTGGCTGGCAAGCTCAGAGCGGCAGTGTCTGTGGGGCTGTGGAAGGGCTGCCAAGGGAAGGTGAGGGCCAGCAACAGCTTGCAGTCCTGGCCCCTTTGGTGTGGGAGCAGGCGCTGGACGTTTTCCATTTGGGAGCTGGGCGTTCTCAGGACTGAGAGCGAGCAAGGGAAAGACTTTGGCCCCGTGAGGTGGCTGGCAAGCTCAGAGCGCCAGTGTCTGTGGGGCTGTGGAAGGGCTGCCAAGGGAAGGTGAGGGCCAGCAACAGCTTGCAGTCCTGGCCCCTTTGGTGTGGGAGCAGGCGCTGGACGTTTTCCATTTGGGAGCTGGGCTTTCGGAGGACTGAGAGCGAGCAAGGGAAAGACGTCGGCACCCTGAGGTGGCTGGCAAGCTCAGAGCGGCAGTGTCTGTGGGGCTGTGGAAGGGCTGCCAAGGGAAGGTGAGGGCCAGCAACAGCTTGCAGTCCTGGCCCCTTTGGTGTGGGAGCAGGCGCTGGACGTTTTCCATTTGGGAGCTGGTCTTTCGGAGGACTGAGAGCGAGCAAGGGAAAGACTTCGGCACCCTGAGGTGGCTGGCAAGCTCAGAGCGGCAGTGTCTGTGGGGCTGTGGAAGGGCTGCCAAGGGAAGGTGAGGGCCAGCAACAGCTTGCAGTCCTGGCCCCTTTGGTGTGGGAGCAGGCGCTGGACGTTTTCCATTTGGGAGCTGGGCTTTCGGAGGACTCAGAGCGAGCAAGGGAAAGACGTCGGCACCCTGAGGTGGCTGGCAAGCTCAGAGCGGCAGTGTCTGTGGGGCTGTGGAAGGGCTGCCAAGGGAAGGTGAGGGCCAGCAACAGCTTGCAGTCCTGGCCCCTTTGGTGTGGGAGCAGGCGCTGGACGTTTTCCATTTGGGAGCTGGGATTTCGGAGGACTGAGAGCGAGCAAGGGAAAGACGTCGGCACCCTGAGGTGGCTGGCAAGCTCAGAGCGGCAGTGTCTGTGGGGCTGTGGAAGGGCTGCCAAGGGAAGGTGAGGGCCAGCAACAGCTTGCAGTCCTGGCCCCTTTGGTGTGGGAGCAGGCGCTGGACGTTTTCCATTTGGGAGCTGGGCTTTCGGAGGACTGAGAGCGAGCAAGGGAAAGACGTCGGCACCCTGAGGTGGCTGGCAAGCTCAGAGCGGCAGTGTCTGTGGGGCTGTGGAAGGGCTGCCAAGGGAAGGTGAGGGCCAGCAACAGCTTGCAGTCCTGGCCCCTTTGGTGTGGGAGCAGGCGCTGGACCTTTTCCATTTGGGAGCTGGGCTTTCGGAGGACTGAGAGCGAGCAAGGGAAAGACTTCGGCACCCTGAGGTGGCTGGCAAGCTCAGAGCGGCAGTGTCTGTGGGGCTGTGGAAGGGCTGCCAAGGGAAGGTGAGGGCCAGCAACAGCTTGCAGTCCTGGCCCCTTTGGTGTGGGAGCAGGCGCTGGACGTTTTCCATTTGGGAGCTGGGCTTTCGGAGGACTCAGAGCGAGCAAGGGAAAGACGTCGGCACCCTGAGGTGGCTGGCAAGCTCAGAGCGGCAGTGTCTGTGGGGCTGTGGAAGGGCTGCCAAGGGAAGGTGAGGGCCAGCAACAGCTTGCAGTCCTGGCCCCTTTGGTGTGGGAGCAGGCGCTGGACCTTTTCCATTTGGGAGCTGGGCTTTCGGAGGACTGAGAGCGAGCAAGGGAAAGACGTCGGCACCCTGAGGTGGCTGGCAAGCTCAGAGCGGCAGTGTCTGTGGGGCTGTGGAAGGGCTGCCAAGGGAAGGTGAGGGCCAGCAACAGCTTGCAGTCCTGGCCCCTTTGGTGTGGGAGCAGGCGCTGGACGTTTTCCATTTGGGAGCTGGGCGTTCTCAGGACTGAGAGCGAGCAAGGGAAAGACTTTGGCCCCGTGAGGTGGCTGGCAAGCTCAGAGCGGCAGTGTCTGTGGGGCTGTGGAAGGGCTGCCAAGGGAAGGTGAGGGCCAGCAACAGCTTGCAGTCCTGGCCCCTTTGGTGTGGGAGCAGGCGCTGGACGTTTTCCATTTGGGAGCTGGGCTTTCGGAGGACTGAGAGCGAGCAAGGGAAAGACGTCGGCACCCTGAGGTGGCTGGCAAGCTCAGAGCGGCAGTGTCTGTGGGGCTGTGGAAGGGCTGCCAAGGGAAGGTGAGGGCCAGCAACAGCTTGCAGTCCTGGCCCCTTTGGTGTGGGAGCAGGCGCTGGACGTTTTCCATTTGGGAGCTGGGCTTTCGGAGGACTCAGAGCGAGCAAGGGAAAGACGTCGGCACCCTGAGGTGGCTGGCAAGCTCAGAGCGGCAGTGTCTGTGGGGCTGTGGAAGGGCTGCCAAGGGAAGGTGAGGGCCAGCAACAGCTTGCAGTCCTGGCCCCTTTGGTGTGGGAGCAGGCGCTGGACGTTTTCCCTTTGGGAGCTGGGCGTTCTCAGGACTGAGAGCGAGGAAGGGAAAGACGTCGGCACCCTGAGGTGGCTGGCAAGCTCAGAGCGGCAGTGTCTGTGGGGCTGTGGAAGGGCTGCCAAGGGAAGGTGAGGGCCAGCAACAGCTTGCAGTCCTGGCCCCTTTGGTGTGGGAGCAGGCGCTGGACGTTTTCCATTTGGGAGCTGGGCTTTCGGAGGACTGAGAGCGAGCAAGGGAAAGACGTTGGCCCCGTGAGGTGGCTGGCAAGCTCAGAGCGGCAGTGTCTGTGGGGCTGTGGAAGGGCTGCCAAGGGAAGGTGAGGGCCAGCAACAGCTTGCAGTCCTGGCCCCTTTGGTGTGGGAGCAGGCGCTGGATGTTTTCCATTTGGGAGCTGGGCTTTCGGAGGACTGAGAGCGAGCAAGGGAAAGACGTCGGCACCCTGAGGTGGCTGGCAAGCTCAGAGCGGCAGTGTCTGTGGGGCTGTGGAAGGGCTGCCAAGGGAAGGTGAGGGCCAGCAACAGCTTGCAGTCCTGGCCCCTTTGGTGTGGGAGCAGGCGCTGGACGTTTTCCCTTTGGGAGCTGGGCTTTCGGAGGACTGAGAGCGAGCAAGGGAAAGACGTTGGCCCCGTGAGGTGGCTGGCAAGCTCAGAGCGGCAGTGTCTGTGGGGCTGTGGAAGGGCTGCCAAGGGAAGGTGAGGGCCAGCAACAGCTTGCAGTCCTGGCCCCTTTGGTGTGGGAGCAGGCGCTGGACGTTTTCCCTTTGGGAGCTGGGCTTTCGGAGGACTGAGAGCGAGCAAGGGAAAGACGTTGGCCCCGTGAGGTGGCTGGCAAGCTCAGAGCGGCAGTGTCTGTGGGGCTGTGGAAGGGCTGCCAAGGGAAGGTGAGGGCCAGCAACAGCTTGCAGTCCTGGCCCCTTTGGTGTGGGAGCAGGCGCTGGACGTTTTCCATTTGGGAGCTGGGCTTTCGGAGGACTGAGAGCGAGCAAGGGAAAGACGTCGGCACCCTGAGGTGGCTGGCAAGCTCAGAGCGGCAGTGTCTGTGGGGCTGTGGAAGGGCTGCCAAGGGAAGGTGAGGGCCAGCAACAGCTTGCAGTCCTGGCCCCTTTGGTGTGGGAGCAGGCGCTGGACGTTTTCCATTTGGGAGCTGGGCGTTCTCAGGACTGAGAGCGAGCAAGGGAAAAACTTTGGCCCCGTGAGGTGGCTGGCAAGCTCAGAGCGGCAGTGTCTGTGGGGCTGTGGAAGGGCTGCCAAGGGAAGGTGAGGGCCAGCAACAGCTTGCAGTCCTGGCCCCTTTGGTGTGGGAGCAGGCGCTGGACGTTTTCCCTTTGGGAGCTGGGCTTTCGGAGGACTGAGAGCGAGCAAGGGAAAGACGTTGGCCCCGTGAGGTGGCTGGCAAGCTCAGAGCGGCAGTGTCTGTGGGGCTGTGGAAGGGCTGCCAAGGGAAGGTGAGGGCCAGCAACAGCTTGCAGTCCTGGCCCCTTTGGTGTGGGAGCAGGCGCTGGACGTTTTCCATTTGGGAGCTGGGCTTTCGGAGGACTGAGAGCGAGCAAGGGAAAGACGTCGGCACCCTGAGGTGGCTGGCAAGCTCAGAGCGGCAGTGTCTGTGGGGCTGTGGAAGGGCTGCCAAGGGAAGGTGAGGGCCAGCAACAGCTTGCAGTCCTGGCCCCTTTGGTGTGGGAGCAGGCGCTGGACGTTTTCCATTTGGGAGCTGGGCGTTCTCAGGACTGAGAGCGAGCAAGGGAAAAACTTTGGCCCCGTGAGGTGGCTGGCAAGCTCAGAGCGGCAGTGTCTGTGGGGCTGTGGAAGGGCTGCCAAGGGAAGGTGAGGGCCAGCAACAGCTTGCAGTCCTGGCCCCTTTGGTGTGGGAGCAGGCGCTGGACGTTTTCCATTTGGGAGCTGGGCTTTCGGAGGACTGAGAGCGAGCAAGGGAAAGACGTCTGCACCCTGAGGTGGCTGGCAAGCTCAGAGCGGCAGTGTCTGTGGGGCTGTGGAAGGGCTGCCAAGGGAAGGTGAGGGCCAGCAACAGCTTGCAGTCCTGGCCCCTTTGGTGTGGGAGCAGGCGCTGGACGTTTTCCATTTGGGAGCTGGGCTTTCGGAGGACTCAGAGCGAGCAAGGGAAAGACGTCGGCACCCTGAGGTGGCTGGCAAGCTCAGAGCGGCAGTGTCTGTGGGGCTGTGGAAGGGCTGCCAAGGGAAGGTGAGGGCCAGCAACAGCTTGCAGTCCTGGCCCCTTTGGTGTGGGAGCAGGCGCTGGACGTTTTCCCTTTGGGAGCTGGGCGTTCTCAGGACTGAGAGTGAGCAAGGGAAAGACTTTGGCCCCGTGAGGTGGCTGGCAAGCTCAGAGCGCCAGTGTCTGTGGGGCTGTGGAAGGGCTGCCAAGGGAAGGTGAGGGCCAGCAACAGCTTGCAGTCCTGGCCCCTTTGGTGTGGGAGCAGGCGCTGGACCTTTTCCATTTGGGAGCTGGGCGTTCTCAGGACTGAGAGCGAGCAAGGGAAAGACGTCGGCACCCTGAGGTGGCTGGCAAGCTCAGAGCGCCAGTGTCTGTGGGGCTGTGGAAGGGCTGCCAAGGGAAGGTGAGGGCCAGCAACAGCTTGCAGTCCTGGCCCCTTTGGTGTGGGAGCAGCCGCTGGACGTTTTCCCTTTGGGAGCTGGGCTTTCTCAGGACTGAGAGCGAGCAAGGGAAAGACGTCGGCACCCTGAGGTGGCTGGCAAGCTCAGAGCGGCAGTGTCTGTGGGGCTGTGGAAGGGCTGCCAAGGGAAGGTGAGGGCCAGCAACAGCTTGCAGTCCTGGCCCCTTTGGTGTGGGAGCAGGCGCTGGACGTTTTCCCTTTGGGAGCTGGGCATTCGGAGGACTGAGAGCGAGCAAGGGAAAGACGTTGGCCCCGTGAGGTGGCTGGCAAGCTCAGAGCGGCAGTGTCTGTGGGGCTGTGGAAGGGCTGCCAAGGGAAGGTGAGGGCCAGTAACAGCTTGCAGTCCTGGCCCCTTTGGTGTGGGAGCAGGCGCTGGACGTTTTCCCTTTGGGAGCTGGGCTTTCGGAGGACTGAGAGCGAGCAAGGGAAAGACGTTGGCCCCGTGAGGTGGCTGGCAAGCTCAGAGCGGCAGTGTCTGTGGGGCTGTGGAAGGGCTGCCAAGGGAAGGTGAGGGCCAGCAACAGCTTGCAGTCCTGGCCCCTTTGGTGTGGGAGCAGGCGCTGGACGTTTTCCCTTTGGGAGCTGGGCTTTCGGAGGACTCAGAGCGAGCAAGGGAAAGACGTCGGCACCCTGAGGTGGCTGGCAAGCTCAGAGCGGCAGTGTCTGTGGGGCTGTGGAAGGGCTGCCAAGGGAAGGTGAGGGCCAGCAACAGCTTGCAGTCCTGGCCCCTTTGGTGTGGGAGCAGGCGCTGGACCTTTTCCATTTGGGAGCTGGGCTTTCGGAGGACTCAGAGCGAGCAAGGGAAAGACGTCGGCACCCTGAGGTGGCTGGCAAGCTCAGAGCGGCAGTGTCTGTGGGGCTGTGGAAGGGCTGCCAAGGGAAGGTGAGGGCCAGCAACAGCTTGCAGTCCTGGCCCCTTTGGTGTGGGAGCAGGCGCTGGACGTTTTCCATTTGGGAGCTGGGCGTTCTCAGGACTGAGAGCGAGCAAGGGAAAAACTTTGGCCCCGTGAGGTGGCTGGCAAGCTCAGAGCGGCAGTGTCTGTGGGGCTGTGGAAGGGCTGCCAAGGGAAGGTGAGGGCCAGCAACAGCTTGCAGTCCTGGCCCCTTTGGTGTGGGAGCAGGCGCTGGACCTTTTCCATTTGGGAGCTGGGCTTTCGGAGGACTGAGAGCGAGCAAGGGAAAGACGTCTGCACCCTGAGGTGGCTGGCAAGCTCAGAGCGGCAGTGTCTGTGGGGCTGTGGAAGGGCTGCCAAGGGAAGGTGAGGGCCAGCAACAGCTTGCAGTCCTGGCCCCTTTGGTGTGGGAGCAGGCGCTGGACGTTTTCCCTTTGGGAGCTGGGCGTTCTCAGGACTGAGAGTGAGCAAGGGAAAGACTTTGGCCCCGTGAGGTGGCTGGCAAGCTCAGAGCGCCAGTGTCTGTGGGGCTGTGGAAGGGCTGCCAAGGGAAGGTGAGGGCCAGCAACAGCTTGCAGTCCTGGCCCCTTTGGTGTGGGAGCAGGCGCTGGACCTTTTCCATTTGGGAGCTGGGCGTTCTCAGGACTGAGAGCGAGCAAGGGAAAGACGTCGGCACCCTGAGGTGGCTGGCAAGCTCAGAGCGCCAGTGTCTGTGGGGCTGTGGAAGGGCTGCCAAGGGAAGGTGAGGGCCAGCAACAGCTTGCAGTCCTGGCCCCTTTGGTGTGGGAGCAGCCGCTGGACGTTTTCCCTTTGGGAGCTGGGCTTTCTCAGGACTGAGAGCGAGCAAGGGAAAGACGTCGGCACCCTGAGGTGGCTGGCAAGCTCAGAGCGGCAGTGTCTGTGGGGCTGTGGAAGGGCTGCCAAGGGAAGGTGAGGGCCAGCAACAGCTTGCAGTCCTGGCCCCTTTGGTGTGGGAGCAGGCGCTGGACGTTTTCCCTTTGGGAGCTGGGCATTCGGAGGACTGAGAGCGAGCAAGGGAAAGACGTTGGCCCCGTGAGGTGGCTGGCAAGCTCAGAGCGGCAGTGTCTGTGGGGCTGTGGAAGGGCTGCCAAGGGAAGGTGAGGGCCAGCAACAGCTTGCAGTCCTGGCCCCTTTGGTGTGGGAGCAGGCGCTGGACGTTTTCCCTTTGGGAGCTGGGCTTTCGGAGGACTGAGAGCGAGCAAGGGAAAGACGTTGGCCCCGTGAGGTGGCTGGCAAGCTCAGAGCGGCAGTGTCTGTGGGGCTGTGGAAGGGCTGCCAAGGGAAGGTGAGGGCCAGCAACAGCTTGCAGTCCTGGCCCCTTTGGTGTGGGAGCAGGCGCTGGACGTTTTCCCTTTGGGAGCTGGGCTTTCGGAGGACTCAGAGCGAGCAAGGGAAAGACGTCGGCACCCTGAGGTGGCTGGCAAGCTCAGAGCGGCAGTGTCTGTGGGGCTGTGGAAGGGCTGCCAAGGGAAGGTGAGGGCCAGCAACAGCTTGCAGTCCTGGCCCCTTTGGTGTGGGAGCAGGCGCTGGACCTTTTCCATTTGGGAGCTGGGCTTTCGGAGGACTCAGAGCGAGCAAGGGAAAGACGTCGGCACCCTGAGGTGGCTGGCAAGCTCAGAGCGGCAGTGTCTGTGGGGCTGTGGAAGGGCTGCCAAGGGAAGGTGAGGGCCAGCAACAGCTTGCAGTCCTGGCCCCTTTGGTGTGGGAGCAGGCGCTGGACGTTTTCCATTTGGGAGCTGGGCGTTCTCAGGACTGAGAGCGAGCAAGGGAAAAACTTTGGCCCCGTGAGGTGGCTGGCAAGCTCAGAGCGGCAGTGTCTGTGGGGCTGTGGAAGGGCTGCCAAGGGAAGGTGAGGGCCAGCAACAGCTTGCAGTCCTGGCCCCTTTGGTGTGGGAGCAGGCGCTGGACCTTTTCCATTTGGGAGCTGGGCTTTCGGAGGACTGAGAGCGAGCAAGGGAAAGACGTCTGCACCCTGAGGTGGCTGGCAAGCTCAGAGCGGCAGTGTCTGTGGGGCTGTGGAAGGGCTGCCAAGGGAAGGTGAGGGCCAGCAACAGCTTGCAGTCCTGGCCCCTTTGGTGTGGGAGCAGGCGCTGGACGTTTTCCCTTTGGGAGCTGGGCGTTCTCAGGACTGAGAGTGAGCAAGGGAAAGACTTTGGCCCCGTGAGGTGGCTGGCAAGCTCAGAGCGCCAGTGTCTGTGGGGCTGTGGAAGGGCTGCCAAGGGAAGGTGAGGGCCAGCAACAGCTTGCAGTCCTGGCCCCTTTGGTGTGGGAGCAGGCGCTGGACCTTTTCCATTTGGGAGCTGGGCGTTCTCAGGACTGAGAGCGAGCAAGGGAAAGACGTCGGCACCCTGAGGTGGCTGGCAAGCTCAGAGCGCCAGTGTCTGTGGGGCTGTGGAAGGGCTGCCAAGGGAAGGTGAGGGCCAGCAACAGCTTGCAGTCCTGGCCCCTTTGGTGTGGGAGCAGCCGCTGGACGTTTTCCCTTTGGGAGCTGGGCTTTCTCAGGACTGAGAGCGAGCAAGGGAAAGACGTCGGCACCCTGAGGTGGCTGGCAAGCTCAGAGCGGCAGTGTCTGTGGGGCTGTGGAAGGGCTGCCAAGGGAAGGTGAGGGCCAGCAACAGCTTGCAGTCCTGGCCCCTTTGGTGTGGGAGCAGGCGCTGGACGTTTTCCCTTTGGGAGCTGGGCATTCGGAGGACTGAGAGCGAGCAAGGGAAAGACGTTGGCCCCGTGAGGTGGCTGGCAAGCTCAGAGCGGCAGTGTCTGTGGGGCTGTGGAAGGGCTGCCAAGGGAAGGTGAGGGCCAGCAACAGCTTGCAGTCCTGGCCCCTTTGGTGTGGGAGCAGGCGCTGGACGTTTTCCATTTGGGAGCTGGGCTTTCGGAGGACTGAGAGCGAGCAAGGGAAAGACGTCGGCACCCTGAGGTGGCTGGCAAGCTCAGAGCGGCAGTGTCTGTGGGGCTGTGGAAGGGCTGCCAAGGGAAGGTGAGGGCCAGCAACAGCTTGCAGTCCTGGCCCCTTTGGTGTGGGAGCAGGCGCTGGACGTTTTCCCTTTGGGAGCTGGGCTTTCGGAGGACTCAGAGCGAGCAAGGGAAAGACGTCGGCACCCTGAGGTGGCTGGCAAGCTCAGAGCGGCAGTGTCTGTGGGGCTGTGGAAGGGCTGCCAAGGGAAGGTGAGGGCCAGCAACAGCTTGCAGTCCTGGCCCCTTTGGTGTGGGAGCAGGCGCTGGACCTTTTCCATTTGGGAGCTGGGCTTTCGGAGGACTGAGAGCGAGCAAGGGAAAGACGTCGGCACCCTGAGGTGGCTGGCAAGCTCAGAGCGGCAGTGTCTGTGGGGCTGTGGAAGGGCTGCCAAGGGAAGGTGAGGGCCAGCAACAGCTTGCAGTCCTGGCCCCTTTGGTGTGGGAGCAGGCGCTGGACGTTTTCCATTTGGGAGCTGGGCGTTCTCAGGACTGAGAGCGAGCAAGGGAAAAACTTTGGCCCCGTGAGGTGGCTGGCAAGCTCAGAGCGGCAGTGTCTGTGGGGCTGTGGAAGGGCTGCCAAGGGAAGGTGAGGGCCAGCAACAGCTTGCAGTCCTGGCCCCTTTGGTGTGGGAGCAGGCGCTGGACCTTTTCCATTTGGGAGCTGGGCTTTCGGAGGACTGAGAGCGAGCAAGGGAAAGACGTCTGCACCCTGAGGTGGCTGGCAAGCTCAGAGCGGCAGTGTCTGTGGGGCTGTGGAAGGGCTGCCAAGGGAAGGTGAGGGCCAGCAACAGCTTGCAGTCCTGGCCCCTTTGGTGTGGGAGCAGGCGCTGGACGTTTTCCATTTGGGAGCTGGGCGTTCTCAGGACTGAGAGCGAGCAAGGGAAAGACTTTGGCCCCGTGAGGTGGCTGGCAAGCTCAGAGCGCCGGTGTCTGTGGGGCTGTGGAAGGGCTGCCAAGGGAAGGTGAGGGCCAGCAACAGCTTGCAGTCCTGGCCCCTTTGGTGTGGGAGCAGGCGCTGGACCTTTTCCATTTGGGAGCTGGGCTTTCGGAGGACTCAGAGCGAGCAAGGGAAAGACGTCGGCACCCTGAGGTGGCTGGCAAGCTCAGAGCGGCAGTGTCTGTGGGGCTGTGGAAGGGCTGCCAAGGGAAGGTGAGGGCCAGCAACAGCTTGCAGTCCTGGCCCCTTTGGTGTGGGAGCAGGCGCTGGACGTTTTCCATTTGGGAGCTGGGCGTTCTCAGGACTGAGAGCGAGCAAGGGAAAGACTTTGGCCCCGTGAGGTGGCTGGCAAGCTCAGAGCGCCAGTGTCTGTGGGGCTGTGGAAGGGCTGCCAAGGGAAGGTGAGGGCCAGCAACAGCTTGCAGTCCTGGCCCCTTTGGTGTGGGAGCAGGCGCTGGACCTTTTCCATTTGGGAGCTGGGCGTTCTCAGGACTGAGAGCGAGCAAGGGAAAGACGTCGGCACCCTGAGGTGGCTGGCAAGCTCAGAGCGGCAGTGTCTGTGGGGCTGTGGAAGGGCTGCCAAGGGAAGGTGAGGGCCAGCAACAGCTTGCAGTCCTGGCCCCTTTGGTGTGGGAGCAGCCGCTGGACGTTTTCCCTTTGGGAGCTGGGCTTTCTCAGGACTGAGAGCGAGCAAGGGAAAGACGTCGGCACCCTGAGGTGGCTGGCAAGCTCAGAGCGGCAGTGTCTGTGGGGCTGTGGAAGGGCTGCCAAGGGAAGGTGAGGGCCAGCAACAGCTTGCAGTCCTGGCCCCTTTGGTGTGGGAGCAGGCGCTGGACGTTTTCCCTTTGGGAGCTGGGCTTTCGGAGGACTGAGAGCGAGCAAGGGAAAGACGTCGGCACCCTGAGGTGGCTGGCAAGCTCAGAGCGGCAGTGTCTGTGGGGCTGTGGAAGGGCTGCCAAGGGAAGGTGAGGGCCAGCAACAGCTTGCAGTCCTGGCCCCTTTGGTGTGGGAGCAGGCGCTGGACCTTTTCCATTTGGGAGCTGGGCTTTCGGAGGACTCAGAGCGAGCAAGGGAAAGACGTCGGCACCCTGAGGTGGCTGGCAAGCTCAGAGCGGCAGTGTCTGTGGGGCTGTGGAAGGGCTGCCAAGGGAAGGTGAGGGCCAGCAACAGCTTGCAGTCCTGGCCCCTTTGGTGTGGGAGCAGGCGCTGGACCTTTTCCATTTGGGAGCTGGGCTTTCGGAGGACTCAGAGCGAGCAAGGGAAAGACGTCGGCACCCTGAGGTGGCTGGCAAGCTCAGAGCGGCAGTGTCTGTGGGGCTGTGGAAGGGCTGCCAAGGGAAGGTGAGGGCCAGCAACAGCTTGCAGTCCTGGCCCCTTTGGTGTGGGAGCAGGCGCTGGACGTTTTCCATTTGGGAGCTGGGCGTTCTCAGGACTGAGAGCGAGCAAGGGAAAAACTTTGGCCCCGTGAGGTGGCTGGCAAGCTCAGAGCGGCAGTGTCTGTGGGGCTGTGGAAGGGCTGCCAAGGGAAGGTGAGGGCCAGCAACAGCTTGCAGTCCTGGCCCCTTTGGTGTGGGAGCAGGCGCTGGACCTTTTCCATTTGGGAGCTGGGCTTTCGGAGGACTGAGAGCGAGCAAGGGAAAGACGTCTGCACCCTGAGGTGGCTGGCAAGCTCAGAGCGGCAGTGTCTGTGGGGCTGTGGAAGGGCTGCCAAGGGAAGGTGAGGGCCAGCAACAGCTTGCAGTCCTGGCCCCTTTGGTGTGGGAGCAGGCGCTGGACGTCTTCCATTTGGGAGCTGGGCTTTCGGAGGACTGAGAGCGAGCAAGGGAAAGACGTCGGCACCCTGAGGTGGCTGGCAAGCTCAGAGCGGCAGTGTCTGTGGGGCTGTGGAAGGGCTGCCAAGGGAAGGTGAGGGCCAGCAACAGCTTGCAGTCCTGGCCCCTTTGGTGTGGGAGCAGGCGCTGGACGTTTTCCCTTTGGGAGCTGGGCTTTCGGAGGACTGAGAGCGAGCAAGGGAAAGACGTTGGCCCCGTGAGGTGGCTGGCAAGCTCAGAGCGGCAGTGTCTGTGGGGCTGTGGAAGGGCTGCCAAGGGAAGGTGAGGGCCAGCAACAGCTTGCAGTCCTGGCCCCTTTGGTGTGGGAGCAGGCGCTGGACGTTTTCCCTTTGGGAGCTGGGCTTTCGGAGGACTGAGAGCGAGCAAGGGAAAGACGTTGGCCCCGTGAGGTGGCTGGCAAGCTCAGAGCGGCAGTGTCTGTGGGGCTGTGGAAGGGCTGCCAAGGGAAGGTGAGGGCCAGCAACAGCTTGCAGTCCTGGCCCCTTTGGTGTGGGAGCAGGCGCTGGACATTTTCCATTTGGGAGCTGGGCTTTCGGAGGACTGAGAGCGAGCAAGGGAAAGACGTCGGCACCCTGAGGTGGCTGGCAAGCTCAGAGCGGCAGTGTCTGTGGGGCTGTGGAAGGGCTGCCAAGGGAAGGTGAGGGCCAGCAACAGCTTGCAGTCCTGGCCCCTTTGGTGTGGGAGCAGGCGCTGGACGTTTTCCATTTGGGAGCTGGGCTTTCGGAGGACTGAGAGCGAGCAAGGGAAAGACGTTGGCCCCGTGAGGTGGCTGGCAAGCTCAGAGCGGCAGTGTCTGTGGGGCTGTGGAAGGGCTGCCAAGGGAAGGTGAGGGCCAGCAACAGCTTGCAGTCCTGGCCCCTTTGGTGTGGGAGCAGGCGCTGGACGTTTTCCACTTGGGAGCTGGGCTTTCGGAGGACTGAGAGCGAGCAAGGGAAAGACGTCGGCACCCTGAGGTGGCTGGCAAGCTCAGAGCGCCAGTGTCTGTGGGGCTGTGGAAGGGCTGCCAAGGGAAGGTGAGGGCCAGCAACAGCTTGCAGTCCTGGCCCCTTTGGTGTGGGAGCAGGCGCTGGACGTTTTCCATTTGGGAGCTGGGCGTTCTCAGGACTGAGAGCGAGCAAGGGAAAGACTTTGGCCCCGTGAGGTGGCTGGCAAGCTCAGAGCGGCAGTGTCTGTGGGGCTGTGGAAGGGCTGCCAAGGGAAGGTGAGGGCCAGCAACAGCTTGCAGTCCTGGCCCCTTTGGTGTGGGAGCAGGCGCTGGACGTTTTCCCTTTGGGAGCTGGGCTTTCGGAGGACTGAGAGCGAGCAAGGGAAAGACGTCGGCACCCTGAGGTGGCTGGCAAGCTCAGAGCGGCAGTGTCTGTGGGGCTGTGGAAGGGCTGCCAAGGGAAGGTGAGGGCCAGCAACAGCTTGCAGTCCTGGCCCCTTTGGTGTGGGAGCAGGCGCTGGACGTTTTTCAATATGGGAGCTGGGCTTTCGGAGGACTGAGAGCGAGCAAGGGAAAGACGTCGGCACCCTGAGGTGGCTGGCAAGCTCAGAGCGGCAGTGTCTGTGGGGCTGTGGAAGGGCTGCCAAGGGAAGGTGAGGGCCAGCAACAGCTTGCAGTCCTGGCCCCTTTGTTGTGGGAGCAGGCGCTGGACCTTTTCCATTTGGGAGCTGGGCTTTCGGAGGACTGAGAGCGAGCAAGGGAAAGACGTCGGCACCCTGAGGTGGCTGGCAAGCTCAGAGCGGCAGTGTCTGTGGGGCTGTGGAAGGGCTGCCAAGGGAAGGTGAGGGCCAGCAACAGCTTGCAGTCCTGGCCCCTTTGGTGTGGGAGCAGGCGCTGGACGTTTTCCATTTGGGAGCTGGGCTTTTGGAGGACTGAGAGCGAGCAAGGGAAAGACGTTGGCCCCGTGAGGTGGCTGGCAAGCTCAGAGCGGCAGTGTCTGTGGGGCTGTGGAAGGGCTGCCAAGGGAAGGTGAGGGCCAGCAACAGCTTGCAGTCCTGGCCCCTTTGGTGTGGGAGCAGGCGCTGGATGTTTTCCATTTGGGAGCTGGGCTTTCGGAGGACTGAGAGCGAGCAAGGGAAAGACGTCGGCACCCTGAGGTGGCTGGCAAGCTCAGAGCGGCAGTGTCTGTGGGGCTGTGGAAGGGCTGCCAAGGGAAGGTGAGGGCCAGCAACAGCTTGCAGTCCTGGCCCCTTTGGTGTGGGAGCAGGCGCTGGACGTTTTCCCTTTGGGAGCTGGGCTTTCGGAGGACTGAGAGCGAGCAAGGGAAAGACGTTGGCCCCGTGAGGTGGCTGGCAAGCTCAGAGCGGCAGTGTCTGTGGGGCTGTGGAAGGGCTGCCAAGGGAAGGTGAGGGCCAGCAACAGCTTGCAGTCCTGGCCCCTTTGGTGTGGGAGCAGGCGCTGGACGTTTTCCCTTTGGGAGCTGGGCTTTCGGAGGACTGAGAGCGAGCAAGGGAAAGACGTTGGCCCCGTGAGGTGGCTGGCAAGCTCAGAGCGGCAGTGTCTGTGGGGCTGTGGAAGGGCTGCCAAGGGAAGGTGAGGGCCAGCAACAGCTTGCAGTCCTGGCCCCTTTGGTGTGGGAGCAGGCGCTGGACGTTTTCCATTTGGGAGCTGGGCTTTCGGAGGACTGAGAGCGAGCAAGGGAAAGACGTCGGCACCCTGAGGTGGCTGGCAAGCTCAGAGCGGCAGTGTCTGTGGGGCTGTGGAAGGGCTGCCAAGGGAAGGTGAGGGCCAGCAACAGCTTGCAGTCCTGGCCCCTTTGGTGTGGGAGCAGGCGCTGGACGTTTTCCATTTGGGAGCTGGGCTTTCGGAGGACTGAGAGCGAGCAAGGGAAAGACGTTGGCCCCGTGAGGTGGCTGGCAAGCTCAGAGCGCCAGTGTCTGTGGGGCTGTGGAAGGGCTGCCAAGGGAAGGTGAGGGCCAGCAACAGCTTGCAGTCCTGGCCCCTTTGGTGTGGGAGCAGGCGCTGGACGTTTTCCCTTTGGGAGCTGGGCGTTCTCAGGACTGAGAGCGAGCAAGGGAAAGACGTTGGCCCCGTGCGGTGGCTGGCAAGCTCAGAGCGGCAGTGTCTGTGGGGCTGTGGAAGGGCTGCCAAGGGAAGGTGAGGGCCAGCAACAGCTTGCAGTCCTGGCCCCTTTGGTGTGGGAGCAGGCGCTGGACGTTTTCCATTTGGGAGCTGGGCTTTCGGAGGACTGAGAGCGAGCAAGGGAATGACGTCGGCACCCTGAGGTGGCTGGCAAGCTCAGAGCGGCAGTGTCTGTGGGGCTGTGGAAGGGCTGCCAAGGGAAGGTGAGGGCCAGCAACAGCTTGCAGTCCTGGCCCCTTTGGTGTGGGAGCAGGCGCTGGACGTTTTCCATTTGGGAGCTGGGCTTTCGGAGGACTGAGAGCGAGCAAGGGAAAGACGTTGACCCCGTGAGGTGGCTGGCAAGCTCAGAGCGGCAGTGTCTGTGGGGCTGTGGAAGGGCTGCCAAGGGAAGGTGAGGGCCAGCAACAGCTTGCAGTCCTGGCCCCTTTGGTGTGGGAGCAGGCGCTGGACCTTTTCCATTTGGGAGCTGGGCTTTTGGAGGACTGAGAGCGAGCAAGGGAAAGATGTCGGCACCCTGAGGTGGCTGGCAAGCTCAGAGCGGCAGTGTCTGTGGGGCTGTGGAAGGGCTGCCAAGGGAAGGTGAGGGCCAGCAACAGCTTGCAGTCCTGGCCCCTTTGGTGTGGGAGCAGGCGCTGGACCTTTTCCATTTGGGAGCTGGGCGTTCTCAGGACTGAGAGCGAGCAAGGGAAAGACTTTGGCCCCGTGAGGTGGCTGGCAAGCTCAGAGCGGCAGTGTCTGTGGGGCTGTGGAAGGGCTGCCAAGGGAAGGTGAGGGCCAGCAACAGCTTGCAGTCCTGGCCCCTTTGGTGTGGGAGCAGGCGCTGGACCTTTTCCATTTGGCAGCTGGGCTTTCTCAGGACTGAGAGCGAGCAAGGGAAAGACGTCGGCACCCTGAGGTGGCTGGCAAGCTCAGAGCGGCAGTGTCTGTGGGGCTGTGGAAGGGCTGCCAAGGGAAGGTGAGGGCCAGCAACAGCTTGCAGTCCTGGCCCCTTTGGTGTGGGAGCAGGCGCTGGACCTTTTCCATTTGGGAGCTGGGCTTTCGGAGGACTGAGAGCGAGCAAGGGAAAGACGTCGGCACCCTGAGGCGGCTGGCAAGCTCAGAGCGGCAGTGTCTGTGGGGCTGTGGAAGGGCTGCCAAGGGAAGGTGAGGGCCAGCAACAGCTTGCAGTCCTGGCCCCTTTGGTGTGGGAGCAGGCGCTGGACCTTTTCCATTTGGGAGCTGGGCTTTCTCAGGACTGAGAGCGAGCAAGGGAAAGACGTTGGCCCCGTGAGGTGGCTGGCAAGCTGAGAGCGGCAGTGTCTGTGGGGCTGTGGAAGGGCTGCCAAGGGAAGGTGAGGGCCAGCAACAGCTTGCAGTCCTGGCCCCTTTGGTGTGGGAGCAGGCGCTGGACGTTTTCCCTTTGGGAGCTGGGCTTTCGGAGGACTGAGAGCGAGCAAGGGAAAGACGTCGGCACCCTGAGGTGGCTGGCAAGCTCAGAGCGCCAGTGTCTGTGGGGCTGTGGAAGGGCTGCCAAGGGAAGGTGAGGGCCAGCAACAGCTTGCAGTCCTGGCCCCTTTGGTGTGGGAGCAGGCGCTGGACGTTTTCCATTTGGGAGCTGGGTTTTCGGAGGACTGAGAGCGAGCAAGGGAAAGACGTCGGCACCCTGAGGTGGCTGGCAAGCTCAGAGCGGCAGTGTCTGTGGGGCTGTGGAAGGGCTGCCAAGGGAAGGTGAGGGCCAGCAACAGCTTGCAGTCCTGGCCCCTTTGGTGTGGGAGCAGGCGCTGGACCTTTTCCATTTGGGAGCTGGTCTTTCGGAGGACTGAGAGCGAGCAAGGGAAAGACGTCGGCACCCTGAGGTGGCTGGCAAGCTCAGAGCGGCAGTGTCTGTGGGGCTGTGGAAGGGCTGCCAAGGGAAGGTGAGGGCCAGCAACAGCTTGCAGTCCTGGCCCCTTTGGTGTGGGAGCAGGCGCTGGACGTTTTCCATTTGGGAGCTGGGCTTTTGGAGGACTGAGAGCGAGCAAGGGAAAGACGTCGGCACCCTGAGGTGGCTGGCAAGCTCAGAGCGGCAGTGTCTGTGGGGCTGTGGAAGGGCTGCCAAGGGAAGGTGAGGGCCAGCAACAGCTTGCAGTCCTGGCCCCTTTGGTGTGGGAGCAGGCGCTGGACGTTTTCCATTTGGGAGCTGGGCGTTCTCAGGACTGAGAGCGAGCAAGGGAAAGACGTTGGCCCCGTGAGGTGGCTGGCAAGCTCAGAGCGGCAGTGTCTGTGGGGCTGTGGAAGGGCTGCCAAGGGAAGGTGAGGGCCAGCAACAGGTTGCAGTCCTGGCCCCTTTGGTGTGGGAGCAGGCGCTGGACCTTTTCCATTTGGCAGCTGGGCTTTCGGAGGACTGAGAGCGAGCAAGGGAAAGACGTCGGCACCCTGAGGTGGCTGGCAAGCTCAGAGCGGCAGTGTCTGTGGGGCTGTGGAAGGGCTGCCAAGGGAAGGTGAGGGCCAGCAACAGCTTGCAGTCCTGGACCCTTTGGTGTGGGAGCAGGCGCTGGACGTTTTCCCTTTGGGAGCTGGGCTTTCGGAGGACTGAGAGCGAGCAAGGGAAAGACGTCGGCACCCTGAGGTGGCTGGCAAGCTCAGAGCGGCAGTGTCTGTGGGGCTGTGGAAGGGCTGCCAAGGGAAGGTGAGGGCCAGCAACAGCTTGCAGTCCTGGCCCCTTTGGTGTGGGAGCAGGCGCTGGACGTTTTCCATTTGGGAGCTGGGCTTTCGGAGGACTGAGAGCGAGCAAGGGAAAGACGTTGGCCCCGTGAGGTGGCTGGCAAGCTCAGAGCGGCAGTGTCTGTGGGGCTGTGGAAGGGCTGCCAAGGGAAGGTGAGGGCCAGCAACAGCTTGCAGTCCTGGCCCCTTTGGTGTGGGAGCAGGCGCTGGATGTTTTCCATTTGGGAGCTGGGCTTTCGGAGGACTGAGAGCGAGCAAGGGAAAGACGTCGGCACCCTGAGGTGGCTGGCAAGCTCAGAGCGGCAGTGTCTGTGGGGCTGTGGAAGGGCTGCCAAGGGAAGGTGAGGGCCAGCAACAGCTTGCAGTCCTGGCCCCTTTGGTGTGGGAGCAGGCGCTGGACGTTTTCCCTTTGGGAGCTGGGCTTTCGGAGGACTGAGAGCGAGCAAGGGAAAGACGTTGGCCCCGTGAGGTGGCTGGCAAGCTCAGAGCGGCAGTGTCTGTGGGGCTGTGGAAGGGCTGCCAAGGGAAGGTGAGGGCCAGCAACAGCTTGCAGTCCTGGCCCCTTTGGTGTGGGAGCAGGCGCTGGACGTTTTCCCTTTGGGAGCTGGGCTTTCGGAGGACTGAGAGCGAGCAAGGGAAAGACGTTGGCCCCGTGAGGTGGCTGGCAAGCTCAGAGCGGCAGTGTCTGTGGGGCTGTGGAAGGGCTGCCAAGGGAAGGTGAGGGCCAGCAACAGCTTGCAGTCCTGGCCCCTTTGGTGTGGGAGCAGGCGCTGGACGTTTTCCCTTTGGGAGCTGGGCTTTCGGAGGACTGAGAGCGAGCAAGGGAAAGACGTCGGCACCCTGAGGTGGCTGGCAAGCTCAGAGCGGCAGTGTCTGTGGGGCTGTGGAAGGGCTGCCAAGGGAAGGTGAGGGCCAGCAACAGCTTGCAGTCCTGGCCCCTTTGGTGTGGGAGCAGGCGCTGGACGTTTTCCATTTGGGAGCTGGGCTTTCGGAGGACTGAGAGCGAGCAAGGGAAAGACGTCGGCACCCTGAGGTGGCTGGCAAGCTCAGAGCGGCAGTGTCTGTGGGGCTGTGGAAGGGCTGCCAAGGGAAGGTGAGGGCCAGCAACAGCTTGCAGTCCTGGCCCCTTTGGTGTGGGAGCAGGCGCTGGACGTTTTCCCTTTGGGAGCTGGGCGTTCTCAGGACTGAGAGCGAGCAAGGGAAAGACGTTGGCCCCGTGCGGTGGCTGGCAAGCTCAGAGCGGCAGTGTCTGTGGGGCTGTGGAAGGGCTGCCAAGGGAAGGTGAGGGCCAGCAACAGCTTGCAGTCCTGGCCCCTTTGGTGTGGGAGCAGGCGCTGGACGTTTTCCATTTGGGAGCTGGGCTTTCGGAGGACTGAGAGCGAGCAAGGGAATGACGTCGGCACCCTGAGGTGGCTGGCAAGCTCAGAGCGGCAGTGTCTGTGGGGCTGTGGAAGGGCTGCCAAGGGAAGGTGAGGGCCAGCAACAGCTTGCAGTCCTGGCCCCTTTGGTGTGGGAGCAGGCGCTGGACGTTTTCCATTTGGGAGCTGGGCTTTCGGAGGACTGAGAGCGAGCAAGGGAAAGACGTTGACCCCGTGAGGTGGCTGGCAAGCTCAGAGCGGCAGTGTCTGTGGGGCTGTGGAAGGGCTGCCAAGGGAAGGTGAGGGCCAGCAACAGCTTGCAGTCCTGGCCCCTTTGGTGTGGGAGCAGGCGCTGGACCTTTTCCATTTGGGAGCTGGGCTTTTGGAGGACTGAGAGCGAGCAAGGGAAAGATGTCGGCACCCTGAGGTGGCTGGCAAGCTCAGAGCGGCAGTGTCTGTGGGGCTGTGGAAGGGCTGCCAAGGGAAGGTGAGGGCCAGCAACAGCTTGCAGTCCTGGCCCCTTTGGTGTGGGAGCAGGCGCTGGACCTTTTCCATTTGGGAGCTGGGCGTTCTCAGGACTGAGAGCGAGCAAGGGAAAGACTTTGGCCCCGTGAGGTGGCTGGCAAGCTCAGAGCGGCAGTGTCTGTGGGGCTGTGGAAGGGCTGCCAAGGGAAGGTGAGGGCCAGCAACAGCTTGCAGTCCTGGCCCCTTTGGTGTGGGAGCAGGCGCTGGACCTTTTCCATTTGGCAGCTGGGCTTTCTCAGGACTGAGAGCGAGCAAGGGAAAGACGTCGGCACCCTGAGGTGGCTGGCAAGCTCAGAGCGGCAGTGTCTGTGGGGCTGTGGAAGGGCTGCCAAGGGAAGGTGAGGGCCAGCAACAGCTTGCAGTCCTGGCCCCTTTGGTGTGGGAGCAGGCGCTGGACGTTTTCCATTTGGGAGCTGGGCTTTCGGAGGACTGAGAGCGAGCAAGGGAAAGACGTCGGCACCCTGAGGTGGCTGGCAAGCTCAGAGCGGCAGTGTCTGTGGGGCTGTGGAAGGGCTGCCAAGGGAAGGTGAGGGCCAGCAACAGCTTGCAGTCCTGGCCCCTTTGGTGTGGGAGCAGGCGCTGGACCTTTTCCATTTGGGAGCTGGGCGTTCTCAGGACTGAGAGCGAGCAAGGGAAAGACTTTGGCCCCGTGAGGTGGCTGGCAAGCTCAGAGCGGCAGTGTCTGTGGGGCTGTGGAAGGGCTGCCAAGGGAAGGTGAGGGCCAGCAACAGCTTGCAGTCCTGGCCCCTTTGGTGTGGGAGCAGGCGCTGGACCTTTTCCATTTGGCAGCTGGGCTTTCTCAGGACTGAGAGCGAGCAAGGGAAAGACGTCGGCACCCTGAGGTGGCTGGCAAGCTCAGAGCGGCAGTGTCTGTGGGGCTGTGGAAGGGCTGCCAAGGGAAGGTGAGGGCCAGCAACAGCTTGCAGTCCTGGCCCCTTTGGTGTGGGAGCAGGCGCTGGACCTTTTCCATTTGGGAGCTGGGCTTTCGGAGGACTGAGAGCGAGCAAGGGAAAGACGTCGGCACCCTGAGGTGGCTGGCAAGCTCAGAGCGGCAGTGTCTGTGGGGCTGTGGAAGGGCTGCCAAGGGAAGGTGAGGGCCAGCAACAGCTTGCAGTCCTGGCCCCTTTGGTGTGGGAGCAGGCGCTGGACCTTTTCCATTTGGGAGCTGGGCTTTCTCAGGACTGAGAGCGAGCAAGGGAAAGACGTTGGCCCCGTGAGGTGGCTGGCAAGCTGAGAGCGGCAGTGTCTGTGGGGCTGTGGAAGGGCTGCCAAGGGAAGGTGAGGGCCAGCAACAGCTTGCAGTCCTGGCCCCTTTGGTGTGGGAGCAGGCGCTGGACGTTTTCCCTTTGGGAGCTGGGCTTTCGGAGGACTGAGAGCGAGCAAGGGAAAGACGTCGGCACCCTGAGGTGGCTGGCAAGCTCAGAGCGCCAGTGTCTGTGGGGCTGTGGAAGGGCTGCCAAGGGAAGGTGAGGGCCAGCAACAGCTTGCAGTCCTGGCCCCTTTGGTGTGGGAGCAGGCGCTGGACGTTTTCCATTTGGGAGCTGGGTTTTCGGAGGACTGAGAGCGAGCAAGGGAAAGACGTCGGCACCCTGAGGTGGCTGGCAAGCTCAGAGCGGCAGTGTCTGTGGGGCTGTGGAAGGGCTGCCAAGGGAAGGTGAGGGCCAGCAACAGCTTGCAGTCCTGGCCCCTTTGGTGTGGGAGCAGGCGCTGGACCTTTTCCATTTGGGAGCTGGGCTTTCGGAGGACTGAGAGCGAGCAAGGGAAAGACGTCGGCACCCTGAGGTGGCTGGCAAGCTCAGAGCGGCAGTGTCTGTGGGGCTGTGGAAGGGCTGCCAAGGGAAGGTGAGGGCCAGCAACAGCTTGCAGTCCTGGCCCCTTTGGTGTGGGAGCAGGCGCTGGACGTTTTCCATTTGGGAGCTGGGCTTTTGGAGGACTGAGAGCGAGCAAGGGAAAGACGTCGGCACCCTGAGGTGGCTGGCAAGCTCAGAGCGGCAGTGTCTGTGGGGCTGTGGAAGGGCTGCCAAGGGAAGGTGAGGGCCAGCAACAGCTTGCAGTCCTGGCCCCTTTGGTGTGGGAGCAGGCGCTGGACGTTTTCCATTTGGGAGCTGGGCGTTCTCAGGACTGAGAGCGAGCAAGGGAAAGACGTTGGCCCCGTGAGGTGGCTGGCAAGCTCAGAGCGGCAGTGTCTGTGGGGCTGTGGAAGGGCTGCCAAGGGAAGGTGAGGGCCAGCAACAGGTTGCAGTCCTGGCCCCTTTGGTGTGGGAGCAGGCGCTGGACCTTTTCCATTTGGCAGCTGGGCTTTCGGAGGACTGAGAGCGAGCAAGGGAAAGACGTCGGCACCCTGAGGTGGCTGGCAAGCTCAGAGCGGCAGTGTCTGTGGGGCTGTGGAAGGGCTGCCAAGGGAAGGTGAGGGCCAGCAACAGCTTGCAGTCCTGGACCCTTTGGTGTGGGAGCAGGCGCTGGACGTTTTCCCTTTGGGAGCTGGGCTTTCGGAGGACTGAGAGCGAGCAAGGGAAAGACGTCGGCACCCTGAGGTGGCTGGCAAGCTCAGAGCGGCAGTGTCTGTGGGGCTGTGGAAGGGCTGCCAAGGGAAGGTGAGGGCCAGCAACAGCTTGCAGTCCTGGCCCCTTTGGTGTGGGAGCAGGCGCTGGACGTTTTCCATTTGGGAGCTGGGCTTTCGGAGGACTGAGAGCGAGCAAGGGAAAGACGTTGGCCCCGTGAGGTGGCTGGCAAGCTCAGAGCGGCAGTGTCTGTGGGGCTGTGGAAGGGCTGCCAAGGGAAGGTGAGGGCCAGCAACAGCTTGCAGTCCTGGCCCCTTTGGTGTGGGAGCAGGCGCTGGATGTTTTCCATTTGGGAGCTGGGCTTTCGGAGGACTGAGAGCGAGCAAGGGAAAGACGTCGGCACCCTGAGGTGGCTGGCAAGCTCAGAGCGGCAGTGTCTGTGGGGCTGTGGAAGGGCTGCCAAGGGAAGGTGAGGGCCAGCAACAGCTTGCAGTCCTGGCCCCTTTGGTGTGGGAGCAGGCGCTGGACGTTTTCCCTTTGGGAGCTGGGCTTTCGGAGGACTGAGAGCGAGCAAGGGAAAGACGTTGGCCCCGTGAGGTGGCTGGCAAGCTCAGAGCGGCAGTGTCTGTGGGGCTGTGGAAGGGCTGCCAAGGGAAGGTGAGGGCCAGCAACAGCTTGCAGTCCTGGCCCCTTTGGTGTGGGAGCAGGCGCTGGACGTTTTCCCTTTGGGAGCTGGGCTTTCGGAGGACTGAGAGCGAGCAAGGGAAAGACGTCGGCACCCTGAGGTGGCTGGCAAGCTCAGAGCGGCAGTGTCTGTGGGGCTGTGGAAGGGCTGCCAAGGGAAGGTGAGGGCCAGCAACAGCTTGCAGTCCTGGCCCCTTTGGTGTGGGAGCAGGCGCTGGACGTTTTCCATTTGGGAGCTGGGCTTTCGGAGGACTGAGAGCGAGCAAGGGAAAGACGTCGGCACCCTGAGGTGGCTGGCAAGCTCAGAGCGGCAGTGTCTGTGGGGCTGTGGAAGGGCTGCCAAGGGAAGGTGAGGGCCAGCAACAGCTTGCAGTCCTGGCCCCTTTGGTGTGGGAGCAGGCGCTGGACGTTTTCCCTTTGGGAGCTGGGCGTTCTCAGGACTGAGAGCGAGCAAGGGAAAGACGTTGGCCCCGTGCGGTGGCTGGCAAGCTCAGAGCGGCAGTGTCTGTGGGGCTGTGGAAGGGCTGCCAAGGGAAGGTGAGGGCCAGCAACAGCTTGCAGTCCTGGCCCCTTTGGTGTGGGAGCAGGCGCTGGACGTTTTCCATTTGGGAGCTGGGCTTTCGGAGGACTGAGAGCGAGCAAGGGAATGACGTCGGCACCCTGAGGTGGCTGGCAAGCTCAGAGCGGCAGTGTCTGTGGGGCTGTGGAAGGGCTGCCAAGGGAAGGTGAGGGCCAGCAACAGCTTGCAGTCCTGGCCCCTTTGGTGTGGGAGCAGGCGCTGGACGTTTTCCATTTGGGAGCTGGGCTTTCGGAGGACTGAGAGCGAGCAAGGGAAAGACGTTGACCCCGTGAGGTGGCTGGCAAGCTCAGAGCGGCAGTGTCTGTGGGGCTGTGGAAGGGCTGCCAAGGGAAGGTGAGGGCCAGCAACAGCTTGCAGTCCTGGCCCCTTTGGTGTGGGAGCAGGCGCTGGACCTTTTCCATTTGGGAGCTGGGCTTTTGGAGGACTGAGAGCGAGCAAGGGAAAGATGTCGGCACCCTGAGGTGGCTGGCAAGCTCAGAGCGGCAGTGTCTGTGGGGCTGTGGAAGGGCTGCCAAGGGAAGGTGAGGGCCAGCAACAGCTTGCAGTCCTGGCCCCTTTGGTGTGGGAGCAGGCGCTGGACCTTTTCCATTTGGGAGCTGGGCGTTCTCAGGACTGAGAGCGAGCAAGGGAAAGACTTTGGCCCCGTGAGGTGGCTGGCAAGCTCAGAGCGGCAGTGTCTGTGGGGCTGTGGAAGGGCTGCCAAGGGAAGGTGAGGGCCAGCAACAGCTTGCAGTCCTGGCCCCTTTGGTGTGGGAGCAGGCGCTGGACCTTTTCCATTTGGCAGCTGGGCTTTCTCAGGACTGAGAGCGAGCAAGGGAAAGACGTCGGCACCCTGAGGTGGCTGGCAAGCTCAGAGCGGCAGTGTCTGTGGGGCTGTGGAAGGGCTGCCAAGGGAAGGTGAGGGCCAGCAACAGCTTGCAGTCCTGGCCCCTTTGGTGTGGGAGCAGGCGCTGGACGTTTTCCATTTGGGAGCTGGGCTTTCGGAGGACTGAGAGCGAGCAAGGGAAAGACGTCGGCACCCTGAGGTGGCTGGCAAGCTCAGAGCGGCAGTGTCTGTGGGGCTGTGGAAGGGCTGCCAAGGGAAGGTGAGGGCCAGCAACAGCTTGCAGTCCTGGCCCCTTTGGTGTGGGAGCAGGCGCTGGACCTTTTCCATTTGGGAGCTGGGCTTTCTCAGGACTGAGAGCGAGCAAGGGAAAGACGTTGGCCCCGTGAGGTGGCTGGCAAGCTGAGAGCGGCAGTGTCTGTGGGGCTGTGGAAGGGCTGCCAAGGGAAGGTGAGGGCCAGCAACAGCTTGCAGTCCTGGCCCCTTTGGTGTGGGAGCAGGCGCTGGACGTTTTCCCTTTGGGAGCTGGGCTTTCGGAGGACTGAGAGCGAGCAAGGGAAAGACGTCGGCACCCTGAGGTGGCTGGCAAGCTCAGAGCGCCAGTGTCTGTGGGGCTGTGGAAGGGCTGCCAAGGGAAGGTGAGGGCCAGCAACAGCTTGCAGTCCTGGCCCCTTTGGTGTGGGAGCAGGCGCTGGACGTTTTCCATTTGGGAGCTGGGTTTTCGGAGGACTGAGAGCGAGCAAGGGAAAGACGTCGGCACCCTGAGGTGGCTGGCAAGCTCAGAGCGGCAGTGTCTGTGGGGCTGTGGAAGGGCTGCCAAGGGAAGGTGAGGGCCAGCAACAGCTTGCAGTCCTGGCCCCTTTGGTGTGGGAGCAGGCGCTGGACCTTTTCCATTTGGGAGCTGGGCTTTCGGAGGACTGAGAGCGAGCAAGGGAAAGACGTCGGCACCCTGAGGTGGCTGGCAAGCTCAGAGCGGCAGTGTCTGTGGGGCTGTGGAAGGGCTGCCAAGGGAAGGTGAGGGCCAGCAACAGCTTGCAGTCCTGGCCCCTTTGGTGTGGGAGCAGGCGCTGGACGTTTTCCATTTGGGAGCTGGGCTTTTGGAGGACTGAGAGCGAGCAAGGGAAAGACGTCGGCACCCTGAGGTGGCTGGCAAGCTCAGAGCGGCAGTGTCTGTGGGGCTGTGGAAGGGCTGCCAAGGGAAGGTGAGGGCCAGCAACAGCTTGCAGTCCTGGCCCCTTTGGTGTGGGAGCAGGCGCTGGACGTTTTCCATTTGGGAGCTGGGCGTTCTCAGGACTGAGAGCGAGCAAGGGAAAGACGTTGGCCCCGTGAGGTGGCTGGCAAGCTCAGAGCGGCAGTGTCTGTGGGGCTGTGGAAGGGCTGCCAAGGGAAGGTGAGGGCCAGCAACAGGTTGCAGTCCTGGCCCCTTTGGTGTGGGAGCAGGCGCTGGACCTTTTCCATTTGGCAGCTGGGCTTTCGGAGGACTGAGAGCGAGCAAGGGAAAGACGTCGGCACCCTGAGGTGGCTGGCAAGCTCAGAGCGGCAGTGTCTGTGGGGCTGTGGAAGGGCTGCCAAGGGAAGGTGAGGGCCAGCAACAGCTTGCAGTCCTGGACCCTTTGGTGTGGGAGCAGGCGCTGGACGTTTTCCATTTGGGAGCTGGGCTTTCGGAGGACTGAGAGCGAGCAAGGGAAAGACGTCGGCACCCTGAGGTGGCTGGCAAGCTCAGAGCGGCAGTGTCTGTGGGGCTGTGGAAGGGCTGCCAAGGGAAGGTGAGGGCCAGCAACAGCTTGCAGTCCTGGCCCCTTTGGTGTGGGAGCAGGCGCTGGACGTTTTCCATTTGGGAGCTGGGCTTTCGGAGGACTGAGAGCGAGCAAGGGAAAGACGTTGGCCCCGTGAGGTGGCTGGCAAGCTCAGAGCGGCAGTGTCTGTGGGGCTGTGGAAGGGCTGCCAAGGGAAGGTGAGGG
Organism: Aptenodytes patagonicus; assembly: GCF_965638725.1. Lineage (NCBI taxonomy): Eukaryota > Metazoa > Chordata > Aves > Sphenisciformes > Spheniscidae > Aptenodytes > Aptenodytes patagonicus. The sequence goes on along the minus strand of NW_027472048.1, from coordinate 249,271 downwards.
CCAGCAACAGCTTGCAGTCCTGGCCCCTTTGGTGTGGGAGCAGGCGCTGGATGTTTTCCATTTGGGAGCTGGGCTTTCGGAGGACTGAGAGCGAGCAAGGGAAAGACGTTGGCACCCTGAGGTGGCTGGCAAGCTCAGAGCGGCAGTGTCTGTGGGGCTGTGGAAGGGCTGCCAAGGGAAGGTGAGGGCCAGCAACAGCTTGCAGTCCTGGCCCCTTTGGTGTGGGAGCAGGCGCTGGACGTTTTCCCTTTGGGAGCTGGGCTTTCGGAGGACTGAGAGCGAGCAAGGGAAAGACGTTGGCCCCGTGAGGTGGCTGGCAAGCTCAGAGCGGCAGTGTCTGTGGGGCTGTGGAAGGGCTGCCAAGGGAAGGTGAGGGCCAGCAACAGCTTGCAGTCCTGGCCCCTTTGGTGTGGGAGCAGGCGCTGGACGTTTTCCCTTTGGGAGCTGGGCTTTCGGAGGACTCAGAGCGAGCAAGGGAAAGACGTCGGCACCCTGAGGTGGCTGGCAAGCTCAGAGCGGCAGTGTCTGTGGGGCTGTGGAAGGGCTGCCAAGGGAAGGTGAGGGCCAGCAACAGCTTGCAGTCCTGGCCCCTTTGGTGTGGGAGCAGGCGCTAGACGTTTTCCACTTGGGAGCTGGGCTTTCTCAGGACTGAGAGCGAGCAAGGGAAAGACGTCGGCACCCTGAGGTGGCTGGCAAGCTCAGAGCGGCAGTGTCTGTGGGGCTGTGGAAGGGCTGCCAAGGGAAGGTGAGGGCCAGCAACAGCTTGCAGTCCTGGCCCCTTTGGTGTGGGAGCAGGCGCTGGACGTTTTCCCTTTGGGAGCTGGGCTTTCGGAGGACTGAGAGCGAGCAAGGGAAAGACGTCGGCACCCTGAGGTGGCTGGTAAGCTCAGAGCGGCAGTGTCTGTGGGGCTGTGGAAGGGCTGCCAAGGGAAGGTGAGGGCCAGCAACAGCTTGCAGTCCTGGCCCCTTTGGTGTGGGAGCAGGCGCTGGACGTTTTCCCTTTGGGAGCTGGGCTTTCGGAGGACTGAGAGCGAGCAAGGGAAAGACGTTGGCACCCTGAGGTGGCTGGCAAGCTCAGAGCGGCAGTGTCTGTGGGGCTGTGGAAGGGCTGCCAAGGGAAGGTGAGGGCCAGCAACAGCTTGCAGTCCTGGCCCCTTTGGTGTGGGAGCAGGCGCTGGACGTTTTCCCTTTGGGAGCTGGGCTTTCGGAGGACTGAGAGCGAGCAAGGGAAAGACGTCGGCACCCTGAGGTGGCTGGCAAGCTCAGAGCGGCAGTGTCTGTGGGGCTGTGGAAGGGCTGCCAAGGGAAGGTGAGGGCCAGCAACAGCTTGCAGTCCTGGCCCCTTTGGTGTGGGAGCAGGCGCTGGACGTTTTCCCTTTGGGAGCTGGGCATTCGGAGGACTGAGAGCGAGCAAGGGAAAGACGTCGGCACCCTGAGGTGGCTGGCAAGCTCAGAGCGGCAGTGTCTGTGGGGCTGTGGAAGGGCTGCCAAGGGAAGGTGAGGGCCAGCAACAGCTTGCAGTCCTGGCCCCTTTGGTGTGGGAGCAGGCGCTGGACGTTTTCCATTTGGGAGCTGGGCGTTCTCAGGACTGAGAGCGAGCAAGGGAAAGACGTCGGCACCCTGAGGTGGCTGGCAAGCTCAGAGCGGCAGTGTCTGTGGGGCTGTGGAAGGGCTGCCAAGGGAAGGTGAGGGCCAGCAACAGCTTGCAGTCCTGGCCCCTTTGGTGTGGGAGCAGGCGCTGGACCTTTTCCATTTGGGAGCTGGGCTCTGACAGTGCTGAGAGCGAGCAAGGGAAAGACGTCGGCACCCTGAGGTGGCTGGCAAGCTCAGAGCGGCAGTGTCTGTGGGGCTGTGGAAGGGCTGCCAAGGGAAGGTGAGGGCCAGCAACAGCTTGCAGTCCTGGCCCCTTTGGTGTGGGAGCAGGCGCTGGACGTTTTCCCTTTGGGAGCTGGGCTTTCGGAGGACTGAGAGCGAGCAAGGGAAAGACGTTGGCCCCGTGAGGTGGCTGGCAAGCTCAGAGCGGCAGTGTCTGTGGGGCTGTGGAAGGGCTGCCAAGGGAAGGTGAGGGCCAGCAACAGCTTGCAGTCCTGGCCCCTTTGGTGTGGGAGCAGGCGCTGGACGTTTTCCATTTGGGAGCTGGGCTCTGGCAGTGCTGAGAGCGAGCAAGGGAAAGACGTCGGCACCCTGAGGTGGCTGGCAAGCTCAGAGCGGCAGTGTCTGTGGGGCTGTGGAAGGGCTGCCAAGGGAAGGTGAGGGCCAGCAACAGCTTGCAGTCCTGGCCCCTTTGGTGTGGGAGCAGGCGCTGGACGTTTTCCACTTGGGAGCTGGGCTCTGGCAGTGCTGAGAGCGAGCAAGGGAAAGACGTTGGCCCCGTGAGGTGGCTGGCAAGCTCAGAGCGGCAGTGTCTGTGGGGCTGTGGAAGGGCTGCCAAGGGAAGGTGAGGGCCAGCAACAGCTTGCAGTCCTGGCCCCTTTGTTGTGGGAGCAGGCGCTGGACGTTTTCCATTTGGGAGCTGGGCGTTCTCAGGACTGAGAGCGAGCAAGGGAAAGACGTCGGCACCCTGAGGTGGCTGGCAAGCTCAGAGCGGCAGTGTCTGTGGGGCTGTGGAAGGGCTGCCAAGGGAAGGTGAGGGCCAGCAACAGCTTGCAGTCCTGGCCCCTTTGGTGTGGGAGCAGGCGCTGGACCTTTTCCATTTGGGAGCTGGGCTCTGACAGTGCTGAGAGCGAGCAAGGGAAAGACGTCGGCACCCTGAGGTGGCTGGCAAGCTCAGAGCGGCAGTGTCTGTGGGGCTGTGGAAGGGCTGCCAAGGGAAGGTGAGGGCCAGCAACAACTTGCAGTCCTGGCCCCTTTGGTGTGGGAGCAGGCGCTGGACGTTTTCCCTTTGGGAGCTGGGCTTTCTCAGGACTGAGAGCGAGCAAGGGAAAGACGTCGGCACCCTGAGGTGGCTGGCAAGCTCAGAGCGGCAGTGTCTGTGGGGCTGTGGAAGGGCTGCCAAGGGAAGGTGAGGGCCAGCAACAGCTTGCAGTCCTGGCCCCTTTGGTGTGGGAGCAGGCGCTGGACGTTTTCCATTTGGGAGCTGGGCTTTCGGAGGACTGAGAGCGAGCAAGGGAAAGACATTGGCACCCTGAGGTGGCTGGCAAGCTCAGAGCGCCAGTGTCTGTGGGGCTGTGGAAGGGCTGCCAAGGGAAGGTGAGGGCCAGCAACAGCTTGCAGTCCTGGCCCCTTTGGTGTGGGAGCAGGCGCTGGACGTTTTCCATTTGGGAGCTGGGCTTTCGGAGGACTCAGAGCGAGCAAGGGAAAGACGTCGGCACCCTGAGGTGGCTGGCAAGCTCAGAGCGGCAGTGTCTGTGGGGCTGTGGAAGGGCTGCCAAGGGAAGGTGAGGGCCAGCAACAGCTTGCAGTCCTGGCCCCTTTGGTGTGGGAGCAGGCGCTGGACGTTTTCCATTTGGGAGCTGGGCTCTGGCAGTGCTGAGAGCGAGCAAGGGAAATATGTCGGCACCCTGAGGTGGCTGGCAAGCTCAGAGCGCCAGTGTCTGTGGGGCTGTGGAAGGGCTGCCAAGGGAAGGTGAGGGCCAGCAACAGCTTGCAGTCCTGGCCCCTTTGGTGTGGGAGCAGGCGCTGGACCTTTTCCATTTGGGAGCTGGGCTTTCGGAGGACTGAGAGCGAGCAAGGGAAAGACGTCGGCACCCTGAGGTGGCTGGCAAGCTCAGAGCGGCAGTGTCTGTGGGGCTGTGGAAGGGCTGCCAAGGGAAGGTGAGGGCCAGCAACAGCTTGCAGTCCTGGCCCCTTTGGTGTGGGAGCAGGCGCTGGACGTTTTCCCTTTGGGAGCTGGGCTTTTGGAGGACTGAGAGCGAGCAAGGGAAAGACATCGGCACCCTGAGGTGGCTGGCAAGCTCAGAGCGGCAGTGTCTGTGGGGCTGTGGAAGGGCTGCCAAGGGAAGGTGAGGGCCAGCAACAGCTTGCAGTCCTGGCCCCTTTGGTGTGGGAGCAGGCGCTGGACGTTTTCCCTTTGGGAGCTGGGCTTTCGGAGGACTGAGAGCGAGCAAGGGAAAGACGTTGGCCCCGTGAGGTGGCTGGCAAGCTCAGAGCGGCAGTGTCTGTGGGGCTGTGGAAGGGCTGCCAAGGGAAGGTGAGGGCCAGCAACAGCTTGCAGTCCTGGCCCCTTTGGTGTGGGAGCAGGCGCTGGATGTTTTCCATTTGGGAGCTGGGCTTTCGGAGGACTGAGAGCGAGCAAGGGAAAGACGTTGGCACCCTGAGGTGGCTGGCAAGCTCAGAGCGGCAGTGTCTGTGGGGCTGTGGAAGGGCTGCCAAGGGAAGGTGAGGGCCAGCAACAGCTTGCAGTCCTGGCCCCTTTGGTGTGGGAGCAGGCGCTGGACGTTTTCCCTTTGGGAGCTGGGCTTTCGGAGGACTGAGAGCGAGCAAGGGAAAGACGTTGGCCCCGTGAGGTGGCTGGCAAGCTCAGAGCGGCAGTGTCTGTGGGGCTGTGGAAGGGCTGCCAAGGGAAGGTGAGGGCCAGCAACAGCTTGCAGTCCTGGCCCCTTTGGTGTGGGAGCAGGCGCTGGACGTTTTCCCTTTGGGAGCTGGGCTTTCGGAGGACTCAGAGCGAGCAAGGGAAAGACGTCGGCACCCTGAGGTGGCTGGCAAGCTCAGAGCGGCAGTGTCTGTGGGGCTGTGGAAGGGCTGCCAAGGGAAGGTGAGGGCCAGCAACAGCTTGCAGTCCTGGCCCCTTTGGTGTGGGAGCAGGCGCTAGACGTTTTCCACTTGGGAGCTGGGCTTTCTCAGGACTGAGAGCGAGCAAGGGAAAGACGTCGGCACCCTGAGGTGGCTGGCAAGCTCAGAGCGGCAGTGTCTGTGGGGCTGTGGAAGGGCTGCCAAGGGAAGGTGAGGGCCAGCAACAGCTTGCAGTCCTGGCCCCTTTGGTGTGGGAGCAGGCGCTGGACGTTTTCCCTTTGGGAGCTGGGCTTTCGGAGGACTGAGAGCGAGCAAGGGAAAGACGTCGGCACCCTGAGGTGGCTGGTAAGCTCAGAGCGGCAGTGTCTGTGGGGCTGTGGAAGGGCTGCCAAGGGAAGGTGAGGGCCAGCAACAGCTTGCAGTCCTGGCCCCTTTGGTGTGGGAGCAGGCGCTGGACGTTTTCCCTTTGGGAGCTGGGCTTTCGGAGGACTGAGAGCGAGCAAGGGAAAGACGTTGGCCCCGTGAGGTGGCTGGCAAGCTCAGAGCGGCAGTGTCTGTGGGGCTGTGGAAGGGCTGCCAAGGGAAGGTGAGGGCCAGCAACAGCTTGCAGTCCTGGCCCCTTTGGTGTGGGAGCAGGCGCTGGATGTTTTCCATTTGGGAGCTGGGCTTTCGGAGGACTGAGAGCGAGCAAGGGAAAGACGTTGGCACCCTGAGGTGGCTGGCAAGCTCAGAGCGGCAGTGTCTGTGGGGCTGTGGAAGGGCTGCCAAGGGAAGGTGAGGGCCAGCAACAGCTTGCAGTCCTGGCCCCTTTGGTGTGGGAGCAGGCGCTGGACGTTTTCCCTTTGGGAGCTGGGCTTTCGGAGGACTGAGAGCGAGCAAGGGAAAGACGTTGGCCCCGTGAGGTGGCTGGCAAGCTCAGAGCGGCAGTGTCTGTGGGGCTGTGGAAGGGCTGCCAAGGGAAGGTGAGGGCCAGCAACAGCTTGCAGTCCTGGCCCCTTTGGTGTGGGAGCAGGCGCTGGATGTTTTCCATTTGGGAGCTGGGCTTTCGGAGGACTGAGAGCGAGCAAGGGAAAGACGTTGGCACCCTGAGGTGGCTGGCAAGCTCAGAGCGGCAGTGTCTGTGGGGCTGTGGAAGGGCTGCCAAGGGAAGGTGAGGGCCAGCAACAGCTTGCAGTCCTGGCCCCTTTGGTGTGGGAGCAGGCGCTGGACGTTTTCCACTTGGGAGCTGGGCTTTCGGAGGACTGAGAGCGAGCAAGGGAAAGACGTTGGCCCCGTGAGGTGGCTGGCAAGCTCAGAGCGGCAGTGTCTGTGGGGCTGTGGAAGGGCTGCCAAGGGAAGGTGAGGGCCAGCAACAGCTTGCAGTCCTGGCCCCTTTGGTGTGGGAGCAGGCGCTGGACGTTTTCCCTTTGGGAGCTGGGCTTTCGGAGGACTGAGAGCGAGCAAGGGAAAGACGTCGGCACCCTGAGGTGGCTGGCAAGCTCAGAGCGGCAGTGTCTGTGGGGCTGTGGAAGGGCTGCCAAGGGAAGGTGAGGGCCAGCAACAGCTTGCAGTCCTGGCCCCTTTGGTGTGGGAGCAGGCGCTAGACGTTTTCCACTTGGGAGCTGGGCTTTCTCAGGACTGAGAGCGAGCAAGGGAAAGACGTCGGCACCCTGAGGTGGCTGGCAAGCTCAGAGCGGCAGTGTCTGTGGGGCTGTGGAAGGGCTGCCAAGGGAAGGTGAGGGCCAGCAACAGCTTGCAGTCCTGGCCCCTTTGGTGTGGGAGCAGGCGCTGGACGTTTTCCCTTTGGGAGCTGGGCTTTCGGAGGACTGAGAGCGAGCAAGGGAAAGACGTCGGCACCCTGAGGTGGCTGGTAAGCTCAGAGCGGCAGTGTCTGTGGGGCTGTGGAAGGGCTGCCAAGGGAAGGTGAGGGCCAGCAACAGCTTGCAGTCCTGGCCCCTTTGGTGTGGGAGCAGGCGCTGGACGTTTTCCCTTTGGGAGCTGGGCTTTCGGAGGACTGAGAGCGAGCAAGGGAAAGACGTTGGCCCCGTGAGGTGGCTGGCAAGCTCAGAGCGGCAGTGTCTGTGGGGCTGTGGAAGGGCTGCCAAGGGAAGGTGAGGGCCAGCAACAGCTTGCAGTCCTGGCCCCTTTGGTGTGGGAGCAGGCGCTGGACGTTTTCCCTTTGGGAGCTGGGCTTTCGGAGGACTGAGAGCGAGCAAGGGAAAGACGTCGGCACCCTGAGGTGGCTGGCAAGCTCAGAGCGGCAGTGTCTGTGGGGCTGTGGAAGGGCTGCCAAGGGAAGGTGAGGGCCAGCAACAGCTTGCAGTCCTGGCCCCTTTGGTGTGGGAGCAGGCGCTGGACGTTTTCCCTTTGGGAGCTGGGCATTCGGAGGACTGAGAGCGAGCAAGGGAAAGACGTCGGCACCCTGAGGTGGCTGGCAAGCTCAGAGCGGCAGTGTCTGTGGGGCTGTGGAAGGGCTGCCAAGGGAAGGTGAGGGCCAGCAACAGCTTGCAGTCCTGGCCCCTTTGGTGTGGGAGCAGGCGCTGGACGTTTTCCATTTGGGAGCTGGGCTTTCGGAGGACTGAGAGCGAGCAAGGGAAAGACGTCGGCACCCTGAGGTGGCTGGCAAGCTCAGAGCGGCAGTGTCTGTGGGGCTGTGGAAGGGCTGCCAAGGGAAGGTGAGGGCCAGCAACAGCTTGCAGTCCTGGCCCCTTTGGTGTGGGAGCAGGCGCTGGACCTTTTCCATTTGGGAGCTGGGCTCTGACAGTGCTGAGAGCGAGCAAGGGAAAGACGTCGGCACCCTGAGGTGGCTGGCAAGCTCAGAGCGGCAGTGTCTGTGGGGCTGTGGAAGGGCTGCCAAGGGAAGGTGAGGGCCAGCAACAGCTTGCAGTCCTGGCCCCTTTGGTGTGGGAGCAGGCGCTGGACGTTTTCCCTTTGGGAGCTGGGCTTTCGGAGGACTGAGAGCGAGCAAGGGAAAGACGTTGGCCCCGTGAGGTGGCTGGCAAGCTCAGAGCGGCAGTGTCTGTGGGGCTGTGGAAGGGCTGCCAAGGGAAGGTGAGGGCCAGCAACAGCTTGCAGTCCTGGCCCCTTTGGTGTGGGAGCAGGCGCTGGACGTTTTCCATTTGGGAGCTGGGCTCTGGCAGTGCTGAGAGCGAGCAAGGGAAAGACGTCGGCACCCTGAGGTGGCTGGCAAGCTCAGAGCGGCAGTGTCTGTGGGGCTGTGGAAGGGCTGCCAAGGGAAGGTGAGGGCCAGCAACAGCTTGCAGTCCTGGCCCCTTTGGTGTGGGAGCAGGCGCTGGACGTTTTCCACTTGGGAGCTGGGCTCTGGCAGTGCTGAGAGCGAGCAAGGGAAAGACGTTGGCCCCGTGAGGTGGCTGGCAAGCTCAGAGCGGCAGTGTCTGTGGGGCTGTGGAAGGGCTGCCAAGGGAAGGTGAGGGCCAGCAACAGCTTGCAGTCCTGGCCCCTTTGTTGTGGGAGCAGGCGCTGGACGTTTTCCATTTGGGAGCTGGGCGTTCTCAGGACTGAGAGCGAGCAAGGGAAAGACGTCGGCACCCTGAGGTGGCTGGCAAGCTCAGAGCGGCAGTGTCTGTGGGGCTGTGGAAGGGCTGCCAAGGGAAGGTGAGGGCCAGCAACAGCTTGCAGTCCTGGCCCCTTTGGTGTGGGAGCAGGCGCTGGACCTTTTCCATTTGGGAGCTGGGCTCTGACAGTGCTGAGAGCGAGCAAGGGAAAGACGTCGGCACCCTGAGGTGGCTGGCAAGCTCAGAGCGGCAGTGTCTGTGGGGCTGTGGAAGGGCTGCCAAGGGAAGGTGAGGGCCAGCAACAACTTGCAGTCCTGGCCCCTTTGGTGTGGGAGCAGGCGCTGGACGTTTTCCCTTTGGGAGCTGGGCTTTCTCAGGACTGAGAGCGAGCAAGGGAAAGACGTCGGCACCCTGAGGTGGCTGGCAAGCTCAGAGCGGCAGTGTCTGTGGGGCTGTGGAAGGGCTGCCAAGGGAAGGTGAGGGCCAGCAACAGCTTGCAGTCCTGGCCCCTTTGGTGTGGGAGCAGGCGCTGGACGTTTTCCCTTTGGGAGCTGGGCTTTCGGAGGACTGAGAGCGAGCAAGGGAAAGACATTGGCACCCTGAGGTGGCTGGCAAGCTCAGAGCGGCAGTGTCTGTGGGGCTGTGGAAGGGCTGCCAAGGGAAGGTGAGGGCCAGCAACAGCTTGCAGTCCTGGCCCCTTTGGTGTGGGAGCAGGCGCTGGACGTTTTCCATTTTGGAGCTGGGCTTTCGGAGGACTGAGAGCGAGCAAGGGAAAGACGTCGGCACCCTGAGGTGGCTGGCAAGCTCAGAGCGGCAGTGTCTGTGGGGCTGTGGAAGGGCTGCCAAGGGAAGGTGAGGGCCAGCAACAGCTTGCAGTCCTGGCCCCTTTGGTGTGGGAGCAGGCGCTGGACGTTTTCCATTTGGGAGCTGGGCTCTGGCAGTGCTGAGAGCGAGCAAGGGAAAGACTTTGGCCCCGTGAGGTGGCTGGCAAGCTCAGAGCGGCAGTGTCTGTGGGGCTGTGGAAGGGCTGCCAAGGGAAGGTGAGGGCCAGCAATAGCTTGCAGTCCTGGCCCCTTTGGTGTGGGAGCAGGCGCTGGACCTTTTCCATTTGGGAGCTGGGCTTTCGGAGGACTGAGAGCGAGCAAGGGAAAGACGTCGGCACCCTGAGGTGGCTGGCAAGCTCAGAGCGGCAGTGTCTGTGGGGCTGTGGAAGGGCTGCCAAGGGAAGGTGAGGGCCAGCAACAGCTTGCAGTCCTGGCCCCTTTGGTGTGGGAACAGGCGCTGGACGTTTTCCATTTGGGAGCTGGGTTTTCGGAGGACTGAGAGCGAGCAAGGGAAAGACGTTGGCACCCTGAGGTGGCTGGCAAGCTCAGAGCGGCAGTGTCTGTGGGGCTGTGGAAGGGCTGCCAAGGGAAGGTGAGGGCCAGCAACAGCTTGCAGTCCTGGCCCCTTTGGTGTGGGAGCAGGTGCTGGACGTTTTCCACTTGGGAGCTGGGCTGTGGCAGTGCTGAGAGCGAGCAAGGGAAAGACGTTGGCCCCGTGAGGTGGCTGGCAAGCTCAGAGCGGCAGTGTCTGTGGGGCTGTGGAAGGGCTGCCAAGGGAAGGTGAGGGCCAGCAACAGCTTGCAGTCCTGGCCCCTTTGTTGTGGGAGCAGGCGCTGGACGTTTTCCATTTGGGAGCTGGGCGTTCTCAGGACTGAGAGCGAGCAAGGGAAAGACGTCGGCACCCTGAGGTGGCTGGCAAGCTCAGAGCGGCAGTGTCTGTGGGGCTGTGGAAGGGCTGCCAAGGGAAGGTGAGGGCCAGCAACAGCTTGCAGTCCTGGCCCCTTTGGTGTGGGAGCAGGCGCTGGACCTTTTCCATTTGGGAGCTGGGCTCTGACAGTGCTGAGAGCGAGCAAGGGAAAGACGTCGGCACCCTGAGGTGGCTGGCAAGCTCAGAGCGGCAGTGTCTGTGGGGCTGTGGAAGGGCTGCCAAGGGAAGGTGAGGGCCAGCAACAGCTTGCAGTCCTGGCCCCTTTGGTGTGGGAGCAGGCGCTGGACGTTTTCCATTTGGAAGCTGGGCTTTCGGAGGACTGAGAGCGAGCAAGGGAAAGACGTCGGCACCCTGAAGTGGCTGGCAAGCTCAGAGCGGCAGTGTCTGTGGGGCTGTGGAAGGGCTGCCAAGGGAAGGTGAGGGCCAGCAACAGCTTGCAGTCCTGGCCCCTTTGGTGTGGGAGCAGGCGCTGGACGTTTTCCATTTGGGAGCTGGGCTTTTGGAGGACTGAGAGCGAGCAAGGGAAAGACGTCGGCACCCTGAGGTGGCTGGCAAGCTCAGAGCGGCAGTGTCTGTGGGGCTGTGGAAGGGCTGCCAAGGGAAGGTGAGGGCCAGCAACAGCTTGCAGTCCTGGCCCCTTTGGTGTGGGAGCAGGCGCTGGACGTTTTCCATTTGGGAGCTGGGCTTTCGGAGGACTGAGAGCGAGCAAGGGAAAGACGTTGGCACCCTGAGGTGGCTGGCAAGCTCAGAGCGGCAGTGTCTGTGGGGCTGTGGAAGGGCTGCCAAGGGAAGGTGAGGGCCAGCAACAGCTTGCAGTCCTGGCCCCTTTGGTGTGGGAGCAGGTGGTGGACGTTTTCCACTTGGGAGCTGGGCTCTGGCAGTGCTGAGAGCGAGCAAGGGAAAGACGTTGGCCCCGTGAGGTGGCTGGCAAGCTCAGAGCGGCAGTGTCTGTGGGGCTGTGGAAGGGCTGCCAAGGGAAGGTGAGGGCCAGCAACAGCTTGCAGTCCTGGCCCCTTTGGTGTGGGAGCAGGCGCTGGACGTTTTCCATTTGGGAGCTGGGCTTTCTCAGGACTGAGAGCGAGCAAGGGAAAGACGTTGGCCCCGTGAGGTGGCTGGCAAGCTCAGAGCGGCAGTGTCTGTGGGGCTGTGGAAGGGCTGCCAAGGGAAGGTGAGGGCCAGCAACAGCTTGCAGTCCTGGCCCCTTTGGTGTGGGAGCAGGCGCTGGACGTTTTCCATTTGGGAGCTGGGCTTTCGGAGGACTGAGAGCGAGCAAGGGAAAGACGTCGGCACCCTGAGGTGGCTGGCAAGCTCAGAGCGGCAGTGTCTGTGGGGCTGTGGAAGGGCTGCCAAGGGAAGGTGAGGGCCAGCAACAGCTTGCAGTCCTGGCCCCTTTGGTGTGGGAGCAGGCGCTGGACGTTTTCCACTTGGGAGCTGGGCTCTGGCAGTGCTGAGAGCGAGCAAGGGAAAGACGTCGGCACCCTGAGGTGGCTGGCAAGCTCAGAGCGGCAGTGTCTGTGGGGCTGTGGAAGGGCTGCCAAGGGAAGGTGAGGGCCAGCAACAGCTTGCAGTCCTGGCCCCTTTGGTGTGGGAGCAGGCGCTGGACCTTTTCCATTTGGGAGCTGGGCTCTGGCAGTGCTGAGAGCGAGCAAGAGAAAGACGTCGGCACCCTGAGGTGGCTGGCAAGCTCAGAGCGGCAGTGTCTGTGGGGCTGTGGAAGGGCTGCCAAGGGAAGGTGAGGGCCAGCAACAGCTTGCAGTCCTGGCCCCTTTGGTGTGGGAGCAGGCGCTGGACGTTTTCCATTTGGGAGCTGGGCTTTCGGAGGACTGAGAGCGAGCAAGGGAAAGACGTCGGCACCCTGAGGTGGCTGGCAAGCTCAGAGCGGCAGTGTCTGTGGGGCTGTGGAAGGGCTGCCAAGGGAAGGTGAGGGCCAGCAACAGCTTGCAGTCCTGGCCCCTTTGGTGTGGGAGCAGGCGCTGGACGTTTTCCCTTTGGGAGCTGGGCTTTCTCAGGACTGAGAGCGAGCAAGGGAAAGACGTCGGCACCCTGAGGTGGCTGGCAAGCTCAGAGCGGCAGTGTCTGTGGGGCTGTGGCAGGGCTGCCAAGGGAAGGTGAGGGCCAGCAACAGCTTGCAGTCCTGGCCCCTTTGGTGTGGGAGCAGGCGCTGGACCTTTTCCATTTGGGAGCTGGGCTCTGACAGTGCTGAGAGCGAGCAAGGGAAAGACGTCGGCACCCTGAGGTGGCTGGCAAGCTCAGAGCGGCAGTGTCTGTGGGGCTGTGGAAGGGCTGCCAAGGGAAGGTGAGGGCCAGCAACAGCTTGCAGTCCTGGCCCCTTTGGTGTGGGAGCAGGCGCTGGACGTTTTCCATTTGGAAGCTGGGCTTTCGGAGGACTGAGAGCGAGCAAGGGAAAGACGTCGGCACCCTGAAGTGGCTGGCAAGCTCAGAGCGGCAGTGTCTGTGGGGCTGTGGAAGGGCTGCCAAGGGAAGGTGAGGGCCAGCAACAGCTTGCAGTCCTGGCCCCTTTGGTGTGGGAGCAGGCGCTGGACGTTTTCCATTTGGGAGCTGGGCTTTTGGAGGACTGAGAGCGAGCAAGGGAAAGACGTCGGCACCCTGAGGTGGCTGGCAAGCTCAGAGCGGCAGTGTCTGTGGGGCTGTGGAAGGGCTGCCAAGGGAAGGTGAGGGCCAGCAACAGCTTGCAGTCCTGGCCCCTTTGGTGTGGGAGCAGGCGCTGGACGTTTTCCATTTGGGAGCTGGGCTTTCGGAGGACTGAGAGCGAGCAAGGGAAAGACGTTGGCACCCTGAGGTGGCTGGCAAGCTCAGAGCGGCAGTGTCTGTGGGGCTGTGGAAGGGCTGCCAAGGGAAGGTGAGGGCCAGCAACAGCTTGCAGTCCTGGCCCCTTTGGTGTGGGAGCAGGTGGTGGACGTTTTCCACTTGGGAGCTGGGCTCTGGCAGTGCTGAGAGCGAGCAAGGGAAAGACGTTGGCCCCGTGAGGTGGCTGGCAAGCTCAGAGCGGCAGTGTCTGTGGGGCTGTGGAAGGGCTGCCAAGGGAAGGTGAGGGCCAGCAACAGCTTGCAGTCCTGGCCCCTTTGGTGTGGGAGCAGGCGCTGGACGTTTTCCATTTGGGAGCTGGGCTTTCGGAGGACTGAGAGCGAGCAAGGGAAAGACGTTGGCCCCGTGAGGTGGCTGGCAAGCTCAGAGCAGCAGTGTCTGTGGGGCTGTGGAAGGGCTGCCAAGGGAAGGTGAGGGCCAGCAACAGCTTGCAGTCCTGGCCCCTTTGGTGTGGGAGCAGGCGCTGGACCTTTTCCATTTGGGAGCTGGGCTTTCTCAGGACTGAGAGCGAGCAAGGGAAAGACGTCGGCACCCTGAGGTGGCTGGCAAGCTCAGAGCGGCAGTGTCTGTGGGGCTGTGGAAGGGCTGCCAAGGGAAGGTGAGGGCCAGCAACAGCTTGCAGTCCTGGCCCCTTTGGTGTGGGAGCAGGCGCTGGACGTTTTCCATTTGGGAGCTGGGCTTTCGGAGGACTGAGAGCGAGCAAGGGAAAGACTTTGGCCCCGTGAGGTGGCTGGCAAGCTCAGAGCGGCAGTGTCTGTGGGGCTGTGGAAGGGCTGCCAAGGGAAGGTGAGGGCCAGCAACAGCTTGCAGTCCTGGCCCCTTTGGTGTGGGAGCAGGCGCTGGACGTTTTCCATTTGGGAGCTGGGCTTTCGGAGGACTGAGAGCGAGCAAGGGAAAGACGTTGGCACCCTGAGGTGGCTGGCAAGCTCAGAGCGGCAGTGTCTGTGGGGCTGTGGAAGGGCTGCCAAGGGAAGGTGAGGGCCAGCAACAGCTTGCAGTCCTGGCCCCTTTGGTGTGGGAGCAGGTGGTGGACGTTTTCCACTTGGGAGCTGGGCTCTGGCAGTGCTGAGAGCGAGCAAGGGAAAGACGTTGGCCCCGTGAGGTGGCTGGCAAGCTCAGAGCGGCAGTGTCTGTGGGGCTGTGGAAGGGCTGCCAAGGGAAGGTGAGGGCCAGCAACAGCTTGCAGTCCTGGCCCCTTTGGTGTGGGAGCAGGCGCTGGACGTTTTCCATTTGGGAGCTGGGCTTTCTCAGGACTGAGAGCGAGCAAGGGAAAGACGTTGGCCCCGTGAGGTGGCTGGCAAGCTCAGAGCGGCAGTGTCTGTGGGGCTGTGGAAGGGCTGCCAAGGGAAGGTGAGGGCCAGCAACAGCTTGCAGTCCTGGCCCCTTTGGTGTGGGAGCAGGCGCTGGACGTTTTCCATTTGGGAGCTGGGCTTTCGGAGGACTGAGAGCGAGCAAGGGAAAGACGTCGGCACCCTGAGGTGGCTGGCAAGCTCAGAGCGGCAGTGTCTGTGGGGCTGTGGAAGGGCTGCCAAGGGAAGGTGAGGGCCAGCAACAGCTTGCAGTCCTGGCCCCTTTGGTGTGGGAGCAGGCGCTGGACGTTTTCCACTTGGGAGCTGGGCTCTGGCAGTGCTGAGAGCGAGCAAGGGAAAGACGTCGGCACCCTGAGGTGGCTGGCAAGCTCAGAGCGGCAGTGTCTGTGGGGCTGTGGAAGGGCTGCCAAGGGAAGGTGAGGGCCAGCAACAGCTTGCAGTCCTGGCCCCTTTGGTGTGGGAGCAGGCGCTGGACCTTTTCCATTTGGGAGCTGGGCTCTGGCAGTGCTGAGAGCGAGCAAGAGAAAGACGTCGGCACCCTGAGGTGGCTGGCAAGCTCAGAGCGGCAGTGTCTGTGGGGCTGTGGAAGGGCTGCCAAGGGAAGGTGAGGGCCAGCAACAGCTTGCAGTCCTGGCCCCTTTGGTGTGGGAGCAGGCGCTGGACGTTTTCCATTTGGGAGCTGGGCTTTCGGAGGACTGAGAGCGAGCAAGGGAAAGACGTCGGCACCCTGAGGTGGCTGGCAAGCTCAGAGCGGCAGTGTCTGTGGGGCTGTGGAAGGGCTGCCAAGGGAAGGTGAGGGCCAGCAACAGCTTGCAGTCCTGGCCCCTTTGGTGTGGGAGCAGGCGCTGGACGTTTTCCCTTTGGGAGCTGGGCTTTCTCAGGACTGAGAGCGAGCAAGGGAAAGACGTCGGCACCCTGAGGTGGCTGGCAAGCTCAGAGCGGCAGTGTCTGTGGGGCTGTGGCAGGGCTGCCAAGGGAAGGTGAGGGCCAGCAACAGCTTGCAGTCCTGGCCCCTTTGGTGTGGGAGCAGGCGCTGGACCTTTTCCATTTGGGAGCTGGGCTCTGACAGTGCTGAGAGCGAGCAAGGGAAAGACGTCGGCACCCTGAGGTGGCTGGCAAGCTCAGAGCGGCAGTGTCTGTGGGGCTGTGGAAGGGCTGCCAAGGGAAGGTGAGGGCCAGCAACAGCTTGCAGTCCTGGCCCCTTTGGTGTGGGAGCAGGCGCTGGACGTTTTCCATTTGGAAGCTGGGCTTTCGGAGGACTGAGAGCGAGCAAGGGAAAGACGTCGGCACCCTGAAGTGGCTGGCAAGCTCAGAGCGGCAGTGTCTGTGGGGCTGTGGAAGGGCTGCCAAGGGAAGGTGAGGGCCAGCAACAGCTTGCAGTCCTGGCCCCTTTGGTGTGGGAGCAGGCGCTGGACGTTTTCCATTTGGGAGCTGGGCTTTTGGAGGACTGAGAGCGAGCAAGGGAAAGACGTCGGCACCCTGAGGTGGCTGGCAAGCTCAGAGCGGCAGTGTCTGTGGGGCTGTGGAAGGGCTGCCAAGGGAAGGTGAGGGCCAGCAACAGCTTGCAGTCCTGGCCCCTTTGGTGTGGGAGCAGGCGCTGGACGTTTTCCATTTGGGAGCTGGGCTTTCGGAGGACTGAGAGCGAGCAAGGGAAAGACGTTGGCACCCTGAGGTGGCTGGCAAGCTCAGAGCGGCAGTGTCTGTGGGGCTGTGGAAGGGCTGCCAAGGGAAGGTGAGGGCCAGCAACAGCTTGCAGTCCTGGCCCCTTTGGTGTGGGAGCAGGCGCTGGACGTTTTCCATTTGGGAGCTGGGCTTTCGGAGGACTGAGAGCGAGCAAGGGAAAGACGTTGGCCCCGTGAGGTGGCTGGCAAGCTCAGAGCAGCAGTGTCTGTGGGGCTGTGGAAGGGCTGCCAAGGGAAGGTGAGGGCCAGCAACAGCTTGCAGTCCTGGCCCCTTTGGTGTGGGAGCAGGCGCTGGACCTTTTCCATTTGGGAGCTGGGCTTTCTCAGGACTGAGAGCGAGCAAGGGAAAGACGTCGGCACCCTGAGGTGGCTGGCAAGCTCAGAGCGGCAGTGTCTGTGGGGCTGTGGAAGGGCTGCCAAGGGAAGGTGAGGGCCAGCAACAGCTTGCAGTCCTGGCCCCTTTGGTGTGGGAGCAGGCGCTGGACGTTTTCCATTTGGGAGCTGGGCTTTCGGAGGACTGAGAGCGAGCAAGGGAAAGACTTTGGCCCCGTGAGGTGGCTGGCAAGCTCAGAGCGGCAGTGTCTGTGGGGCTGTGGAAGGGCTGCCAAGGGAAGGTGAGGGCCAGCAACAGCTTGCAGTCCTGGCCCCTTTGGTGTGGGAGCAGGCGCTGGATGTTTTCCATTTGGGAGCTGGGCTTTCGGAGGACTGAGAGCGAGCAAGGGAAAGACGTTGGCCCCGTGAGGTGGCTGGCAAGCTCAGAGCGGCAGTGTCTGTGGGGCTGTGGAAGGGCTGCCAAGGGAAGGTGAGGGCCAGCAACAGCTTGCAGTCCTGGCCCCTTTGGTGTGGGAGCAGGCGCTGGACGTTTTCCATTTGGGAGCTGGGCTTTCGGAGGACTGAGAGCGAGCAAGGGAAAGACGTCGGCACCCTGAGGTGGCTGGCAAGCTCAGAGCGGCAGTGTCTGTGGGGCTGTGGAAGGGCTGCCAAGGGAAGGTGAGGGCCAGCAACAGCTTGCAGTCCTGGCCCCTTTGGTGTGGGAGCAGGCGCTGGACGTTTTCCATATGGGAGCTGGGCTTTCTCAGGACTGAGAGCGAGCAAGGGAAAGACGTCGGCACCCTGAGGTGGCTGGCAAGCTCAGAGCGGCAGTGTCTGTGGGGCTGTGGAAGGGCTGCCAAGGGAAGGTGAGGGCCAGCAACAGCTTGCAGTCCTGGCCCCTTTGGTGTGGGAGCAGGCGCTGGACGTTTTCCCTTTGGGAGCTGGGCTTTCGGAGGACTGAGAGCGAGCAAGGGAAAGACGTCGGCACCCTGAGGTGGCTGGCAAGCTCAGAGCGGCAGTGTCTGTGGGGCTGTGGAAGGGCTGCCAAGGGAAGGTGAGGGCCAGCAACAGCTTGCAGTCCTGGCCCCTTTGGTGTGGGAGCAGGCGCTGGATGTTTTCCATTTGGGAGCTGGGCTTTCGGAGGACTGAGAGCGAGCAAGGGAAAGACGTCGGCCCCCTGAGGTGGCTGGCAAGCTCAGAGCGGCAGTGTCTGTGGGGCTGTGGAAGGGCTGCCAAGGGAAGGTGAGGGCCAGCAACAGCTTGCAGTCCTGGCCCCTTTGGTGTGGGAGCAGGCGCTGGACGTTTTCCATTTGGGAGCTGGGTTTTCGGAGGACTGAGAGCGAGCAAGGGAAAGACGTCGGCACCCTGAGGTGGCTGGCAAGCTCAGAGCGGCAGTGTCTGTGGGGCTGTGGAAGGGCTGCCAAGGGAAGGTGAGGGCCAGCAACAGCTTGCAGTCCTGGCCCCTTTGGTGTGGGAGCAGGCGCTGGACGTTTTCCCTTTGGGAGCTGGGCTTTCGGAGGACTGAGAGCGAGCAAGGGAAAGACGTCGGCACCCTGAGGTGGCTGGCAAGCTCAGAGCGGCAGTGTCTGTGGGGCTGTGGAAGGGCTGCCAAGGGAAGGTGAGGGCCAGCAACAGCTTGCAGTCCTGGCCCCTTTGGTGTGGGAGCAGGCACTGGACGTTTTCCATTTGGGAGCTGGGCTTTCGGAGGACTGAGAGCGAGCAAGGGAAAGACGTCGGCACCCTGAGGTGGCTGGCAAGCTCAGAGCGGCAGTGTCTGTGGGGCTGTGGAAGGGCTGCCAAGGGAAGGTGAGGGCCAGCAACAGCTTGCAGTCTTGGCCCCTTTGGTGTGGGAGCAGGCGCTGGACGTTTTCCATTTGGGAGCTGGGCTTTTGGAGGACTGAGAGCGAGCAAGGGAAAGACGTCGGCCCCGTGAGGTGGCTGGCAAGCTCAGAGCGGCAGTGTCTGTGGGGCTGTGGAAGGGCTGCCAAGGGAAGGTGAGGGCCAGCAACAGCTTGCAGTCCTGGCCCCTTTGGTGTGGGAGCAGGCGCTGGACGTTTTCCATTTGGGAGCTGGGTTTTCGGAGGACTGAGAGCGAGCAAGGGAAAGACGTCGGCACCCTGAGGTGGCTGGCAAGCTCAGAGCGCCAGTGTCTGTGGGGCTGTGGAAGGGCTGCCAAGGGAAGGTGAGGGCCAGCAACAGCTTGCACTCCTGGCCCCTTTGGTGTGGGAGCAGGTGCTGGACGTTTTCCACTTGGGAGCTGGGCTCTGGCAGTGCTGAGAGCGAGCAAGGGAAAGACTTTGGCCCCGTGAGGTGGCTGGCAAGCTCAGAGCGCCAGTGTCTGTGGGGCTGTGGAAGGGCTGCCAAGGGAAGGTGAGGGCCAGCAACAGCTTGCAGTCCTGGCCCCTTTGGTGTGGGAGCAGGCGCTGGACCTTTTCCATTTGGGAGCTGGGCTTTCGGAGGACTGAGAGCGAGCAAGGGAAAGACGTTGGCCCCGTGAGGTGGCTGGCAAGCTCAGAGCGGCAGTGTCTGTGGGGCTGTGGAAGGGCTGCCAAGGGAAGGTGAGGGCCAGCAACAGGTTGCAGTCCTGGCCCCTTTGGTGTGGGAGCAGGCGCTGGACCTTTTCCATTTGGGAGCTGGGCTTTCGGAGGACTGAGAGCGAGCAAGGGAAAGACGTCGGCACCCTGAGGTGGCTGGCAAGCTCAGAGCGGCAGTGTCTGTGGGGCTGTGGAAGGGCTGCCAAGGGAAGGTGAGGGCCAGCAACAGCTTGCAGTCCTGGCCCCTTTGGTGTGGGAGCAGGCGCTGGACGTTTTCCATTTGGGAGCTGGGCTTTCGGAGGACTGAGAGCGAGCAAGGGAAAGACGTCGGCACCCTGAGGTGGCTGGCAAGCTCAGAGCGGCAGTGTCTGTGGGGCTGTGGAAGGGCTGCCAAGGGAAGGTGAGGGCCAGCAACAGCTTGCAGTCCTGGCCCCTTTGGTGTGGGAGCAGGCGCTGGATGTTTTCCATTTGGGAGCTGGTCTTTCGGAGGACTGAGAGCGAGCAAGGGAAAGACGTCGGCACCCTGAGGTGGCTGGCAAGCTCAGAGCGGCAGTGTCTGTGGGGCTGTGGAAGGGCTGCCAAGGGAAGGTGAGGGCCAGCAACAGCTTGCAGTCCTGGCCCCTTTGGTGTGGGAGCAGGCGCTGGACGTTTTCCACTTGGGAGCTGGGCTTTCGGAGGACTGAGAGCGAGCAAGGGAAAGACGTTGGCCCCGTGAGGTGGCTGGCAAGCTCAGAGCGGCAGTGTCTGTGGGGCTGTGGAAGGGCTGCCAAGGGAAGGTGAGGGCCAGCAACAGCTTGCAGTCCTGGCCCCTTTGGTGTGGGAGCAGGCGCTGGACGTTTTCCATTTGGGAGCTGGGCTTTTGGAGGACTGAGAGCGAGCAAGGGAAAGACGTCGGCACCCTGAGGTGGCTGGCAAGCTCAGAGCGGCAGTGTCTGTGGGGCTGTGGAAGGGCTGCCAAGGGAAGGTGAGGGCCAGCAACAGCTTGCAGTCCTGGCCCCTTTGGTGTGGGAGCAGGCGCTGGACGTTTTCCATTTGGGAGCTGGGTTTTCGGAGGACTGAGAGCGAGCAAGGGAAAGACGTCGGCACCCTGAGGTGGCTGGCAAGCTCAGAGCGGCAGTGTCTGTGGGGCTGTGGAAGGGCTGCCAAGGGAAGGTGAGGGCCAGCAACAGCTTGCAGTCCTGGCCCCTTTGGTGTGGGAGCAGGCGCTGGACGTTTTCCATTTGGGAGCTGGGCTTTCGGAGGACTGAGAGCGAGCAAGGGAAAGACGTCGGCACCCTGAGGTGGCTGGCAAGCTCAGAGCGGCAGTGTCTGTGGGGCTGTGGAAGGGCTGCCAAGGGAAGGTGAGGGCCAGCAACAGCTTGCACTCCTGGCCCCTTTGGTGTGGGAGCAGGCGCTGGACGTTTTCCACTTGGGAGCTGGGCTCTGGCAGTGCTGAGAGCGAGCAAGGGAAAGACGTTGGCCCCGTGAGGTGGCTGGCAAGCTCAGAGCGGCAGTGTCTGTGGGGCTGTGGAAGGGCTGCCAAGGGAAGGTGAGGGCCAGCAACAGCTTGCAGTCCTGGCCCCTTTGGTGTGGGAGCAGGCGCTGGACGTTTTCCATTTGGGAGCTGGGCGTTCTCAGGACTGAGAGCGAGCAAGGGAAAGACG
Source organism: Aptenodytes patagonicus (assembly GCF_965638725.1). Lineage (NCBI taxonomy): Eukaryota > Metazoa > Chordata > Aves > Sphenisciformes > Spheniscidae > Aptenodytes > Aptenodytes patagonicus. The sequence goes on along the minus strand of NW_027472048.1, from coordinate 229,047 downwards.
TTGGCACCCTGAGGTGGCTGGCAAGCTCAGAGCGGCAGTGTCTGTGGGGCTGTGGAAGGGCTGCCAAGGGAAGGTGAGGGCCAGCAACAGCTTGCAGTCCTGGCCCCTTTGGTGTGGGAGCAGGCGCTGGACGTTTTCCATTTGGGAGCTGGGCTTTTGGAGGACTGAGAGCGAGCAAGGGAAAGACGTCGGCACCCTGAGGTGGCTGGCAAGCTCAGAGCGGCAGTGTCTGTGGGGCTGTGGAAGGGCTGCCAAGGGAAGGTGAGGGCCAGCAACAGCTTGCAGTCCTGGCCCCTTTGGTGTGGGAGCAGGCGCTGGACGTTTTCCCTTTGGGAGCTGGGCGTTCTCAGGACTGAGAGCGAGCAAGGGAAAGACGTCGGCACCCTGAGGTGGCTGGCAAGCTCAGAGCGGCAGTGTCTGTGGGGCTGTGGAAGGGCTGCCAAGGGAAGGTGAGGGCCAGCAACAGCTTGCAGTCCTGGCCCCTTTGGTGTGGGAGCAGGCGCTGGATGTTTTCCATTTGGGAGCTGGGCTTTCGGAGGACTGAGAGCGAGCAAGGGAAAGACGTCGGCACCCTGAGGTGGCTGGCAAGCTCAGAGCGGCAGTGTCTGTGGGGCTGTGGAAGGGCTGCCAAGGGAAGGTGAGGGCCAGCAACAGCTTGCAGTCCTGGCCCCTTTGGTGTGGGAGCAGGCGCTGGACGTTTTCCATTTGGGAGCTGGGCTTTCGGAGGACTGAGAGCGAGCAAGGGAAAGACGTTGGCCCCGTGAGGTGGCTGGCAAGCTCAGAGCGGCAGTGTCTGTGGGGCTGTAGAAGGGCTGCCAAGGGAAGGTGAGGGCCAGCAACAGCTTGCAGTCCTGGCCCCTTTGGTGTGGGAGCAGGCGCTGGACGTTTTCCCTTTGGGAGCTGGGCTTTCGGAGGACTGAGAGCGAGCAAGGGAAAGACGTTGGCCCCGTGAGTTGGCTGGCAAGCTCAGAGCGGCAGTGTCTGTGGGGCTGTGGAAGGGCTGCCAAGGGAAGGTGAGGGCCAGCAACAGCTTGCAGTCCTGGCCCCTTTGGTGTGGAAGCAGGCGCTGGACGTTTTCCATTTGGGAGCTGGGCTTTCAGAGGACTGAGAGCGAGCAAGGGAAAGACGTCGGCACCCTGAGGTGGCTGGCAAGCTCAGAGCGGCAGTGTCTGTGGGGCTGTGGAAGGGCTGCCAAGGGAAGGTGAGGGCCAGCAACAGCTTGCAGTCCTGGCCCCTTTGGTGTGGGAGCAGGCGCTGGACGTTTTCCATTTGGGAGCTGGGCTTTCGGAGGACTGAGAGCGAGCAAGGGAAAGACGTCGGCACCCTGAGGTGGCTGGCAAGCTCAGAGCGGCAGTGTCTGTGGGGCTGTGGAAGGGCTGCCAAGGGAAGGTGAGGGCCAGCAACAGCTTGCAGTCCTGGCCCCTTTGGTGTGGGAGCAGGCGCTGGACGTTTTCCATTTGGGAGCTGGGCTTTCGGAGGACTGAGAGCGAGCAAGGGAAAGACGTCGGCACCCTGAGGTGGCTGGCAAGCTCAGAGCGGCAGTGTCTGTGGGGCTGTGGAAGGGCTGCCAAGGGAAGGTGAGGGCCAGCAACAGCTTGCAGTCCTGGCCCCTTTGGTGTGGGAGCAGGCGCTGGACCTTTTCCATTTGGGAGCTGGTCTTTCGGAGGACTGAGAGCGAGCAAGGGAAAGACTTTCGCCCCGTGAGGTGGCTGGCAAGCTCAGAGCGGCAGTGTCTGTGGGGCTGTGGAAGGGCTGCCAAGGGAAGGTGAGGGCCAGCAACAGCTTGCAGTCCTGGCCCCTTTGGTGTGGGAGCAGGCGCTGGACGTTTTCCATTTGGGAGCTGGGCTTTCGGAGGACTGAGAGCGAGCAAGGGAAAGACGTTGGCCCCGTGAGGTGGCTGGCAAGCTCAGAGCGGCAGTGTCTGTGGGGCTGTGGAAGGGCTGCCAAGGGAAGGTGAGGGCCAGCAACAGCTTGCAGTCCTGGCCCCTTTGGTGTGGGAGCAGGCGCTGGACGTTTTCCACTTGGGAGCTGGGCGTTCTCAGGACTGAGAGCGAGCAAGGGAAAGACGTTGGCCCCGTGAGGTGGCTGGCAAGCTCAGAGCGGCAGTGTCTGTGGGGCTGTGGAAGGGCTGCCAAGGGAAGGTGAGGGCCAGCAACAGCTTGCAGTCCTGGCCCCTTTGGTGTGGGAGCAGGCGCTGGACGTTTTCCACTTGGGAGCTGGGCGTTCTCAGGACTGAGAGCGAGCAAGGGAAAGACTTTAGCCCCGTGAGGTGGCTGGCAAGCTCAGAGCGGCAGTGTCTGTGGGGCTGTGGAAGGGCTGCCAAGGGAAGGTGAGGGCCAGCAACAGCTTGCAGTCCTGGCCCCTTTGGTGTGGGAGCAGGCGCTGGACGTTTTCCCTTTGGGAGCTGGGCTCTGGCAGTGCTTAGAGCGAGCAAGGGAAAGACGTTGGCCCCGTGAGGTGGCTGGCAAGCTCAGAGCAGCAGTGTCTGTGGGGCTGTGGAAGGGCTGCCAAGGGAAGGTGAGGGCCAGCAACAGCTTGCAGTCCTGGCCCCTTTGGTGTGGGAGCAGGCGCTGGACGTTTTCCACTTGGGAGCTGGGCTCTGGCAGTGCTGAGAGCGAGCAAGGGAAAGACGTCGGCACCCTGAGGTGGCTGGCAAGCTCAGAGCGGCAGTGTCTGTGGGGCTGTGGAAGGGCTGCCAAGGGAAGGTGAGGGCCAGCAACAGCTTGCAGTCCTGGCCCCTTTAGTGTGGGAGCAGGCGCTGGACGTTTTCCATTTGGGAGCTGGGCTTTCTCAGGACTGAGAGCGAGCAAGGGAAAGACGTTGGCCCCGTGAGGTGGCTGGCAAGCTCAGAGCGCCAGTGTCTGTGGGGCTGTGGAAGGGCTGCCAAGGGAAGGTGAGGGCCAGCAACAGCTTGCAGTCCTGGCCCCTTTGTTGTGGGAGCAGGCGCTGGACGTTTTCCACTTGGGAGCTGGGCTCTGGCAGTGCTGAGAGCGAGCAAGAGAAAGACTTTGGCCCCGTGAGGTGGCTGGCAAGCTCAGAGCGGCAGTGTCTGTGGGGCTGTGGAAGGGCTGCCAAGGGAAGGTGAGGGCCAGCAACAGCTTGCAGTCCTGGCCCCTTTGGTGTGGGAGCAGGCGCTGGACGTTTTCCACTTGGGAGCTGGGCTATGGCAGTGCTGAGAGCGAGCAAGGGAAAGACGTCGGCACCCTGAGGTGGCTGGCAAGCTCAGAGCGGCAGTGTCTGTGGGGCTGTGGAAGGGCTGCCAAGGGAAGGTGGGGGCCAGCAACAGCTTGCAGTCCTGGCCCCTTTGGTGTGGGAGCAGGCGCTGGACGTTTTCCATTTGGGAGCTGGGCGTTCTCAGGACTGAGAGCGAGCAAGGGAAAGACGTTGGCCCCGTGAGGTGGCTGGCAAGCTCAGAGCGGCAGTGTCTGTGGGGCTGTGGAAGGGCTGCCAAGGGAAGGTGAGGGCCAGCAACAGCTTGCAGTCCTGGCCCCTTTGGTGTGGGAGCAGGCGCTGGAAGTTTCCAGTATCAGAGCTGGTCATTCGGAGGACTGAGAGCGAGCAAGGGAAAGACGTTGGCCCCGTGAGGTGGCTGGCAAGCTCAGAGCGGCAGTGTCTGTGGGGCTGTGGAAGGGCTGCCAAGGGAAGGTGAGGGCCAGCAACAGCTTGCAGTCCTGGCCCCTTTGGTGTGGGAGCAGGCGCTGGACGTTTTCCATTTGGGAGCTGGGCTTTCGGAGGACTGAGAGCGAGCAAGGGAAAGACGTTGGCCCCGTGAGGTGGCTGGCAAGCTCAGAGCGGCAGTGTCTGTGGGGCTGTGGAAGGGCTGCCAAGGGAAGGTGAGGGCCAGCAACAGCTTGCAGTCCTGGCCCCTTTGGTGTGGGAGCAGGCGCTGGACGTTTTCCATTTGGGAGCTGGGTTTTCGGAGGACTGAGAGCGAGCAAGGGAAAGACGTCGGCACCCTGAGGTGGCTGGCAAGCTCAGAGCGCCAGTGTCTGTGGGGCTGTGGAAGGGCTGCCAAGGGAAGGTGAGGGCCAGCAACAGCTTGCAGTCCTGGCCCCTTTGGTGTGGGAGCAGGCGCTGGACGTTTTCCACTTGGGAGCTGGGCTCTGGCAGTGCTGAGAGCGAGCAAGGGAAAGACGTCGGCACCCTGAGGTGGCTGGCAAGCTCAGAGCGGCAGTGTCTGTGGGGCTGTGGAAGGGCTGCCAAGGGAAGGTGAGGGCCAGCAACAGCTTGCAGTCCTGGCCCCTTTGGTGTGGGAGCAGGCGCTGGACGTTTTCCATTTGGGAGCTGGGCTTTCGGAGGACTGAGAGCGAGCAAGGGAAAGACGTTGGCCCCGTGAGGTGGCTGGCAAGCTCAGAGCGGCAGTGTCTGTGGGGCTGTGGAAGGGCTGCCAAGGGAAGGTGAGGGCCAGCAACAGCTTGCAGTCCTGGCCCCTTTGGTGTGGGAGCAGGCGCTGGATGTTTTCCATTTGGGAGCTAGGCTTTCTCAGGACTGAGAGCGAGCAAGGGAAAGACATCGGCACCCTGAGGTGGCTGGCAAGCTCAGAGCGGCAGTGTCTGTGGGGCTGTGGAAGGGCTGCCAAGGGAAGGTGAGGGCCAGCAACAGCTTGCAGTCCTGGCCCCTTTGGTGTGGGAGCAGGCGCTGGACGTTTTCCACTTGGGAGCTGGGCGTTCTCAGGACTGAGAGCGAGCAAGGGAAAGACGTCGGCACCCTGAGGTGGCTGGCAAGCTCAGAGCGGCAGTGTCTGTGGGGCTGTGGAAGGGCTGCCAAGGGAAGGTGAGGGCCAGCAACAGCTTGCAGTCCTGGCCCCTTTGGTGTGGGAGCAGGCGCTGGACCTTTTCCACTTGGGAGCTGGGCTCTGGCAGTGCTGAGAGCGAGCAAGGGAAAGACGTCGGCACCCTGAGGTGGCTGGCAAGCTCAGAGCGGCAGTGTCTGTGGGGCTGTGGAAGGGCTGCCAAGGGAAGGTGAGGGCCAGCAACAGCTTGCAGTCCTGGCCCCTTTGGTGTGGGAGCAGGCGCTGGACGTTTTCCATTTGGGAGCTGGGCTTTCGGAGGACTGAGAGCGAGCAAGGGAAAGACGTTGGCCCCGTGAGGTGGCTGGCAAGCTCAGAGCGGCAGTGTCTGTGGGGCTGTGGAAGGGCTGCCAAGGGAAGGTGAGGGCCAGCAACAGCTTGCAGTCCTGGCCCCTTTGGTGTGGGAGCAGGCGCTGGATGTTTTCCATTTGGGAGCTGGGCGTTCTCAGGACTGAGAGCGAGCAAGGGAAAGACGTTGGCACCCTGAGGTGGCTGGCAAGCTCAGAGCAGCAGTGTCTGTGGGGCTGTGGAAGGGCTGCCAAGGGAAGGTGAGGGCCAGCAACAGCTTGCAGTCCTGGCCCCTTTGGTGTGGGAGCAGGCGCTGGACATTTTCCATTTGGGAGCTGGGCTTTCGGAGGACTGAGAGCGAGCAAGGGAAAGACGTCGGCACCCTGAGGTGGCTGGCAAGCTCAGAGCGGCAGTGTCTGTGGGGCTGTGGAAGGGCTGCCAAGGGAAGGTGAGGGCCAGCAACAGCTTGCAGTCCTGGCCCCTTTGGTGTGGGAGCAGGCGCTGGACGTTTTCCATTTGGGAGCTGGGCTTTCTCAGGACTGAGAGCGAGCAAGGGAAAGACGTCGGCACCCTGAGGTGGCTGGCAAGCTCAGAGCGCCAGTGTCTGTGGGGCTGTGGAAGGGCTGCCAAGGGAAGGTGAGGGCCAGCAACAGCTTGCAGTCCTGGCCCCTTTGGTGTGGGAGCAGGCGCTGGACGTTTTCCATTTGGGAGCTGGGCTTTCGGAGGACTGAGAGCAAGCAAGGGAAAGACGTCGGCACCCTGAGGTGGCTGGCAAGCTCAGAGCGGCAGTGTCTGTGGGGCTGTGGAAGGGCTGCCAAGGGAAGGTGAGGGCCAGCAACAGCTTGCAGTCCTGGCCCCTTTGGTGTGGGAGCAGGCGCTGGACGTTTTCCATTTGGGAGCTGGGCTTTCGGAGGACTGAGAGCGAGCAAGGGAAAGACGTTGGCCCCGTGAGGTGGCTGGCAAGCTCAGAGCGGCAGTGTCTGTGGGGCTGTGGAAGGGCTGCCAAGGGAAGGTGAGGGCCAGCAACAGCTTGCAGTCCTGGCCCCTTTGGTGTGGGAGCAGGCGCTGGACGTTTTCCATTTGGGAGCTGGGCTTTCGGAGGACTGAGAGCGAGCAAGGGAAAGACGTTGGCCCCGTGAGGTGGCTGGCAAGCTCAGAGCGGCAGTGTCTGTGGGGCTGTGGAAGGGCTGCCAAGGGAAGGTGAGGGCCAGCAACAGCTTGCAGTCCTGGCCCCTTTGGTGTGGGAGCAGGCGCTGGAAGTTTCCAGTATCAGAGCTGGTCATTCGGAGGACTGAGAGCGAGCAAGGGAAAGACGTTGGCCCCGTGAGGTGGCTGGCAAGCTCAGAGCGCCAGTGTCTGTGGGGCTGTGGAAGGGCTGCCAAGGGAAGGTGAGGGCCAGCAACAGCTTGCAGTCCTGGCCCCTTTGGTGTGGGAGCAGGCGCTGGACGTTTTCCATTTGGGAGCTGGGCTTTCGGAGGACTGAGAGCGAGCAAGGGAAAGACGTTGGCCCCGTGAGGTGGCTGGCAAGCTCAGAGCGGCAGTGTCTGTGGGGCTGTGGAAGGGCTGCCAAGGGAAGGTGAGGGCCAGCAACAGCTTGCAGTCCTGGCCCCTTTGGTGTGGGAGCAGGCGCTGGACGTTTTCCATTTGGGAGCTGGGTTTTCGGAGGACTGAGAGCGAGCAAGGGAAAGACGTCGGCACCCTGAGGTGGCTGGCAAGCTCAGAGCGCCAGTGTCTGTGGGGCTGTGGAAGGGCTGCCAAGGGAAGGTGAGGGCCAGCAACAGCTTGCACTCCTGGCCCCTTTGGTGTGGGAGCAGGCGCTGGACGTTTTCCACTTGGGAGCTGGGCTCTGGCAGTGCTGAGAGCGAGCAAGGGAAAGACGTCGGCACCCTGAGGTGGCTGGCAAGCTCAGAGCGGCAGTGTCTGTGGGGCTGTGGAAGGGCTGCCAAGGGAAGGTGAGGGCCAGCAACAGCTTGCAGTCCTGGCCCCTTTGGTGTGGGAGCAGGCGCTGGACGTTTTCCATTTGGGAGCTGGGCTTTCGGAGGACTGAGAGCGAGCAAGGGAAAGACGTTGGCCCCGTGAGGTGGCTGGCAAGCTCAGAGCGGCAGTGTCTGTGGGGCTGTGGAAGGGCTGCCAAGGGAAGGTGAGGGCCAGCAACAGCTTGCAGTCCTGGCCCCTTTGGTGTGGGAGCAGGCGCTGGACGTTTTCCACTTGGGAGCTGGGCGTTCTCAGGACTGAGAGCGAGCAAGGGAAAGACGTCGGCACCCTGAGGTGGCTGGCAAGCTCAGAGCGGCAGTGTCTGTGGGGCTGTGGAAGGGCTGCCAAGGGAAGGTGAGGGCCAGCAACAGCTTGCAGTCCTGGCCCCTTTGGTGTGGGAGCAGGCGCTGGACCTTTTCCACTTGGGAGCTGGGCTCTGGCAGTGCTGAGAGCGAGCAAGGGAAAGACGTCGGCACCCTGAGGTGGCTGGCAAGCTCAGAGCGGCAGTGTCTGTGGGGCTGTGGAAGGGCTGCCAAGGGAAGGTGAGGGCCAGCAACAGCTTGCAGTCCTGGCCCCTTTGGTGTGGGAGCAGGCGCTGGACGTTTTCCATTTGGGAGCTGGGCTTTCGGAGGACTGAGAGCGAGCAAGGGAAAGACGTTGGCCCCGTGAGGTGGCTGGCAAGCTCAGAGCGGCAGTGTCTGTGGGGCTGTGGAAGGGCTGCCAAGGGAAGGTGAGGGCCAGCAACAGCTTGCAGTCCTGGCCCCTTTGGTGTGGGAGCAGGCGCTGGACGTTTTCCATTTGGGAGCTGGGCTTTCGGAGGACTGAGAGCGAGCAAGGGAAAGACGTCGGCACCCTGAGGTGGCTGGCAAGCTCAGAGCGGCAGTGTCTGTGGGGCTGTGGAAGGGCTGCCAAGGGAAGGTGAGGGCCAGCAACAGCTTGCAGTCCTGGCCCCTTTGGTGTGGGAGCAGGCGCTGGACATTTTCCATTTGGGAGCTGGGCTTTCGGAGGACTGAGAGCGAGCAAGGGAAAGACATCGGCACCCTGAGGTGGCTGGCAAGCTCAGAGCAGCAGTGTCTGTGGGGCTGTGGAAGGGCTGCCAAGGGAAGGTGAGGGCCAGCAACAGCTTGCAGTCCTGGCCCCTTTGGTGTGGGAGCAGGCGCTGGACGTTTTCCATTTGGGAGCTGGGCTTTCTCAGGACTGAGAGCGAGCAAGGGAAAGACGTCGGCACCCTGAGGTGGCTGGCAAGCTCAGAGCGGCAGTGTCTGTGGGGCTGTGGAAGGGCTGCCAAGGGAAGGTGAGGGCCAGCAACAGCTTGCAGTCCTGGCCCCTTTGGTGTGGGAGCAGGCGCTGGACGTTTTCCATTTGGGAGCTGGGCTTTCGGAGGACTGAGAGCAAGCAAGGGAAAGACGTCGGCACCCTGAGGTGGCTGGCAAGCTCAGAGCGGCAGTGTCTGTGGGGCTGTGGAAGGGCTGCCAAGGGAAGGTGAGGGCCAGCAACAGCTTGCAGTCCTGGCCCCTTTGGTGTGGGAGCAGGCGCTGGACGTTTTCCATTTGGGAGCTGGGCTTTCGGAGGACTGAGAGCGAGCAAGGGAAAGACGTTGGCCCCGTGAGGTGGCTGGCAAGCTCAGAGCGGCAGTGTCTGTGGGGCTGTGGAAGGGCTGCCAAGGGAAGGTGAGGGCCAGCAACAGCTTGCAGTCCTGGCCCCTTTGGTGTGGGAGCAGGCGCTGGACGTTTTCCATTTGGGAGCTGGGCTTTCGGAGGACTGAGAGCGAGCAAGGGAAAGACGTTGGCCCCGTGAGGTGGCTGGCAAGCTCAGAGCGGCAGTGTCTGTGGGGCTGTGGAAGGGCTGCCAAGGGAAGGTGAGGGCCAGCAACAGCTTGCAGTCCTGGCCCCTTTGGTGTGGGAGCAGGCGCTGGAAGTTTCCAGTATCAGAGCTGGGCATTCGGAGGACTGAGAGCGAGCAAGGGAAAGACGTTGGCCCCGTGAGGTGGCTGGCAAGCTCAGAGCGGCAGTGTCTGTGGGGCTGTGGAAGGGCTGCCAAGGGAAGGTGAGGGCCAGCAACAGCTTGCAGTCCTGGCCCCTTTGGTGTGGGAGCAGGCGCTGGACGTTTTCCATTTGGGAGCTGGGCTTTCGGAGGACTGAGAGCGAGCAAGGGAAAGACGTTGGCCCCGTGAGGTGGCTGGCAAGCTCAGAGCGGCAGTGTCTGTGGGGCTGTGGAAGGGCTGCCAAGGGAAGGTGAGGGCCAGCAACAGCTTGCAGTCCTGGCCATTTTGGTGTGGGAGCAGGCGCTGGACGTTTTTCAATATGGGAGCTGGGCTTTCGGAGGACTGAGAGCGAGCAAGGGAAAGACGTTGGCCCCGTGAGGTGGCTGGCAAGCTCAGAGCGGCAGTGTCTGTGGGGCTGTGGAAGGGCTGCCAAGGGAAGGTGAGGGCCAGCAACAGCTTGCAGTCCTGGCCCCTTTGGTGTGGGAGCAGGCGCTGGACGTTTTCCACTTGGGAGCTGGGCTCTGGCAGTGCTGAGAGCGAGCAAGGGAAAGACGTCGGCACCCTGAGGTGGCTGGCAAGCTCAGAGCGGCAGTGTCTGTGGGGCTGTGGAAGGGCTGCCAAGGGAAGGTGAGGGCCAGCAACAGCTTGCAGTCCTGGCCCCTTTGGTGTGGGAGCAGGCGCTGGACGTTTTCCATTTGGGAGCTGGGCTTTCGGAGGACTGAGAGCGAGCAAGGGAAAGACGTTGGCCCCGTGAGGTGGCTGGCAAGCTCAGAGCGGCAGTGTCTGTGGGGCTGTGGAAGGGCTGCCAAGGGAAGGTGAGGGCCAGCAACAGCTTGCAGTCCTGGCCCCTTTGGTGTGGGAGCAGGCGCTGGATGTTTTCCATTTGGGAGCTAGGCTTTCTCAGGACTGAGAGCGAGCAAGGGAAAGACGTCGGCACCCTGAGGTGGCTGGCAAGCTCAGAGCGGCAGTGTCTGTGGGGCTGTGGAAGGGCTGCCAAGGGAAGGTGAGGGCCAGCAACAGCTTGCAGTCCTGGCCCCTTTAGTGTGGGAGCAGGCGCTGGACGTTTTCCATTTGGGAGCTGGGCGTTCTCGGGACTAAGAGCGAGCAAGGGAAAGACGTTGGCCTCGTGAGGTGGCTGGCAAGCTCAGAGCGCCAGTGTCTGTGGGGCTGTGGAAGGGCTGCCAAGGGAAGGTGAGGGCCAGCAACAGCTTGCAGTCCTGGCTCCTTTGGTGTGGGAGCAGGCGCTGGACGTTTTCCCTTTGGGAGCTGGGCTTTCTCAGGACTGAGAGCGAGCAAGGGAAAGACGTCGGCACCCTGAGGTGGCTGGCAAGCTCAGAGCAGCAGTGTCTGTGGGGCTGTGGAAGGGCTGCCAAGGGAAGGTGAGGGCCAGCAACAGCTTGCAGTCCTGGCCCCTTTGGTGTGGGAGCAGGCGCTGGACGTTTTCCACTTGGGAGCTGGGCTTTCGGAGGACTGAGAGCGAGCAAGGGAAAGACGTCGGCACCCTGAGGTGGCTGGCAAGCTCAGAGCGGCAGTGTCTGTGGGGCTGTGGAAGGGCTGCCAAGGGAAGGTGAGGGCCAGCAACAGCTTGCAGTCCTGGCCCCTTTGGTGTGGGAGCAGGCGCTGGACGTTTTCCATTTGGGAGCTGGGCTTTCGGAGGACTGAGAGCAAGCAAGGGAAAGACGTCGGCACCCTGAGGTGGCTGGCAAGCTCAGAGCGGCAGTGTCTGTGGGGCTGTGGAAGGGCTGCCAAGGGAAGGTGAGGGCCAGCAACAGCTTTCAGTCCTGGCCCCTTTGGTGTGGGAGCAGGCGTTGGACGTTTTCCATTTGGGAGCTAGTCTTTCGGAGGACTCAGAGCGAGCGAGGGAAAGACGTCGGCACCCTGAGGTGGCTGGCAAGCTCAGAGCGGCAGTGTCTGTGGGGCTGTGGAAGGGCTGCCAAGGGAAGGTGAGGGCCAGCAACAGCTTGCAGTCCTGGCCATTTTGGTGTGGGAGCAGGCGCTGGACGTTTTCCACTTGGGAGCTGGGCGTTCTCAGGACTGAGAGCGAGCAAGGGAAAGACGTCGGCACCCTGAGGTGGCTGGCAAGCTCAGAGCGGCAGTGTCTGTGGGGCTGTGGAAGGGCTGCCAAGGGAAGGTGAGGGCCAGCAACAGCTTGCAGTCCTGGCCCCTTTGGTGTGGGAGCAGGCGCTGGACGTTTTCCCTTTGGGAGCTGGGCTTTCGGAGGACTGAGAGCGAGCAAGGGAAAGACGTCGGCACGCTGAGGTGGCTGGCAAGCTCAGAGCGGCAGTGTCTGTGGGGCTGTGGAAGGGCTGCCAAGGGAAGGTGAGGGCCAGCAACAGCTTGCAGTCCTGGCCCCTTTGGTGTGGGAGCAGGCGCTGGACGTTTTCCCTTTGGGAGCTGGGCTTCCTCAGGACTGAGAGCGAGCAAGGGAAAGACGTCGGCACCCTGAGGTGGCTGGCAAGCTCAGAGCGGCAGTGTCTGTGGGGCTGTGGAAGGGCTGCCAAGGGAAGGTGAGGGCCAGCAACAGCTTGCAGTCCTGGCCCCTTTGGTGTGGGAGCAGGCGCTGGACGTTTTCCATTTGGGAGCTGGGCTTTCGGAGGACTGAGAGCGAGCAAGGGAAAGACGTCGGCACCCTGAGGTGGCTGGCAAGCTCAGAGCGCCAGTGTCTGTGGGGCTGTGGAAGGGCTGCCAAGGGAAGGTGAGGGCCAGCAACAGCTTGCAGTCCTGGCCCCTTTGGTGTGGGAGCAGGCGCTGGATGTTTTCCACTTGGGAGCTGGGCTTTCGGAGGACTGAGAGCGAGCAAGGGAAAGACGTCGGCACCCTGAGGTGGCTGGCAAGCTCAGAGCGGCAGTGTCTGTGGGGCTGTGGAAGGGCTGCCAAGGGAAGGTGAGGGCCAGCAACAGCTTGCAGTCCTGGCCCCTTTGGTGTGGGAGCAGGCGCTGGACGTTTTCCATTTGGGAGCTGGGCTTTCGGAGGACTGAGAGCGAGCAAGGGAAAGACATTGGCCCCGTGAGGTGGCTGGCAAGCTCAGAGCGGCAGTGTCTGTGGGGCTGTGGAAGGGCTGCCAAGGGAAGGTGAGGGCCAGCAACAGCTTGCAGTCCTGGCCCCTTTGGTGTGGGAGCAGGCGCTGGACGTTTTCCACTTGGGAGCTGGGCTCTGGCAGTGCTGAGAGCGAGCAAGGGAAAGACGTCGGCACCCTGAGGTGGCTGGCAAGCTCAGAGCGGCAGTGTCTGTGGGGCTGTGGAAGGGCTGCCAAGGGAAGGTGAGGGCCAGCAACAGCTTGCAGTCCTGGCCCCTTTGGTGTGGGAGCAGGCGCTGGACGTTTTCCCTTTGGGAGCTGGGCGTTCTCAGGACTGAGAGCGAGCAAGGGAAAGACGTTGGCCCCGTGAGGTGGCTGGCAAGCTCAGAGCGGCAGTGTCTGTGGGGCTGTGGAAGGGCTGCCAAGGGAAGGTGAGGGCCAGCAACAGCTTGCAGTCCTGGCCCCTTTGGTGTGGGAGCAGGCGCTGGACATTTTCCCTTTGGGAGCTGGGCTTTCTCAGGACTGAGAGCGAGCAAGGGAAAGACGTCGGCACCCTGAGGTGGCTGGCAAGCTCAGAGCAGCAGTGTCTGTGGGGCTGTGGAAGGGCTGCCAAGGGAAGGTGAGGGCCAGCAACAGCTTGCAGTCCTGGCCCCTTTGGTGTGGGAGCAGGCGCTGGACGTTTTCCATTTGGGAGCTGGTCTTTCGGAGGACTGAGAGCGAGCAAGGGAAAGACGTCGGCACCCTGAGGTGGCTGGCAAGCTCAGAGCGCCAGTGTCTGTGGGGCTGTGGAAGGGCTGCCAAGGGAAGGTGAGGGCCAGCAATAGCTTGCAGTCCTGGCCCCTTTGGTGTGGGAGCAGGCGCTGGACGTTTTCCATTTGGGAGCTGGGCTTTCGGAGGACTGAGAGCAAGCAAGGGAAAGACGTTGGCCCCGTGAGGTGGCTGGCAAGCTCAGAGCGGCAGTGTCTGTGGGGCTGTGGAAGGGCTGCCAAGGGAAGGTGAGGGCCAGCAACAGCTTGCAGTCCTGGCCCCTTTGGTGTGGGAGCAGGCGCTGGACGTTTTCCCTTTGGGAGCTGGGCTTCCTCAGGACTGAGAGCGAGCAAGGGAAAGACGTCGCCACCCTGAGGTGGCTGGCAAGCTCAGAGCGGCAGTGTCTGTGGGGCTGTGGAAGGGCTGCCAAGGGAAGGTGAGGGCCAGCAACAGCTTGCAGTCCTGGCCCCTTTGGTGTGGGAGCAGGCGCTGGAAGTTTCCAGTATCAGAGCTGGTCATTCGGAGGACTGAGAGCGAGCAAGGGAAAGACGTTGGCCCCGTGAGGTGGCTGGCAAGCTCAGAGCGGCAGTGTCTGTGGGGCTGTGGAAGGGCTGCCAAGGGAAGGTGAGGGCCAGCAACAGGTTGCAGTCCTGGCCCCTTTGGTGTGGGAGCAGGCGCTGGACGTTTTCCATTTGGGAGCTGGGCTTTCGGAGGACTGAGAGCGAGCAAGGGAAAGACGTTGGCCCCGTGAGGTGGCTGGCAAGCTCAGAGCGGCAGTGTCTGTGGGGCTGTGGAAGGGCTGCCAAGGGAAGGTGAGGGCCAGCAACAGCTTGCAGTCCTGGCCCCTTTGGTGTGGGAGCAGGCGCTGGAAGTTTCCAGTATCGGAGCTGGGCATTCGGAGGACTGAGAGCGAGCAAGGGAAAGACGTTGGCCCCGTGAGGTGGCTGGCAAGCTCAGAGCGGCAGTGTCTGTGGGGCTGTGGAAGGGCTGCCAAGGGAAGGTGAGGGCCAGCAACAGCTTGCAGTCCTGGCCCCTTTGGTGTGGGAGCAGGCGCTGGACGTTTTCCACTTGGGAGCTGGGCTCTGGCAGTGCTGAGAGCGAGCAAGGGAAAGACGTCGGCACCCTGAGGTGGCTGGCAAGCTCAGAGCGGCAGTGTCTGTGGGGCTGTGGAAGGGCTGCCAAGGGAAGGTGAGGGCCAGCAACAGCTTGCAGTCCTGGCCCCTTTGGTGTGGGAGCAGGCGCTGGACGTTTTCCATTTGGGAGCTGGGCTTTCTCAGGACTGAGAGCGAGCAAGGGAAAGACGTTGGCCCCGTGAGGTGGCTGGCAAGCTCAGAGCGGCAGTGTCTGTGGGGCTGTGGAAGGGCTGCCAAGGGAAGGTGAGGGCCAGCAACAGCTTGCAGTCCTGGCCCCTTTGGTGTGGGAGCAGGCGCTGGATGTTTTCCATTTGGGAGCTAGGCTTTCTCAGGACTGAGAGCGAGCAAGGGAAAGACGTCGGCACCCTGAGGTGGCTGGCAAGCTCAGAGCGCCAGTGTCTGTGGGGCTGTGGAAGGGCTGCCAAGGGAAGGTGAGGGCCAGCAACAGCTTGCAGTCCTGGCCCCTTTGGTGTGGGAGCAGGCGCTGGACGTTTTCCATTTGGGAGCTGGGCTTTCGGAGGACTGAGAGCGAGCAAGGGAAAGACGTCGGCACCCTGAGGTGGCTGGCAAGCTCAGAGCGGCAGTGTCTGTGGGGCTGTGGAAGGGCTGCCAAGGGAAGGTGAGGGCCAGCAACAGCTTGCAGTCCTGGCCCCTTTGGTGTGGGAGCAGGCGCTGGACATTTTCCCTTTGGGAGCTGGGCTTTCTCAGGACTGAGAGCGAGCAAGGGAAAGACGTCGGCACCCTGAGGTGGCTGGCAAGCTCAGAGCAGCAGTGTCTGTGGGGCTGTGGAAGGGCTGCCAAGGGAAGGTGAGGGCCAGCAACAGCTTGCAGTCCTGGCCCCTTTGGTGTGGGAGCAGGCGCTGGACATTTTCCACTTGGGAGCTGGGCTTTCTCAGGACTGAGAGCGAGCAAGGGAAAGACGTTGGCCCCGTGAGGTGGCTGGCAAGCTCAGAGCGCCAGTGTCTGTGGGGCTGTGGAAGGGCTGCCAAGGGAAGGTGAGGGCCAGCAACAGCTTGCAGTCCTGGCCCCTTTGGTGTGGGAGCAGGCGCTGGACGTTTTCCATTTGGGAGCTGGGCTTTCGGAGGACTGAGAGCAAGCAAGGGAAAGACGTCGGCACCCTGAGGTGGCTGGCAAGCTCAGAGCGGCAGTGTCTGTGGGGCTGTGGAAGGGCTGCCAAGGGAAGGTGAGGGCCAGCAACAGCTTGCAGTCCTGGCCATTTTGGTGTGGGAGCAGGCGCTGGACGTTTTCCACTTGGGAGCTGGGCGTTCTCAGGACTGAGAGCGAGCAAGGGAAAGACGTCGGCACGCTGAGGTGGCTGGCAAGCTCAGAGCGGCAGTGTCTGTGGGGCTGTGGAAGGGCTGCCAAGGGAAGGTGAGGGCCAGCAACAGCTTGCAGTCCTGGCCCCTTTGGTGTGGGAGCAGGCGCTGGACGTTTTCCACTTGGGAGCTGGGCTTTCGGAGGACTGAGAGCGAGCAAGGGAAAGACGTCGGCACCCTGAGGTGGCTGGCAAGCTCAGAGCGGCAGTGTCTGTGGGGCTGTGGAAGGGCTGCCAAGGGAAGGTGAGGGCCAGCAACAGCTTGCAGTCCTGGCCCCTTTGGTGTGGGAGCAGGCGCTGGACATTTTCCCTTTGGGAGCTGGGCTTTCGGAGGACTGAGAGCGAGCAAGGGAAAGACGTCGGCACCCTGAGGTGGCTGGCAAGCTCAGAGCGCCAGTGTCTGTGGGGCTGTGGAAGGGCTGCCAAGGGAAGGTGAGGGCCAGCAACAGCTTGCAGTCCTGGCCCCTTTGGTGTGGGAGCAGGCGCTGGACGTTTTCCACTTGGGAGCTGGGCGTTCTCAGGACTGAGAGCGAGCAAGGGAAAGACGTCGGCACCCTGAGGTGGCTGGCAAGCTCAGAGCGGCAGTGTCTGTGGGGCTGTGGAAGGGCTGCCAAGGGAAGGTGAGGGCCAGCAACAGCTTGCAGTCCTGGCCATTTTGGTGTGGGAGCAGGCGCTGGACGTTTTCCACTTGGGAGCTGGGCGTTCTCAGGACTGAGAGCGAGCAAGGGAAAGACGTCGGCACCCTGAGGTGGCTGGCAAGCTCAGAGCGGCAGTGTCTGTGGGGCTGTGGAAGGGCTGCCAAGGGAAGGTGAGGGCCAGCAACAGCTTGCAGTCCTGGCCCCTTTGGTGTGGGAGCAGGCGCTGGACGTTTTCCCTTTGGGAGCTGGGCTTTCGGAGGACTGAGAGCGAGCAAGGGAAAGACGTCGGCACCCTGAGGTGGCTGGCAAGCTCAGAGCGGCAGTGTCTGTGGGGCTGTGGAAGGGCTGCCAAGGGAAGGTGAGGGCCAGCAACAGCTTGCAGTCCTGGCCCCTTTGGTGTGGGAGCAGGCGCTGGACGTTTCCAGTATCGGAGCTGGGCATTCGGAGGACTGAGAGCGAGCAAGGGAAAGACGTTGGCCCCGTGAGGTGGCTGGCAAGCTCAGAGCGGCAGTGTCTGTGGGGCTGTGGAAGGGCTGCCAAGGGAAGGTGAGGGCCAGCAACAGCTTGCAGTCCTGGCCCCTTTGGTGTGGGAGCAGGCGCTGGACGTTTTCCATTTGGGAGCTGGGCTTTCGGAGGACTGAGAGCGAGCAAGGGAAAGACGTCGGCACCCTGAGGTGGCTGGCAAGCTCAGAGCGGCAGTGTCTGTGGGGCTGTGGAAGGGCTGCCAAGGGAAGGTGAGGGCCAGCAACAGCTTGCAGTCCTGGCCCCTTTGGTGTGGGAGCAGGCGCTGGACGTTTTCCATTTGGGAGCTGGGCTTTCTCAGGACTGAGAGCGAGCAAGGGAAAGACGTTGGCCCCGTGAGGTGGCTGGCAAGCTCAGAGCGGCAGTGTCTGTGGGGCTGTGGAAGGGCTGCCAAGGGAAGGTGAGGGCCAGCAACAGCTTGCAGTCCTGGCCCCTTTGGTGTGGGAGCAGGCGCTGGATGTTTTCCCTTTGGGAGCTAGGCTTTCTCAGGACTGAGAGCGAGCAAGGGAAAGACGTCGGCACCCTGAGGTGGCTGGCAAGCTCAGAGCGCCAGTGTCTGTGGGGCTGTGGAAGGGCTGCCAAGGGAAGGTGAGGGCCAGCAACAGCTTGCAGTCCTGGCCCCTTTGGTGTGGGAGCAGGCGCTGGACGTTTTCCATTTGGGAGCTGGGCTTTCGGAGGACTGAGAGCAAGCAAGGGAAAGACGTCGGCACCCTGAGGTGGCTGGCAAGCTCAGAGCGGCAGTGTCTGTGGGGCTGTGGAAGGGCTGCCAAGGGAAGGTGAGGGCCAGCAACAGCTTGCAGTCCTGGCCATTTTGGTGTGGGAGCAGGCGCTGGACGTTTTCCACTTGGGAGCTGGGCGTTCTCAGGACTGAGAGCGAGCAAGGGAAAGACGTCGGCACCCTGAGGTGGCTGGCAAGCTCAGAGCGGCAGTGTCTGTGGGGCTGTGGAAGGGCTGCCAAGGGAAGGTGAGGGCCAGCAACAGCTTGCAGTCCTGGCCCCTTTGGTGTGGGAGCAGGCGCTGGACGTTTTCCCTTTGGGAGCTGGGCTTTCGGAGGACTGAGAGCGAGCAAGGGAAAGACGTCGGCACCCTGAGGTGGCTGGCAAGCTCAGAGCGGCAGTGTCTGTGGGGCTGTGGAAGGGCTGCCAAGGGAAGGTGAGGGCCAGCAACAGCTTGCAGTCCTGGCCCCTTTGGTGTGGGAGCAGGCGCTGGACGTTTTCCATTTGGGAGCTAGTCTTTCGGAGGACTCAGAGCGAGCGAGGGAAAGACGTTGGCCCCGTGAGGTGGCTGGCAAGCTCAGAGCGGCAGTGTCTGTGGGGCTGTGGAAGGGCTGCCAAGGGAAGGTGAGGGCCAGCAACAGCTTGCAGTCCTGGCCCCTTTGGTGTGGGAGCAGGCGCTGGACGTTTTCCCTTTGGGAGCTGGGCTTCCTCAGGACTGAGAGCGAGCAAGGGAAAGACGTCGCCACCCTGAGGTGGCTGGCAAGCTCAGAGCGGCAGTGTCTGTGGGGCTGTGGAAGGGCTGCCAAGGGAAGGTGAGGGCCAGCAACAGCTTGCAGTCCTGGCCCCTTTGGTGTGGGAGCAGGCGCTGGACGTTTTCCACTTGGGAGCTGGGCTTTCGGAGGACTGAGAGCGAGCAAGGGAAAGACGTCGGCACCCTGAGGTGGCTGGCAAGCTCAGAGCGGCAGTGTCTGTGGGGCTGTGGAAGGGCTGCCAAGGGAAGGTGAGGGCCAGCAACAGCTTGCAGTCCTGGCCCCTTTGGTGTGGGAGCAGGCGCTGGACGTTTTCCATTTGGGAGCTGGGCTTTCGGAGGACTGAGAGCGAGCAAGGGAAAGACGTCGGCACCCTGAGGTGGCTGGCAAGCTCAGAGCGGCAGTGTCTGTGGGGCTGTGGAAGGGCTGCCAAGGGAAGGTGAGGGCCAGCAACAGGTTGCAGTCCTGGCCCCTTTGGTGTGGGAGCAGGCGCTGGACGTTTTCCCTTTGGGAGCTGGGCTTTCGGAGGACTGAGAGCGAGCAAGGGAAAGACGTTGGCCCCGTGAGGTGGCTGGCAAGCTCAGAGCGGCAGTGTCTGTGGGGCTGTGGAAGGGCTGCCAAGGGAAGGTGAGGGCCAGCAACAGCTTGCAGTCCTGGCCCCTTTGGTGTGGGAGCAGGCGCTGGACCTTTTCCATTTGGGAGCTGGGCTTTCGGAGGACTGAGAGCGAGCAAGGGAAAGACGTCGGCACCCTGAGGTGGCTGGCAAGCTCAGAGCGGCAGTGTCTGTGGGGCTGTGGAAGGGCTGCCAAGGGAAGGTGAGGGCCAGCAACAGCTTGCAGTCCTGGCCCCTTTGGTGTGGGAGCAGGCGCTGGACGTTTTCCACTTGGGAGCTGGGCTTTCGGAGGACTGAGAGCGAGCAAGGGAAAGACGTCGGCACCCTGAGGTGGCTGGCAAGCTCAGAGCGGCAGTGTCTGTGGGGCTGTGGAAGGGCTGCCAAGGGAAGGTGAGGGCCAGCAACAGCTTGCAGTCCTGGCCCCTTTGGTGTGGGAGCAGGCGCTGGACGTTTTCCATTTGGGAGCTGGGCTTTCGGAGGACTGAGAGCGAGCAAGGGAAAGACGTTGGCCCCGTGAGGTGGCTGGCAAGCTCAGAGCGGCAGTGTCTGTGGGGCTGTGGAAGGGCTGCCAAGGGAAGGTGAGGGCCAGCAACAGCTTGCAGTCCTGGCCCCTTTGGTGTGGGAGCAGGCGCTGGACGTTTTCCACTTGGGAGCTGGGCGTTCTCAGGACTGAGAGCGAGCAAGGGAAAGACGTCGGCACCCTGAGGTGGCTGGCAAGCTCAGAGCGGCAGTGTCTGTGGGGCTGTGGAAGGGCTGCCAAGGGAAGGTGAGGGCCAGCAACAGCTTGCAGTCCTGGCCCCTTTGTTGTGGGAGCAGGCGCTGGACATTTTCCCTTTGGGAGCTGGGCTTTCTCAGGACTGAGAGCGAGCAAGGGAAAGACGTCGGCACCCTGAGGTGGCTGGCAAGCTCAGAGCAGCAGTGTCTGTGGGGCTGTGGAAGGGCTGCCAAGGGAAGGTGAGGGCCAGCAACAGCTTGCAGTCCTGGCCCCTTTGTTGTGGGAGCAGGCGCTGGACGTTTTCCATTTGGGAGCTGGTCTTTCGGAGGACTGAGAGCGAGCAAGGGAAAGACGTCGGCACCCTGAGGTGGCTGGCAAGCTCAGAGCGGCAGTGTCTGTGGGGCTGTGGAAGGGCTGCCAAGGGAAGGTGAGGGCCAGCAATAGCTTGCAGTCCTGGCCCCTTTGGTGTGGGAGCAGGCGCTGGACGTTTTCCATTTGGGAGCTGGGCTTTCGGAGGACTGAGAGCAAGCAAGGGAAAGACGTCGGCACCCTGAGGTGGCTGGCAAGCTCAGAGCGGCAGTGTCTGTGGGGCTGTGGAAGGGCTGCCAAGGGAAGGTGAGGGCCAGCAACAGCTTGCAGTCCTGGCCCCTTTGGTGTGGGAGCAGGCGCTGGACGTTTTCCCTTTGGGAGCTGGGCTTTCGGAGGACTGAGAGCGAGCAAGGGAAAGACGTCGGCACCCTGAGGTGGCTGGCAAGCTCAGAGCGGCAGTGTCTGTGGGGCTGTGGAAGGGCTGCCAAGGGAAGGTGAGGGCCAGCAACAGCTTGCAGTCCTGGCCCCTTTGGTGTGGGAGCAGGCGCTGGACATTTTCCCTTTGGGAGCTGGGCTTTCTCAGGACTGAGAGCGAGCAAGGGAAAGACGTCGGCACCCTGAGGTGGCTGGCAAGCTCAGAGCGGCAGTGTCTGTGGGGCTGTGGAAGGGCTGCCAAGGGAAGGTGAGGGCCAGCAACAGCTTGCAGTCCTGGCCCCTTTGGTGTGGGAGCAGGCGCTGGACGTTTTCCCTTTGGGAGCTGGGCGTTCTCAGGACTGAGAGCGAGCAAGGGAAAGACGTCGGCACCCTGAGGTGGCTGGCAAGCTCAGAGCGGCAGTGTCTGTGGGGCTGTGGAAGGGCTGCCAAGGGAAGGTGAGGGCCAGCAACAGCTTGCAGTCCTGGCCCCTTTGGTGTGGGAGCAGGCGCTGGACGTTTTCCACTTGGGAGCTGGGCGTTCTCAGGACTGAGAGCGAGCAAGGGAAAGACGTCGGCACCCTGAGGTGGCTGGCAAGCTCAGAGCGGCAGTGTCTGTGGGGCTGTGGAAGGGCTGCCAAGGGAAGGTGAGGGCCAGCAACAGCTTGCAGTCCTGGCCCCTTTGTTGTGGGAGCAGGCGCTGGACATTTTCCCTTTGGGAGCTGGGCTTTCTCAGGACTGAGAGCGAGCAAGGGAAAGACGTCGGCACCCTGAGGTGGCTGGCAAGCTCAGAGCGGCAGTGTCTGTGGGGCTGTGGAAGGGCTGCCAAGGGAAGGTGAGGGCCAGCAACAGCTTGCAGTCCTGGCCCCTTTGGTGTGGGAGCAGGCGCTGGACGTTTTCCATTTGGGAGCTGGGCTTTCGGAGGACTGAGAGCGAGCAAGGGAAAGACGTCGGCACCCTGAGGTGGCTGGCAAGCTCAGAGCGGCAGTGTCTGTGGGGCTGTGGAAGGGCTGCCAAGGGAAGGTGAGGGCCAGCAATAGCTTGCAGTCCTGGCCCCTTTGGTGTGGGAGCAGGCGCTGGACGTTTTCCATTTGGGAGCTGGGCTTTCGGAGGACTGAGAGCAAGCAAGGGAAAGACGTCGGCACCCTGAGGTGGCTGGCAAGCTCAGAGCGGCAGTGTCTGTGGGGCTGTGGAAGGGCTGCCAAGGGAAGGTGAGGGCCAGCAACAGCTTGCAGTCCTGGCCCCTTTGGTGTGGGAGCAGGCGCTGGACGTTTTCCCTTTGGGAGCTGGGCTTTCGGAGGACTGAGAGCGAGCAAGGGAAAGACGTCGGCACCCTGAGGTGGCTGGCAAGCTCAGAGCGGCAGTGTCTGTGGGGCTGTGGAAGGGCTGCCAAGGGAAGGTGAGGGCCAGCAACAGCTTGCAGTCCTGGCCCCTTTGGTGTGGGAGCAGGCGCTGGAAGTTTCCAGTATCAGAGCTGGTCATTCGGAGGACTGAGAGCGAGCAAGGGAAAGACGTTGGCCCCGTGAGGTGGCTGGCAAGCTCAGAGCGGCAGTGTCTGTGGGGCTGTGGAAGGGCTGCCAAGGGAAGGTGAGGGCCAGCAACAGCTTGCAGTCCTGGCCCCTTTGGTGTGGGAGCAGGCGCTGGACGTTTTCCCTTTGGGAGCTGGGCGTTCTCAGGACTGAGAGCGAGCAAGGGAAAGACGTCGGCACCCTGAGGTGGCTGGCAAGCTCAGAGCGGCAGTGTCTGTGGGGCTGTGGAAGGGCTGCCAAGGGAAGGTGAGGGCCAGCAACAGCTTGCAGTCCTGGCCCCTTTGGTGTGGGAGCAGGCGCTGGACGTTTTCCACTTGGGAGCTGGGCGTTCTCAGGACTGAGAGCGAGCAAGGGAAAGACGTCGGCACCCTGAGGTGGCTGGCAAGCTCAGAGCGGCAGTGTCTGTGGGGCTGTGGAAGGGCTGCCAAGGGAAGGTGAGGGCCAGCAACAGCTTGCAGTCCTGGCCCCTTTGTTGTGGGAGCAGGCGCTGGACATTTTCCCTTTGGGAGCTGGGCTTTCGGAGGACTGAGAGCGAGCAAGGGAAAGACGTCGGCACCCTGAGGTGGCTGGCAAGCTCAGAGCGGCAGTGTCTGTGGGGCTGTGGAAGGGCTGCCAAGGGAAGGTGAGGGCCAGCAACAGCTTGCAGTCCTGGCCCCTTTGGTGTGGGAGCAGGCGCTGGACGTTTTCCATTTGGGAGCTGGTCTTTCGGAGGACTGAGAGCGAGCAAGGGAAAGACGTCGGCACCCTGAGGTGGCTGGCAAGCTCAGAGCGCCAGTGTCTGTGGGGCTGTGGAAGGGCTGCCAAGGGAAGGTGAGGGCCAGCAATAGCTTGCAGTCCTGGCCCCTTTGGTGTGGGAGCAGGCGCTGGACGTTTTCCATTTGGGAGCTGGGCTTTCGGAGGACTGAGAGCAAGCAAGGGAAAGACGTCGGCACCCTGAGGTGGCTGGCAAGCTCAGAGCGGCAGTGTCTGTGGGGCTGTGGAAGGGCTGCCAAGGGAAGGTGAGGGCCAGCAACAGCTTGCAGTCCTGGCCCCTTTGGTGTGGGAGCAGGCGCTGGACGTTTTCCATTTGGGAGCTGGGCTTTCGGAGGACTGAGAGCGAGCAAGGGAAAGACGTCGGCACCCTGAGGTGGCTGGCAAGCTCAGAGCGGCAGTGTCTGTGGGGCTGTGGAAGGGCTGCCAAGGGAAGGTGAGGGCCAGCAACAGCTTGCAGTCCTGGCCCCTTTGGTGTGGGAGCAGGCGCTGGAAGTTTCCAGTATCAGAGCTGGTCATTCGGAGGACTGAGAGCGAGCAAGGGAAAGACGTTGGCCCCGTGAGGTGGCTGGCAAGCTCAGAGCGGCAGTGTCTGTGGGGCTGTGGAAGGGCTGCCAAGGGAAGGTGAGGGCCAGCAACAGGTTGCAGTCCTGGCCCCTTTGGTGTGGGAGCAGGCGCTGGACGTTTTCCATTTGGGAGCTGGGCTTTCGGAGGACTGAGAGCGAGCAAGGGAAAGACGTTGGCCCCGTGAGGTGGCTGGCAAGCTCAGAGCGGCAGTGTCTGTGGGGCTGTGGAAGGGCTGCCAAGGGAAGGTGAGGGCCAGCAACAGCTTGCAGTCCTGGCCCCTTTGGTGTGGGAGCAGGCGCTGGACGTTTTCCCTTTGGGAGCTGGGCGTTCTCAGGACTGAGAGCGAGCAAGGGAAAGACGTCGGCACCCTGAGGTGGCTGGCAAGCTCAGAGCGGCAGTGTCTGTGGGGCTGTGGAAGGGCTGCCAAGGGAAGGTGAGGGCCAGCAACAGCTTGCAGTCCTGGCCCCTTTGGTGTGGGAGCAGGCGCTGGACGTTTTCCACTTGGGAGCTGGGCGTTCTCAGGACTGAGAGCGAGCAAGGGAAAGACGTCGGCACCCTGAGGTGGCTGGCAAGCTCAGAGCGGCAGTGTCTGTGGGGCTGTGGAAGGGCTGCCAAGGGAAGGTGAGGGCCAGCAACAGCTTGCAGTCCTGGCCCCTTTGTTGTGGGAGCAGGCGCTGGACATTTTCCCTTTGGGAGCTGGGCTTTCTCAGGACTGAGAGCGAGCAAGGGAAAGACGTCGGCACCCTGAGGTGGCTGGCAAGCTCAGAGCAGCAGTGTCTGTGGGGCTGTGGAAGGGCTGCCACGGGAAGGTGAGGGCCAGCAACAGCTTGCAGTCCTGGCCCCTTTGGTGTGGGAGCAGGCGCTGGACGTTTTCCATTTGGGAGCTGGTCTTTCGGAGGACTGAGAGCGAGCAAGGGAAAGACGTCGGCACCCTGAGGTGGCTGGCAAGCTCAGAGCGCCAGTGTCTGTGGGGCTGTGGAAGGGCTGCCAAGGGAAGGTGAGGGCCAGCAACAGCTTGCAGTCCTGGCCCCTTTGGTGTGGGAGCAGGCGCTGGACGTTTTCCCTTTGGGAGCTGGGCTTTCGGAGGACTGAGAGCGAGCAAGGGAAAGACGTCGGCACCCTGAGGTGGCTGGCAAGCTCAGAGCGGCAGTGTCTGTGGGGCTGTGGAAGGGCTGCCAAGGGAAGGTGAGGGCCAGCAACAGCTTGCAGTCCTGGCCCCTTTGGTGTGGGAGCAGGCGCTGGAAGTTTCCAGTATCAGAGCTGGTCATTCGGAGGACTGAGAGCGAGCAAGGGAAAGACGTTGGCCCCGTGAGGTGGCTGGCAAGCTCAGAGCGGCAGTGTCTGTGGGGCTGTGGAAGGGCTGCCAAGGGAAGGTGAGGGCCAGCAACAGGTTGCAGTCCTGGCCCCTTTGGTGTGGGAGCAGGCGCTGGACGTTTTCCATTTGGGAGCTGGGCTTTCGGAGGACTGAGAGCGAGCAAGGGAAAGACGTTGGCCCCGTGAGGTGGCTGGCAAGCTCAGAGCGGCAGTGTCTGTGGGGCTGTGGAAGGGCTGCCAAGGGAAGGTGAGGGCCAGCAACAGCTTGCAGTCCTGGCCCCTTTGGTGTGGGAGCAGGCGCTGGAAGTTTCCAGTATCGGAGCTGGGCATTCGGAGGACTGAGAGCGAGCAAGGGAAAGACGTTGGCCCCGTGAGGTGGCTGGCAAGCTCAGAGCGGCAGTGTCTGTGGGGCTGTGGAAGGGCTGCCAAGGGAAGGTGAGGGCCAGCAACAGCTTGCAGTCCTGGCCCCTTTGGTGTGGGAGCAGGCGCTGGACGTTTTCCATTTGGGAGCTGGGCTTTCGGAGGACTGAGAGCGAGCAAGGGAAAGACGTCGGCACCCTGAGGTGGCTGGCAAGCTCAGAGCGGCAGTGTCTGTGGGGCTGTGGAAGGGCTGCCAAGGGAAGGTGAGGGCCAGCAACAGCTTGCAGTCCTGGCCCCTTTGTTGTGGGAGCAGGCGCTGGACATTTTCCCTTTGGGAGCTGGGCTTTCTCAGGACTGAGAGCGAGCAAGGGAAAGACGTCGGCACCCTGAGGTGGCTGGCAAGCTCAGAGCAGCAGTGTCTGTGGGGCTGTGGAAGGGCTGCCAAGGGAAGGTGAGGGCCAGCAACAGCTTGCAGTCCTGGCCCCTTTGGTGTGGGAGCAGGCGCTGGACGTTTTCCATTTGGGAGCTGGTCTTTCGGAGGACTGAGAGCGAGCAAGGGAAAGACGTCGGCACCCTGAGGTGGCTGGCAAGCTCAGAGCGGCAGTGTCTGTGGGGCTGTGGAAGGGCTGCCAAGGGAAGGTGAGGGCCAGCAATAGCTTGCAGTCCTGGCCCCTTTGGTGTGGGAGCAGGCGCTGGACGTTTTCCCTTTGGGAGCTGGGCTTTCGGAGGACTGAGAGCAAGCAAGGGAAAGACGTCGGCACCCTGAGGTGGCTGGCAAGCTCAGAGCGGCAGTGTCTGTGGGGCTGTGGAAGGGCTGCCAAGGGAAGGTGAGGGCCAGCAACAGCTTGCAGTCCTGGCCCCTTTGGTGTGGGAGCAGGCGCTGGACGTTTTCCCTTTGGGAGCTGGGCTTTCGGAGGACTGAGAGCGAGCAAGGGAAAGACGTCGGCACCCTGAGGTGGCTGGCAAGCTCAGAGCGGCAGTGTCTGTGGGGCTGTGGAAGGGCTGCCAAGGGAAGGTGAGGGCCAGCAACAGCTTGCAGTCCTGGCCCCTTTGGTGTGGGAGCAGGCGCTGGAAGTTTCCAGTATCGGAGCTGGGCATTCGGAGGACTGAGAGCGAGCAAGGGAAAGACGTTGGCCCCGTGAGGTGGCTGGCAAGCTCAGAGCGGCAGTGTCTGTGGGGCTGTGGAAGGGCTGCCAAGGGAAGGTGAGGGCCAGCAACAGCTTGCAGTCCTGGCCCCTTTGGTGTGGGAGCAGGCGCTGGACGTTTTCCACTTGGGAGCTGGGCTCTGGCAGTGCTGAGAGCGAGCAAGGGAAAGACGTCGGCACCCTGAGGTGGCTGGCAAGCTCAGAGCGGCAGTGTCTGTGGGGCTGTGGAAGGGCTGCCAAGGGAAGGTGAGGGCCAGCAACAGCTTGCAGTCCTGGCCCCTTTGGTGTGGGAGCAGGCGCTGGACGTTTTCCATTTGGGAGCTGGGCTTTCTCAGGACTGAGAGCGAGCAAGGGAAAGACGTTGGCCCCGTGAGGTGGCTGGCAAGCTCAGAGCGGCAGTGTCTGTGGGGCTGTGGAAGGGCTGCCAAGGGAAGGTGAGGGCCAGCAACAGCTTGCAGTCCTGGCCCCTTTGGTGTGGGAGCAGGCGCTGGACGTTTTCCCTTTGGGAGCTGGGCGTTCTCAGGACTGAGAGCGAGCAAGGGAAAGACGTCGGCACCCTGAGGTGGCTGGCAAGCTCAGAGCGGCAGTGTCTGTGGGGCTGTGGAAGGGCTGCCAAGGGAAGGTGAGGGCCAGCAACAGCTTGCAGTCCTGGCCCCTTTGGTGTGGGAGCAGGCGCTGGACGTTTTCCATTTGGGAGCTGGGCTTTCGGAGGACTGAGAGCGAGCAAGGGAAAGACGTCGGCACCCTGAGGTGGCTGGCAAGCTCAGAGCGGCAGTGTCTGTGGGGCTGTGGAAGGGCTGCCAAGGGAAGGTGAGGGCCAGCAACAGCTTGCAGTCCTGGCCCCTTTGGTGTGGGAGCAGGCGCTGGACGTTTTCCCTTTGGGAGCTGGGCTTTCGGAGGACTGAGAGCAAGCAAGGGAAAGACGTCGGCACCCTGAGGTGGCTGGCAAGCTCAGAGCGGCAGTGTCTGTGGGGCTGTGGAAGGGCTGCCAAGGGAAGGTGAGGGCCAGCAACAGCTTGCAGTCCTGGCCATTTTGGTGTGGGAGCAGGCGCTGGACGTTTTCCACTTGGGAGCTGGGCGTTCTCAGGACTGAGAGCGAGCAAGGGAAAGACGTCGGCACCCTGAGGTGGCTGGCAAGCTCAGAGCGGCAGTGTCTGTGGGGCTGTGGAAGGGCTGCCAAGGGAAGGTGAGGGCCAGCAACAGCTTGCAGTCCTGGCCCCTTTGGTGTGGGAGCAGGCGCTGGACGTTTTCCATTTGGGAGCTAGTCTTTCGGAGGACTCAGAGCGAGCGAGGGAAAGACGTTGGCCCCGTGAGGTGGCTGGCAAGCTCAGAGCGGCAGTGTCTGTGGGGCTGTGGAAGGGCTGCCAAGGGAAGGTGAGGGCCAGCAACAGCTTGCAGTCCTGGCCCCTTTGGTGTGGGAGCAGGCGCTGGACGTTTTCCCTTTGGGAGCTGGGCTTTCGGAGGACTGAGAGCGAGCAAGGGAAAGACGTCGGCACCCTGAGGTGGCTGGCAAGCTCAGAGCGGCAGTGTCTGTGGGGCTGTGGAAGGGCTGCCAAGGGAAGGTGAGGGCCAGCAACAGCTTGCAGTCCTGGCCCCTTTGGTGTGGGAGCAGGCGCTGGACGTTTTCCCTTTGGGAGCTGGGCTTTCGGAGGACTGAGAGCGAGCAAGGGAAAGACGTTGGCCCCGTGAGGTGGCTGGCAAGCTCAGAGCGGCAGTGTCTGTGGGGCTGTGGAAGGGCTGCCAAGGGAAGGTGAGGGCCAGCAACAGCTTGCAGTCCTGGCCCCTTTGGTGTGGGAGCAGGCGCTGGACGTTTTCCATTTGGGAGCTGGGCGTTCTCAGGACTGAGAGCGAGCAAGGGAAAGACGTTGGCCCCGTGAGGTGGCTGGCAAGCTCAGAGCGGCAGTGTCTGTGGGGCTGTGGAAGGGCTGCCAAGGGAAGGTGAGGGCCAGCAACAGCTTGCAGTCCTGGCCCCTTTGGTGTGGGAGCAGGCGCTGGACGTTTTCCACTTGGGAGCTGGGCGTTCTCAGGACTGAGAGCGAGCAAGGGAAAGACGTCGGCACCCTGAGGTGGCTGGCAAGCTCAGAGCGCCAGTGTCTGTGGGGCTGTGGAAGGGCTGCCAAGGGAAGGTGAGGGCCAGCAACAGCTTGCAGTCCTGGCCCCTTTGGTGTGGGAGCAGGCGCTGGACATTTTCCCTTTGGGAGCTGGGCTTTCTCAGGACTGAGAGCGAGCAAGGGAAAGACGTCGGCACCCTGAGGTGGCTGGCAAGCTCAGAGCAGCAGTGTCTGTGGGGCTGTGGAAGGGCTGCCAAGGGAAGGTGAGGGCCAGCAACAGCTTGCAGTCCTGGCCCCTTTGGTGTGGGAGCAGGCGCTGGACGTTTTCCATTTGGGAGCTGGGCTTTCGGAGGACTGAGAGCGAGCAAGGGAAAGACGTCGGCACCCTGAGGTGGCTGGCAAGCTCAGAGCGCCAGTGTCTGTGGGGCTGTGGAAGGGCTGCCAAGGGAAGGTGAGGGCCAGCAACAGCTTGCAGTCCTGGCCCCTTTGGTGTGGGAGCAGGCGCTGGACGTTTTCCCTTTGGGAGCTGGGCTTTCTCAGGACTGAGAGCGAGCAAGGGAAAGACGTCGGCACCCTGAGGTGGCTGGCAAGCTCAGAGCGGCAGTGTCTGTGGGGCTGTGGAAGGGCTGCCAAGGGAAGGTGAGGGCCAGCAACAGCTTGCAGTCCTGGCCCCTTTGGTGTGGGAGCAGGCGCTGGAAGTTTCCAGTATCAGAGCTGGTCATTCGGAGGACTGAGAGCGAGTAAGGGAAAGACGTTGGCCCCGTGAGGTGGCTGGCAAGCTCAGAGCGGCAGTGTCTGTGGGGCTGTGGAAGGGCTGCCAAGGGAAGGTGAGGGCCAGCAACAGCTTGCAGTCCTGGCCCCTTTGGTGTGGGAGCAGGCGCTGGACGTTTTCCATTTGGGAGCTGGGCTTTCGGAGGACTGAGAGCGAGCAAGGGAAAGACGTTGGCCCCGTGAGGTGGCTGGCAAGCTCAGAGCGGCAGTGTCTGTGGGGCTGTGGAAGGGCTGCCAAGGGAAGGTGAGGGCCAGCAACAGCTTGCAGTCCTGGCCCCTTTGGTGTGGGAGCAGGCGCTGGACGTTTTCCACTTGGGAGCTGGGCGTTCTCAGGACTGAGAGCGAGCAAGGGAAAGACGTCGGCACCCTGAGGTGGCTGGCAAGCTCAGAGCGGCAGTGTCTGTGGGGCTGTGGAAGGGCTGCCAAGGGAAGGTGAGGGCCAGCAACAGCTTGCAGTCCTGGCCCCTTTGGTGTGGGAGCAGGCGCTGGACGTTTTCCATTTGGGAGCTAGTCTTTCGGAGGACTCAGAGCGAGCGAGGGAAAGACGTTGGCCCCGTGAGGTGGCTGGCAAGCTCAGAGCGGCAGTGTCTGTGGGGCTGTGGAAGGGCTGCCAAGGGAAGGTGAGGGCCAGCAACAGCTTGCAGTCCTGGCCCCTTTGGTGTGGGAGCAGGCGCTGGACGTTTTCCCTTTGGGAGCTGGGCTTTCGGAGGACTGAGAGCGAGCAAGGGAAAGACGTCGGCACCCTGAGGTGGCTGGCAAGCTCAGAGCGGCAGTGTCTGTGGGGCTGTGGAAGGGCTGCCAAGGGAAGGTGAGGGCCAGCAACAGGTTGCAGTCCTGGCCCCTTTGGTGTGGGAGCAGGCGCTGGACGTTTTCCCTTTGGGAGCTGGGCTTTCGGAGGACTGAGAGCGAGCAAGGGAAAGACGTTGGCCCCGTGAGGTGGCTGGCAAGCTCAGAGCGGCAGTGTCTGTGGGGCTGTGGAAGGGCTGCCAAGGGAAGGTGAGGGCCAGCAACAGCTTGCAGTCCTGGCCCCTTTGGTGTGGGAGCAGGCGCTGGACGTTTTCCACTTGGGAGCTGGGCGTTCTCAGGACTGAGAGCGAGCAAGGGAAAGACGTTGGCCCCGTGAGGTGGCTGGCAAGCTCAGAGCGGCAGTGTCTGTGGGGCTGTGGAAGGGCTGCCAAGGGAAGGTGAGGGCCAGCAACAGCTTGCAGTCCTGGCCCCTTTGGTGTGGGAGCAGGCGCTGGACGTTTTCCACTTGGGAGCTGGGCGTTCTCAGGACTGAGAGCGAGCAAGGGAAAGACGTCGGCACCCTGAGGTGGCTGGCAAGCTCAGAGCGCCAGTGTCTGTGGGGCTGTGGAAGGGCTGCCAAGGGAAGGTGAGGGCCAGCAACAGCTTGCAGTCCTGGCCCCTTTGGTGTGGGAGCAGGCGCTGGACATTTTCCCTTTGGGAGCTGGGCTTTCTCAGGACTGAGAGCGAGCAAGGGAAAGACGTCGGCACCCTGAGGTGGCTGGCAAGCTCAGAGCAGCAGTGTCTGTGGGGCTGTGGAAGGGCTGCCAAGGGAAGGTGAGGGCCAGCAACAGCTTGCAGTCCTGGCCCCTTTGGTGTGGGAGCAGGCGCTGGACGTTTTCCATTTGGGAGCTGGGCTTTCGGAGGACTGAGAGCGAGCAAGGGAAAGACGTCGGCACCCTGAGGTGGCTGGCAAGCTCAGAGCGCCAGTGTCTGTGGGGCTGTGGAAGGGCTGCCAAGGGAAGGTGAGGGCCAGCAACAGCTTGCAGTCCTGGCCCCTTTGGTGTGGGAGCAGGCGCTGGACGTTTTCCCTTTGGGAGCTGGGCTTTCTCAGGACTGAGAGCGAGCAAGGGAAAGACGTCGGCACCCTGAGGTGGCTGGCAAGCTCAGAGCGGCAGTGTCTGTGGGGCTGTGGAAGGGCTGCCAAGGGAAGGTGAGGGCCAGCAACAGCTTGCAGTCCTGGCCCCTTTGGTGTGGGAGCAGGCGCTGGAAGTTTCTAGTATCAGAGCTGGTCATTCGGAGGACTGAGAGCGAGTAAGGGAAAGACGTTGGCCCCGTGAGGTGGCTGGCAAGCTCAGAGCGGCAGTGTCTGTGGGGCTGTGGAAGGGCTGCCAAGGGAAGGTGAGGGCCAGCAACAGCTTGCAGTCCTGGCCCCTTTGGTGTGGGAGCAGGCGCTGGACGTTTTCCATTTGGGAGCTGGGCTTTCGGAGGACTGAGAGCGAGCAAGGGAAAGACGTTGGCCCCGTGAGGTGGCTGGCAAGCTCAGAGCGGCAGTGTCTGTGGGGCTGTGGAAGGGCTGCCAAGGGAAGGTGAGGGCCAGCAACAGCTTGCAGTCCTGGCCCCTTTGGTGTGGGAGCAGGCGCTGGAAGTTTCCAGTATCGGAGCTGGTCATTCGGAGGACTGAGAGCGAGCAAGGGAAAGACGTTGGCCCCGTGAGGTGGCTGGCAAGCTCAGAGCGGCAGTGTCTGTGGGGCTGTGGAAGGGCTGCCAAGGGAAGGTGAGGGCCAGCAACAGCTTGCAGTCCTGGCCCCTTTGGTGTGGGAGCAGGCGCTGGACGTTTTCCACTTGGGAGCTGGGCTCTGGCAGTGCTGAGAGCGAGCAAGGGAAAGACGTCGGCACCCTGAGGTGGCTGGCAAGCTCAGAGCGGCAGTGTCTGTGGGGCTGTGGAAGGGCTGCCAAGGGAAGGTGAGGGCCAGCAACAGCTTGCAGTCCTGGCCCCTTTGGTGTGGGAGCAGGCGCTGGACGTTTTCCATTTGGGAGCTGGGCTTTCGGAGGACTGAGAGCGAGCAAGGGAAAGACGTCGGCACCCTGAGGTGGCTGGCAAGCTCAGAGCGGCAGTGTCTGTGGGGCTGTGGAAGGGCTGCCAAGGGAAGGTGAGGGCCAGCAACAGCTTGCAGTCCTGGCCATTTTGGTGTGGGAGCAGGCGCTGGACGTTTTCCACTTGGGAGCTGGGCGTTCTCAGGACTGAGAGCGAGCAAGGGAAAGACGTCGGCACCCTGAGGTGGCTGGCAAGCTCAGAGCGGCAGTGTCTGTGGGGCTGTGGAAGGGCTGCCAAGGGAAGGTGAGGGCCAGCAACAGCTTGCAGTCCTGGCCCCTTTGGTGTGGGAGCAGGCGCTGGACGTTTTCCATTTGGGAGCTAGTCTTTCGGAGGACTCAGAGCGAGCGAGGGAAAGACGTTGGCCCCGTGAGGTGGCTGGCAAGCTCAGAGCGGCAGTGTCTGTGGGGCTGTGGAAGGGCTGCCAAGGGAAGGTGAGGGCCAGCAACAGCTTGCAGTCCTGGCCCCTTTGGTGTGGGAGCAGGCGCTGGACGTTTTCCCTTTGGGAGCTGGGCTTCCTCAGGACTGAGAGCGAGCAAGGGAAAGACGTCGCCACCCTGAGGTGGCTGGCAAGCTCAGAGCGGCAGTGTCTGTGGGGCTGTGGAAGGGCTGCCAAGGGAAGGTGAGGGCCAGCAACAGCTTGCAGTCCTGGCCCCTTTGGTGTGGGAGCAGGCGCTGGACGTTTTCCATTTGGGAGCTGGGCTTTCGGAGGACTCAGAGCGAGCAAGGGAAAGACGTCGGCACCCTGAGGTGGCTGGCAAGCTCAGAGCGGCAGTGTCTGTGGGGCTGTGGAAGGGCTGCCAAGGGAAGGTGAGGGCCAGCAACAGCTTGCAGTCCTGGCCCCTTTGGTGTGGGAGCAGGCGCTGGACATTTTCCATTTGGGAGCTGGGCTTTCGGAGGACTGAGAGCGAGCAAGGGAAAGACGTCGGCACCCTGAGGTGGCTGGCAAGCTCAGAGCGGCAGTGTCTGTGGGGCTGTGGAAGGGCTGCCAAGGGAAGGTGAGGGCCAGCAACAGGTTGCAGTCCTGGCCCCTTTGGTGTGGGAGCAGGCGCTGGACGTTTTCCCTTTGGGAGCTGGGCTTTCGGAGGACTGAGAGCGAGCAAGGGAAAGACGTCGGCCCCGTGAGGTGGCTGGCAAGCTCAGAGCGGCAGTGTCTGTGGGGCTGTGGAAGGGCTGCCAAGGGAAGGTGAGGGCCAGCAACAGCTTGCAGTCCTGGCCCCTTTGGTGTGGGAGCAGGCGCTGGACGTTTTCCACTTGGGAGCTGGGCGTTCTCAGGACTGAGAGCGAGCAAGGGAAAGACGTTGGCCCCGTGAGGTGGCTGGCAAGCTCAGAGCGGCAGTGTCTGTGGGGCTGTGGAAGGGCTGCCAAGGGAAGGTGAGGGCCAGCAACAGCTTGCAGTCCTGGCCCCTTTGGTGTGGGAGCAGGCGCTGGACGTTTTCCACTTGGGAGCTGGGCGTTCTCAGGACTGAGAGCAAGCAAGGGAAAGACGTCGGCACCCTGAGGTGGCTGGCAAGCTCAGAGCGGCAGTGTCTGTGGGGCTGTGGAAGGGCTGCCAAGGGAAGGTGAGGGCCAGCAACAGCTTGCAGTCCTGGCCCCTTTGGTGTGGGAGCAGGCGCTGGACATTTTCCCTTTGGGAGCTGGGCTTTCTCAGGACTGAGAGCGAGCAAGGGAAAGACGTCGGCACCCTGAGGTGGCTGGCAAGCTCAGAGCAGCAGTGTCTGTGGGGCTGTGGAAGGGCTGCCAAGGGAAGGTGAGGGCCAGCAACAGCTTGCAGTCCTGGCCCCTTTGGTGTGGGAGCAGGCGCTGGACGTTTTCCATTTGGGAGCTGGGCTTTCGGAGGACTGAGAGCGAGCAAGGGAAAGACGTCGGCACCCTGAGGTGGCTGGCAAGCTCAGAGCGCCAGTGTCTGTGGGGCTGTGGAAGGGCTGCCAAGGGAAGGTGAGGGCCAGCAACAGCTTGCAGTCCTGGCCCCTTTGGTGTGGGAGCAGGCGCTGGAAGTTTCCAGTATCAGAGCTGGTCATTCGGAGGACTGAGAGCGAGCAAGGGAAAGACGTTGGCCCCGTGAGGTGGCTGGCAAGCTCAGAGCGGCAGTGTCTGTGGGGCTGTGGAAGGGCTGCCAAGGGAAGGTGAGGGCCAGCAACAGCTTGCAGTCCTGGCCCCTTTGGTGTGGGAGCAGGCGCTGGACGTTTTCCATTTGGGAGCTGGTCTTTCGGAGGACTGAGAGCGAGCAAGGGAAAGACGTTGGCCCCGTGAGGTGGCTGGCAAGCTCAGAGCGGCAGTGTCTGTGGGGCTGTGGAAGGGCTGCCAAGGGAAGGTGAGGGCCAGCAACAGCTTGCAGTCCTGGCCCCTTTGGTGTGGGAGCAGGCGCTGGAAGTTTCCAGTATCGGAGCTGGGCATTCGGAGGACTGAGAGCGAGCAAGGGAAAGACGTTGGCCCCGTGAGGTGGCTGGCAAGCTCAGAGCGGCAGTGTCTGTGGGGCTGTGGAAGGGCTGCCAAGGGAAGGTGAGGGCCAGCAACAGCTTGCAGTCCTGGCCCCTTTGGTGTGGGAGCAGGCGCTGGACGTTTTCCACTTGGGAGCTGGGCTCTGGCAGTGCTGAGAGCGAGCAAGGGAAAGACGTCGGCACCCTGAGGTGGCTGGCAAGCTCAGAGCGGCAGTGTCTGTGGGGCTGTGGAAGGGCTGCCAAGGGAAGGTGAGGGCCAGCAACAGCTTGCAGTCCTGGCCCCTTTGGTGTGGGAGCAGGCGCTGGATGTTTTCCATTTGGGAGCTAGGCTTTCTCAGGACTGAGAGCGAGCAAGGGAAAGACGTTGGCCCCGTGAGGTGGCTGGCAAGCTCAGAGCGGCAGTGTCTGTGGGGCTGTGGAAGGGCTGCCAAGGGAAGGTGAGGGCCAGCAACAGCTTGCAGTCCTGGCCCCTTTGGTGTGGGAGCAGGCGCTGGACGTTTTCCCTTTGGGAGCTGGGCTTTCGGAGGACTGAGAGCGAGCAAGGGAAAGACGTCGGCACCCTGAGGTGGCTGGCAAGCTCAGAGCGGCAGTGTCTGTGGGGCTGTGGAAGGGCTGCCAAGGGAAGGTGAGGGCCAGCAACAGCTTGCAGTCCTGGCCCCTTTGGTGTGGGAGCAGGCGCTGGACGTTTTCCACTTGGGAGCTGGGCGTTCTCAGGACTGAGAGCGAGCAAGGGAAAGACGTCGGCACCCTGAGGTGGCTGGCAAGCTCAGAGCGGCAGTGTCTGTGGGGCTGTGGAAGGGCTGCCAAGGGAAGGTGAGGGCCAGCAACAGCTTGCAGTCCTGGCCCCTTTGTTGTGGGAGCAGGCGCTGGACATTTTCCCTTTGGGAGCTGGGCTTTCTCAGGACTGAGAGCGAGCAAGGGAAAGACGTCGGCACCCTGAGGTGGCTGGCAAGCTCAGAGCAGCAGTGTCTGTGGGGCTGTGGAAGGGCTGCCAAGGGAAGGTGAGGGCCAGCAACAGCTTGCAGTCCTGGCCCCTTTGGTGTGGGAGCAGGCGCTGGACGTTTTCCATTTGGGAGCTGGTCTTTCGGAGGACTGAGAGCGAGCAAGGGAAAGACGTCGGCACCCTGAGGTGGCTGGCAAGCTCAGAGCGCCAGTGTCTGTGTGGCTGTGGAAGGGCTGCCAAGGGAAGGTGAGGGCCAGCAATAGCTTGCAGTCCTGGCCCCTTTGGTGTGGGAGCAGGCGCTGGACGTTTTCCATTTGGGAGCTGGGCTTTCGGAGGACTGAGAGCGAGCAAGGGAAAGACGTCGGCACCCTGAGGTGGCTGGCAAGCTCAGAGCGGCAGTGTCTGTGGGGCTGTGGAAGGGCTGCCAAGGGAAGGTGAGGGCCAGCAACAGCTTGCAGTCCTGGCCCCTTTGGTGTGGGAGCAGGCGCTGGAAGTTTCCAGTATCAGAGCTGGTCATTCGGAGGACTGAGAGCGAGCAAGGGAAAGACGTTGGCCCCGTGAGGTGGCTGGCAAGCTCAGAGCGGCAGTGTCTGTGGGGCTGTGGAAGGGCTGCCAAGGGAAGGTGAGGGCCAGCAACAGGTTGCAGTCCTGGCCCCTTTGGTGTGGGAGCAGGCGCTGGACGTTTTCCATTTGGGAGCTGGGCTTTCGGAGGACTGAGAGCGAGCAAGGGAAAGACGTTGGCCCCGTGAGGTGGCTGGCAAGCTCAGAGCGGCAGTGTCTGTGGGGCTGTGGAAGGGCTGCCAAGGGAAGGTGAGGGCCAGCAACAGCTTGCAGTCCTGGCCCCTTTGGTGTGGGAGCAGGCGCTGGACGTTTTCCCTTTGGGAGCTGGGCGTTCTCAGGACTGAGAGCGAGCAAGGGAAAGACGTCGGCACCCTGAGGTGGCTGGCAAGCTCAGAGCGGCAGTGTCTGTGGGGCTGTGGAAGGGCTGCCAAGGGAAGGTGAGGGCCAGCAACAGCTTGCAGTCCTGGCCCCTTTGGTGTGGGAGCAGGCGCTGGACGTTTTCCACTTGGGAGCTGGGCGTTCTCAGGACTGAGAGCGAGCAAGGGAAAGACGTCGGCACCCTGAGGTGGCTGGCAAGCTCAGAGCGGCAGTGTCTGTGGGGCTGTGGAAGGGCTGCCAAGGGAAGGTGAGGGCCAGCAACAGCTTGCAGTCCTGGCCCCTTTGGTGTGGGAGCAGGCGCTGGAAGTTTCCAGTATCGGAGCTGGGCATTCGGAGGACTGAGAGCGAGCAAGGGAAAGACGTTGGCCCCGTGAGGTGGCTGGCAAGCTCAGAGCGGCAGTGTCTGTGGGGCTGTGGAAGGGCTGCCAAGGGAAGGTGAGGGCCAGCAACAGCTTGCAGTCCTGGCCCCTTTGGTGTGGGAGCAGGCGCTGGACGTTTTCCACTTGGGAGCTGGGCTCTGGCAGTGCTGACAGCGAGCAAGGGAAAGACGTTGGCACCCTGAGGTGGCTGGCAAGCTCAGAGCGGCAGTGTCTGTGGGGCTGTGGAAGGGCTGCCAAGGGAAGGTGAGGGCCAGCAACAGCTTGCAGTCCTGGCCCCTTTGGTGTGGGAGCAGGCGCTGGACGTTTTCCATTTGGGAGCTGGGCTTTCGGAGGACTGAGAGCGAGCAAGGGAAAGACGTCGGCACCCTGAGGTGGCTGGCAAGCTCAGAGCGGCAGTGTCTGTGGGGCTGTGGAAGGGCTGCCAAGGGAAGGTGAGGGCCAGCAACAGCTTGCAGTCCTGGCCATTTTGGTGTGGGAGCAGGCGCTGGACGTTTTCCACTTGGGAGCTGGGCGTTCTCAGGACTGAGAGCGAGCAAGGGAAAGACGTCGGCACCCTGAGGTGGCTGGCAAGCTCAGAGCGGCAGTGTCTGTGGGGCTGTGGAAGGGCTGCCAAGGGAAGGTGAGGGCCAGCAACAGCTTGCAGTCCTGGCCCCTTTGGTGTGGGAGCAGGCGCTGGACGTTTTCCATTTGGGAGCTAGTCTTTCGGAGGACTCAGAGCGAGCGAGGGAAAGACGTTGGCCCCGTGAGGTGGCTGGCAAGCTCAGAGCGGCAGTGTCTGTGGGGCTGTGGAAGGGCTGCCAAGGGAAGGTGAGGGCCAGCAACAGCTTGCAGTCCTGGCCCCTTTGGTGTGGGAGCAGGCGCTGGACGTTTTCCCTTTGGGAGCTGGGCTTCCTCAGGACTGAGAGCGAGCAAGGGAAAGACGTCGCCACCCTGAGGTGGCTGGCAAGCTCAGAGCGGCAGTGTCTGTGGGGCTGTGGAAGGGCTGCCAAGGGAAGGTGAGGGCCAGCAACAGCTTGCAGTCCTGGCCCCTTTGGTGTGGGAGCAGGCGCTGGACGTTTTCCATTTGGGAGCTGGGCTTTCGGAGGACTCAGAGCGAGCAAGGGAAAGACGTCGGCACCCTGAGGTGGCTGGCAAGCTCAGAGCGGCAGTGTCTGTGGGGCTGTGGAAGGGCTGCCAAGGGAAGGTGAGGGCCAGCAACAGCTTGCAGTCCTGGCCCCTTTGGTGTGGGAGCAGGCGCTGGACATTTTCCATTTGGGAGCTGGGCTTTCGGAGGACTGAGAGCGAGCAAGGGAAAGACGTCGGCACCCTGAGGTGGCTGGCAAGCTCAGAGCGGCAGTGTCTGTGGGGCTGTGGAAGGGCTGCCAAGGGAAGGTGAGGGCCAGCAACAGCTTGCAGTCCTGGCCCCTTTGGTGTGGGAGCAGGCGCTGGACGTTTTCCACTTGGGAGCTGGGCGTTCTCAGGACTGAGAGCGAGCAAGGGAAAGACGTTGGCCCCGTGAGGTGGCTGGCAAGCTCAGAGCGGCAGTGTCTGTGGGGCTGTGGAAGGGCTGCCAAGGGAAGGTGAGGGCCAGCAACAGCTTGCAGTCCTGGCCCCTTTGGTGTGGGAGCAGGCGCTGGACGTTTTCCACTTGGGAGCTGGGCGTTCTCAGGACTGAGAGCAAGCAAGGGAAAGACGTCGGCACCCTGAGGTGGCTGGCAAGCTCAGAGCGGCAGTGTCTGTGGGGCTGTGGAAGGGCTGCCAAGGGAAGGTGAGGGCCAGCAACAGCTTGCAGTCCTGGCCCCTTTGGTGTGGGAGCAGGCGCTGGACATTTTCCCTTTGGGAGCTGGGCTTTCTCAGGACTGAGAGCGAGCAAGGGAAAGACGTCGGCACCCTGAGGTGGCTGGCAAGCTCAGAGCAGCAGTGTCTGTGGGGCTGTGGAAGGGCTGCCAAGGGAAGGTGAGGGCCAGCAACAGCTTGCAGTCCTGGCCCCTTTGGTGTGGGAGCAGGCGCTGGACGTTTTCCATTTGGGAGCTGGGCTTTCGGAGGACTGAGAGCGAGCAAGGGAAAGACGTCGGCACCCTGAGGTGGCTGGCAAGCTCAGAGCGCCAGTGTCTGTGGGGCTGTGGAAGGGCTGCCAAGGGAAGGTGAGGGCCAGCAACAGGTTGCAGTCCTGGCCCCTTTGGTGTGGGAGCAGGCGCTGGACGTTTTCCCTTTGGGAGCTGGGCTTTCGGAGGACTGAGAGCGAGCAAGGGAAAGACGTTGGCCCCGTGAGGTGGCTGGCAAGCTCAGAGCGGCAGTGTCTGTGGGGCTGTGGAAGGGCTGCCAAGGGAAGGTGAGGGCCAGCAACAGCTTGCAGTCCTGGCCCCTTTGGTGTGGGAGCAGGCGCTGGAAGTTTCCAGTATCGGAGCTGGGCATTCGGAGGACTGAGAGCGAGCAAGGGAAAGACGTTGGCCCCGTGAGGTGGCTGGCAAGCTCAGAGCGGCAGTGTCTGTGGGGCTGTGGAAGGGCTGCCAAGGGAAGGTGAGGGCCAGCAACAGCTTGCAGTCCTGGCCCCTTTGGTGTGGGAGCAGGCGCTGGACGTTTTCCATTTGGGAGCTGGGCTTTCGGAGGACTGAGAGCGAGCAAGGGAAAGACGTTGGCCCCGTGAGGTGGCTGGCAAGCTCAGAGCGGCAGTGTCTGTGGGGCTGTGGAAGGGCTGCCAAGGGAAGGTGAGGGCCAGCAACAGCTTGCAGTCCTGGCCCCTTTGGTGTGGGAGCAGGCGCTGGAAGTTTCCAGTATCGGAGCTGGGCATTCGGAGGACTGAGAGCGAGCAAGGGAAAGACGTTGGCCCCGTGAGGTGGCTGGCAAGCTCAGAGCGGCAGTGTCTGTGGGGCTGTGGAAGGGCTGCCAAGGGAAGGTGAGGGCCAGCAACAGCTTGCAGTCCTGGCCCCTTTGGTGTGGGAGCAGGCGCTGGACGTTTTCCACTTGGGAGCTGGGCTCTGGCAGTGCTGAGAGCGAGCAAGGGAAAGACGTCGGCACCCTGAGGTGGCTGGCAAGCTCAGAGCGGCAGTGTCTGTGGGGCTGTGGAAGGGCTGCCAAGGGAAGGTGAGGGCCAGCAACAGCTTGCAGTCCTGGCCCCTTTGGTGTGGGAGCAGGCGCTGGATGTTTTCCATTTGGGAGCTAGGCTTTCTCAGGACTGAGAGCGAGCAAGGGAAAGACGTCGGCACCCTGAGGTGGCTGGCAAGCTCAGAGCGGCAGTGTCTGTGGGGCTGTGGAAGGGCTGCCAAGGGAAGGTGAGGGCCAGCAACAGCTTGCAGTCCTGGCCCCTTTGGTGTGGGAGCAGGCGCTGGACGTTTTCCATTTGGGAGCTGGGCTTTCGGAGGACTGAGAGCGAGCAAGGGAAAGACGTTGGCCCCGTGAGGTGGCTGGCAAGCTCAGAGCGGCAGTGTCTGTGGGGCTGTGGAAGGGCTGCCAAGGGAAGGTGAGGGCCAGCAACAGCTTGCAGTCCTGGCCCCTTTGGTGTGGGAGCAGGCGCTGGACGTTTTCCATTTGGGAGCTGGGCGTTCTCAGGACTGAGAGCGAGCAAGGGAAAGACGTCGGCACCCTGAGGTGGCTGGCAAGCTCAGAGCGGCAGTGTCTGTGGGGCTGTGGAAGGGCTGCCAAGGGAAGGTGAGGGCCAGCAACAGCTTGCAGTCCTGGCCCCTTTGGTGTGGGAGCAGGCGCTGGACGTTTTCCATTTGGGAGCTGGGCGTTCTCAGGACTGAGAGCGAGCAAGGGAAAGACGTCGGCACCCTGAGGTGGCTGGCAAGCTCAGAGCGGCAGTGTCTGTGGGGCTGTGGAAGGGCTGCCAAGGGAAGGTGAGGGCCAGCAACAGCTTGCAGTCCTGGCCCCTTTGTTGTGGGAGCAGGCGCTGGACATTTTCCCTTTGGGAGCTGGGCTTTCGGAGGACTGAGAGCGAGCAAGGGAAAGACGTCGGCACCCTGAGGTGGCTGGCAAGCTCAGAGCAGCAGTGTCTGTGGGGCTGTGGAAGGGCTGCCAAGGGAAGGTGAGGGCCAGCAACAGCTTGCAGTCCTGGCCCCTTTGGTGTGGGAGCAGGCGCTGGACGTTTTCCATTTGGGAGCTGGTCTTTCGGAGGACTGAGAGCGAGCAAGGGAAAGACGTCGGCACCCTGAGGTGGCTGGCAAGCTCAGAGCGCCAGTGTCTGTGGGGCTGTGGAAGGGCTGCCAAGGGAAGGTGAGGGCCAGCAATAGCTTGCAGTCCTGGCCCCTTTGGTGTGGGAGCAGGCGCTGGACGTTTTCCATTTGGGAGCTGGGCTTTCGGAGGACTGAGAGCGAGCAAGGGAAAGACGTCGGCACCCTGAGGTGGCTGGCAAGCTCAGAGCGGCAGTGTCTGTGGGGCTGTGGAAGGGCTGCCAAGGGAAGGTGAGGGCCAGCAACAGCTTGCAGTCCTGGCCCCTTTGGTGTGGGAGCAGGCGCTGGAAGTTTCCAGTATCAGAGCTGGTCATTCGGAGGACTGAGAGCGAGCAAGGGAAAGACGTTGGCCCCGTGAGGTGGCTGGCAAGCTCAGAGCGGCAGTGTCTGTGGGGCTGTGGAAGGGCTGCCAAGGGAAGGTGAGGGCCAGCAACAGCTTGCAGTCCTGGCCCCTTTGGTGTGGGAGCAGGCGCTGGACGTTTTCCCTTTGGGAGCTGGGCTTTCTCAGGACTGAGAGCGAGCAAGGGAAAGACGTTGGCCCCGTGAGGTGGCTGGCAAGCTCAGAGCGGCAGTGTCTGTGGGGCTGTGGAAGGGCTGCCAAGGGAAGGTGAGGGCCAGCAACAGCTTGCAGTCCTGGCCCCTTTGGTGTGGGAGCAGGCGCTGGACGTTTTCCCTTTGGGAGCTGGGCGTTCTCAGGACTGAGAGCGAGCAAGGGAAAGACGTCGGCACCCTGAGGTGGCTGGCAAGCTCAGAGCGGCAGTGTCTGTGGGGCTGTGGAAGGGCTGCCAAGGGAAGGTGAGGGCCAGCAACAGCTTGCAGTCCTGGCCCCTTTGGTGTGGGAGCAGGCGCTGGACGTTTTCCACTTGGGAGCTGGGCGTTCTCAGGACTGAGAGCGAGCAAGGGAAAGACGTCGGCACCCTGAGGTGGCTGGCAAGCTCAGAGCGGCAATGTCTGTGGGGCTGTGGAAGGGCTGCCAAGGGAAGGTGAGGGCCAGCAACAGCTTGCAGTCCTGGCCCCTTTGTTGTGGGAGCAGGCGCTGGACATTTTCCCTTTGGGAGCTGGGCTTTCTCAGGACTGAGAGCGAGCAAGGGAAAGACGTCGGCACCCTGAGGTGGCTGGCAAGCTCAGAGCAGCAGTGTCTGTGGGGCTGTGGAAGGGCTGCCAAGGGAAGGTGAGGGCCAGCAACAGCTTGCAGTCCTGGCCCCTTTGGTGTGGGAGCAGGCACTGGACGTTTTCCATTTGGGAGCTGGTCTTTCGGAGGACTGAGAGCGAGCAAGGGAAAGACGTCGGCACCCTGAGGTGGCTGGCAAGCTCAGAGCGCCAGTGTCTGTGGGGCTGTGGAAGGGCTGCCAAGGGAAGGTGAGGGCCAGCAATAGCTTGCAGTCCTGGCCCCTTTGGTGTGGGAGCAGGCGCTGGACGTTTTCCATTTGGGAGCTGGGCTTTCGGAGGACTGAGAGCAAGCAAGGGAAAGACGTCGGCACCCTGAGGTGGCTGGCAAGCTCAGAGCGGCAGTGTCTGTGGGGCTGTGGAAGGGCTGCCAAGGGAAGGTGAGGGCCAGCAACAGCTTGCAGTCCTGGCCCCTTTGGTGTGGGAGCAGGCGCTGGACGTTTTCCCTTTGGGAGCTGGGCTTTCGGAGGACTGAGAGCGAGCAAGGGAAAGACGTCGGCACCCTGAGGTGGCTGGCAAGCTCAGAGCGGCAGTGTCTGTGGGGCTGTGGAAGGGCTGCCAAGGGAAGGTGAGGGCCAGCAACAGCTTGCAGTCCTGGCCCCTTTGGTGTGGGAGCAGGCGCTCGAAGTTTCCAGTATCAGAGCTCGTCATTCGGAGGACTGAGAGCGAGCAAGGGAAAGACGTTGGCCCCGTGAGGTGGCTGGCAAGCTCAGAGCGGCAGTGTCTGTGGGGCTGTGGAAGGGCTGCCAAGGGAAGGTGAGGGCCAGCAACAGCTTGCAGTCCTGGCCCCTTTGGTGTGGGAGCAGGCGCTGGACGTTTTCCATTTGGGAGCTGGGCTTTCGGAGGACTGAGAGCGAGCAAGGGAAAGACGTTGGCCCCGTGAGGTGGCTGGCAAGCTCAGAGCGGCAGTGTCTGTGGGGCTGTGGAAGGGCTGCCAAGGGAAGGTGAGGGCCAGCAACAGCTTGCAGTCCTGGCCCCTTTGGTGTGGGAGCAGGCGCTGGAAGTTTCCAGTATCGGAGCTGGGCATTCGGAGGACTGAGAGCGAGCAAGGGAAAGACGTTGGCCCCGTGAGGTGGCTGGCAAGCTCAGAGCGGCAGTGTCTGTGGGGCTGTGGAAGGGCTGCCAAGGGAAGGTGAGGGCCAGCAACAGCTTGCAGTCCTGGCCCCTTTGGTGTGGGAGCAGGCGCTGGACGTTTTCCACTTGGGAGCTGGGCGTTCTCAGGACTGAGAGCGAGCAAGGGAAAGACGTCGGCACCCTGAGGTGGCTGGCAAGCTCAGAGCGCCAGTGTCTGTGGGGCTGTGGAAGGGCTGCCAAGGGAAGGTGAGGGCCAGCAACAGCTTGCAGTCCTGGCCCCTTTGGTGTGGGAGCAGGCGCTGGACGTTTTCCATTTGGGAGCTGGGCTTTCTCAGGACTGAGAGTGAGCAAGGGAAAGACGTCGGCACCCTGAGGTGGCTGGCAAGCTCAGAGCGCCAGTGTCTGTGGGGCTGTGGAAGGGCTGCCAAGGGAAGGTGAGGGCCAGCAATAGCTTGCAGTCCTGGCCCCTTTGGTGTGGGAGCAGGCGCTGGACGTTTTCCATTTGGGAGCTGGGCTTTCGGAGGACTGAGAGCAAGCAAGGGAAAGACGTCGGCACCCTGAGGTGGCTGGCAAGCTCAGAGCGGCAGTGTCTGTGGGGCTGTGGAAGGGCTGCCAAGGGAAGGTGAGGGCCAGCAACAGCTTGCAGTCCTGGCCCCTTTGGTGTGGGAGCAGGCGCTGGACGTTTTCCCTTTGGGAGCTGGGCTTTCGGAGGACTGAGAGCGAGCAAGGGAAAGACGTCGGCACCCTGAGGTGGCTGGCAAGCTCAGAGCGGCAGTGTCTGTGGGGCTGTGGAAGGGCTGCCAAGGGAAGGTGAGGGCCAGCAACAGCTTGCAGTCCTGGCCCCTTTGGTGTGGGAGCAGGCGCTGGAAGTTTCCAGTATCGGAGCTGGTCATTCGGAGGACTGAGAGCGAGCAAGGGAAAGACGTTGGCCCCGTGAGGTGGCTGGCAAGCTCAGAGCGGCAGTGTCTGTGGGGCTGTGGAAGGGCTGCCAAGGGAAGGTGAGGGCCAGCAACAGGTTGCAGTCCTGGCCCCTTTGGTGTGGGAGCAGGCGCTGGACGTTTTCCATTTGGGAGCTGGGCTTTCGGAGGACTGAGAGCGAGCAAGGGAAAGACGTTGGCCCCGTGAGGTGGCTGGCAAGCTCAGAGCGGCAGTGTCTGTGGGGCTGTGGAAGGGCTGCCAAGGGAAGGTGAGGGCCAGCAACAGCTTGCAGTCCTGGCCCCTTTGGTGTGGGAGCAGGCGCTGGAAGTTTCCAGTATCGGAGCTGGGCATTCGGAGGACTGAGAGCGAGCAAGGGAAAGACGTTGGCCCCGTGAGGTGGCTGGCAAGCTCAGAGCGGCAGTGTCTGTGGGGCTGTGGAAGGGCTGCCAAGGGAAGGTGAGGGCCAGCAACAGCTTGCAGTCCTGGCCCCTTTGGTGTGGGAGCAGGCGCTGGACGTTTTCCACTTGGGAGCTGGGCTCTGGCAGTGCTGAGAGCGAGCAAGGGAAAGACGTCGGCACCCTGAGGTGGCTGGCAAGCTCAGAGCGGCAGTGTCTGTGGGGCTGTGGAAGGGCTGCCAAGGGAAGGTGAGGGCCAGCAACAGCTTGCAGTCCTGGCCCCTTTGGTGTGGGAGCAGGCGCTGGACGTTTTCCATTTGGGAGCTGGGCTTTCTCAGGACTGAGAGCGAGCAAGGGAAAGACGTTGGCCCCGTGAGGTGGCTGGCAAGCTCAGAGCGGCAGTGTCTGTGGGGCTGTGGAAGGGCTGCCAAGGGAAGGTGAGGGCCAGCAAC
Source organism: Aptenodytes patagonicus (assembly GCF_965638725.1). Taxonomy (NCBI): domain Eukaryota; kingdom Metazoa; phylum Chordata; class Aves; order Sphenisciformes; family Spheniscidae; genus Aptenodytes; species Aptenodytes patagonicus. The sequence goes on along the minus strand of NW_027472048.1, from coordinate 184,966 downwards.
AGCTTGCAGTCCTGGCCCCTTTGGTGTGGGAGCAGGCGCTGGACGTTTTCCCTTTGGGAGCTGGGCTTTCTCAGGACTGAGAGCGAGCAAGGGAAAGACGTCGGCACCCTGAGGTGGCTGGCAAGCTCAGAGCAGCAGTGTCTGTGGGGCTGTGGAAGGGCTGCCAAGGGAAGGTGAGGGCCAGCAACAGCTTGCAGTCCTGGCCCCTTTGGTGTGGGAGCAGGCGCTGGACGTTTTCCACTTGGGAGCTGGGCTTTCTCAGGACTGAGAGCGAGCAAGGGAAAGACGTCGGCACCCTGAGGTGGCTGGCAAGCTCAGAGCGCCAGTGTCTGTGGGGCTGTGGAAGGGCTGCCAAGGGAAGGTGAGGGCCAGCAACAGCTTGCAGTCCTGGCCCCTTTGGTGTGGGAGCAGGCGCTGGACGTTTTCCATTTGGGAGCTGGGCTTTCGGAGGACTGAGAGCAAGCAAGGGAAAGACGTCGGCACCCTGAGGTGGCTGGCAAGCTCAGAGCGGCAGTGTCTGTGGGGCTGTGGAAGGGCTGCCAAGGGAAGGTGAGGGCCAGCAACAGCTTGCAGTCCTGGCCATTTTGGTGTGGGAGCAGGCGCTGGACGTTTTCCACTTGGGAGCTGGGCGTTCTCAGGACTGAGAGCGAGCAAGGGAAAGACGTCGGCACCCTGAGGTGGCTGGCAAGCTCAGAGCGGCAGTGTCTGTGGGGCTGTGGAAGGGCTGCCAAGGGAAGGTGAGGGCCAGCAACAGCTTGCAGTCCTGGCCCCTTTGGTGTGGGAGCAGGCGCTGGACGTTTTCCATTTGGGAGCTAGTCTTTCGGAGGACTCAGAGCGAGCGAGGAAAAGACGTTGGCCCCGTGAGGTGGCTGGCAAGCTCAGAGCGGCAGTGTCTGTGGGGCTGTGGAAGGGCTGCCAAGGGAAGGTGAGGGCCAGCAACAGCTTGCAGTCCTGGCCCCTTTGGTGTGGGAGCAGGCGCTGGACGTTTTCCCTTTGGGAGCTGGGCTTCCTCAGGACTGAGAGCGAGCAAGGGAAAGACGTCGGCACCCTGAGGTGGCTGGCAAGCTCAGAGCGGCAGTGTCTGTGGGGCTGTGGAAGGGCTGCCAAGGGAAGGTGAGGGCCAGCAACAGCTTGCAGTCCTGGCCCCTTTGGTGTGGGAGCAGGCGCTGGACGTTTTCCACTTGGGAGCTGGGCTTTCGGAGGACTGAGAGCGAGCAAGGGAAAGACGTCGGCACCCTGAGGTGGCTGGCAAGCTCAGAGCGGCAGTGTCTGTGGGGCTGTGGAAGGGCTGCCAAGGGAAGGTGAGGGCCAGCAACAGCTTGCAGTCCTGGCCCCTTTGGTGTGGGAGCAGGCGCTGGACATTTTCCATTTGGGAGCTGGGCTTTCGGAGGACTGAGAGCGAGCAAGGGAAAGACGTCGGCACCCTGAGGTGGCTGGCAAGCTCAGAGCGGCAGTGTCTGTGGGGCTGTGGAAGGGCTGCCAAGGGAAGGTGAGGGCCAGCAACAGGTTGCAGTCCTGGCCCCTTTGGTGTGGGAGCAGGCGCTGGACGTTTTCCCTTTGGGAGCTGGGCTTTCGGAGGACTGAGAGCGAGCAAGGGAAAGACGTTGGCCCCGTGAGGTGGCTGGCAAGCTCAGAGCGGCAGTGTCTGTGGGGCTGTGGAAGGGCTGCCAAGGGAAGGTGAGGGCCAGCAACAGCTTGCAGTCCTGGCCCCTTTGGTGTGGGAGCAGGCGCTGGACGTTTTCCACTTGGGAGCTGGGCGTTCTCAGGACTGAGAGCGAGCAAGGGAAAGACGTTGGCCCCGTGAGGTGGCTGGCAAGCTCAGAGCGGCAGTGTCTGTGGGGCTGTGGAAGGGCTGCCAAGGGAAGGTGAGGGCCAGCAACAGCTTGCAGTCCTGGCCCCTTTGGTGTGGGAGCAGGCGCTGGACGTTTTCCACTTGGGAGCTGGGCGTTCTCAGGACTGAGAGCGAGCAAGGGAAAGACGTCGGCACCCTGAGGTGGCTGGCAAGCTCAGAGCGCCAGTGTCTGTGGGGCTGTGGAAGGGCTGCCAAGGGAAGGTGAGGGCCAGCAATAGCTTGCAGTCCTGGCCCCTTTGGTGTGGGAGCAGGCGCTGGACGTTTTCCATTTGGGAGCTGGGCTTTCGGAGGACTGAGAGCGAGCAAGGGAAAGACGTTGGCCCCGTGAGGTGGCTGGCAAGCTCAGAGCAGCAGTGTCTGTGGGGCTGTGGAAGGGCTGCCAAGGGAAGGTGAGGGCCAGCAACAGCTTGCAGTCCTGGCCCCTTTGGTGTGGGAGCAGGCGCTGGACATTTTCCCTTTGGGAGCTGGGCTTTCTCAGGACTGAGAGCGAGCAAGGGAAAGACGTCGGCACCCTGAGGTGGCTGGCAAGCTCAGAGCAGCAGTGTCTGTGGGGCTGTGGAAGGGCTGCCAAGGGAAGGTGAGGGCCAGCAACAGCTTGCAGTCCTGGCCCCTTTGGTGTGGGAGCAGGCGCTGGACGTTTTCCCTTTGGGAGCTGGGCTTTCGGAGGACTGAGAGCGAGCAAGGGAAAGACGTCGGCACCCTGAGGTGGCTGGCAAGCTCAGAGCGGCAGTGTCTGTGGGGCTGTGGAAGGGCTGCCAAGGGAAGGTGAGGGCCAGCAACAGCTTGCAGTCCTGGCCCCTTTGGTGTGGGAGCAGGCGCTGGAAGTTTCCAGTATCAGAGCTGGTCATTCGGAGGACTGAGAGCGAGCAAGGGAAAGACGTTGGCCCCGTGAGGTGGCTGGCAAGCTCAGAGCGGCAGTGTCTGTGGGGCTGTGGAAGGGCTGCCAAGGGAAGGTGAGGGCCAGCAACAGCTTGCAGTCCTGGCCCCTTTGGTGTGGGAGCAGGCGCTGGACGTTTTCCATTTGGGAGCTGGGCTTTCGGAGGACTGAGAGCGAGCAAGGGAAAGACGTTGGCCCCGTGAGGTGGCTGGCAAGCTCAGAGCGGCAGTGTCTGTGGGGCTGTGGAAGGGCTGCCAAGGGAAGGTGAGGGCCAGCAACAGCTTGCAGTCCTGGCCCCTTTGGTGTGGGAGCAGGCGCTGGAAGTTTCCAGTATCGGAGCTGGGCATTCGGAGGACTGAGAGCGAGCAAGGGAAAGACGTTGGCCCCGTGAGGTGGCTGGCAAGCTCAGAGCGGCAGTGTCTGTGGGGCTGTGGAAGGGCTGCCAAGGGAAGGTGAGGGCCAGCAACAGCTTGCAGTCCTGGCCCCTTTGGTGTGGGAGCAGGCGCTGGACGTTTTCCCTTTGGGAGCTGGGCTCTGGCAGTGCTGAGAGCGAGCAAGGGAAAGACGTCGGCACCCTGAGGTGGCTGGCAAGCTCAGAGCGGCAGTGTCTGTGGGGCTGTGGAAGGGCTGCCAAGGGAAGGTGAGGGCCAGCAACAGCTTGCAGTCCTGGCCCCTTTGGTGTGGGAGCAGGCGCTGGATGTTTTCCATTTGGGAGCTAGGCTTTCTCAGGACTGAGAGCGAGCAAGGGAAAGACGTCGGCACCCTGAGGTGGCTGGCAAGCTCAGAGCGCCAGTGTCTGTGGGGCTGTGGAAGGGCTGCCAAGGGAAGGTGAGGGCCAGCAACAGCTTGCAGTCCTGGCCCCTTTAGTGTGGGAGCAGGCGCTGGACGTTTTCCATTTGGGAGCTGGGCTTTCGGAGGACTGAGAGCGAGCAAGGGAAAGACGTCGGCACCCTGAGGTGGCTGGCAAGCTCAGAGCGGCAGTGTCTGTGGGGCTGTGGAAGGGCTGCCAAGGGAAGGTGAGGGCCAGCAACAGCTTGCAGTCCTGGCCCCTTTGGTGTGGGAGCAGGCGCTGGACATTTTCCCTTTGGGAGCTGGGCTTTCTCAGGACTGAGAGCGAGCAAGGGAAAGACGTCGGCACCCTGAGGTGGCTGGCAAGCTCAGAGCAGCAGTGTCTGTGGGGCTGTGGAAGGGCTGCCAAGGGAAGGTGAGGGCCAGCAACAGCTTGCAGTCCTGGCCCCTTTGGTGTGGGAGCAGGCGCTGGACGTTTTCCACTTGGGAGCTGGGCTTTCTCAGGACTGAGAGCGAGCAAGGGAAAGACGTCGGCACCCTGAGGTGGCTGGCAAGCTCAGAGCGGCAGTGTCTGTGGGGCTGTGGAAGGGCTGCCAAGGGAAGGTGAGGGCCAGCAACAGCTTGCAGTCCTGGCCCCTTTGGTGTGGGAGCAGGCGCTGGACGTTTTCCATTTGGGAGCTGGGCTTTCTCAGGACTGAGAGCGAGCAAGGGAAAGACGTCGGCACCCTGAGGTGGCTGGCAAGCTCAGAGCGGCAGTGTCTGTGGGGCTGTGGAAGGGCTGCCAAGGGAAGGTGAGGGCCAGCAACAGCTTGCAGTCCTGGCCATTTTGGTGTGGGAGCAGGCGCTGGACGTTTTCCATTTGGGAGCTGGTCTTTCGGAGGACTGAGAGCGAGCAAGGGAAAGACGTCGGCACCCTGAGGTGGCTGGCAAGCTCAGAGCGGCAGTGTCTGTGGGGCTGTGGAAGGGCTGCCAAGGGAAGGTGAGGGCCAGCAACAGCTTGCAGTCCTGGCCCCTTTGGTGTGGGAGCAGGCGCTGGACGTTTTCCATTTGGGAGCTGGGCTTTCGGAGGACTGAGAGCGAGCAAGGGAAAGACGTCGGCACCCTGAGGTGGCTGGCAAGCTCAGAGCGCCAGTGTCTGTGGGGCTGTGGAAGGGCTGCCAAGGGAAGGTGAGGGCCAGCAACAGCTTGCAGTCCTGGCCCCTTTGGTGTGGGAGCAGGCGCTGGAAGTTTCCAGTATCGGAGCTGGGCATTCGGAGGACTGAGAGCGAGCAAGGGAAAGACGTTGGCCCCGTGAGGTGGCTGGCAAGCTCAGAGCGGCAGTGTCTGTGGGGCTGTGGAAGGGCTGCCAAGGGAAGGTGAGGGCCAGCAACAGCTTGCAGTCCTGGCCCCTTTGGTGTGGGAGCAGGCGCTGGACGTTTTCCCTTTGGGAGCTGGGCTCTGGCAGTGCTGAGAGCGAGCAAGGGAAAGACGTCGGCACCCTGAGGTGGCTGGCAAGCTCAGAGCGGCAGTGTCTGTGGGGCTGTGGAAGGGCTGCCAAGGGAAGGTGAGGGCCAGCAACAGCTTGCAGTCCTGGCCCCTTTGGTGTGGGAGCAGGCGCTGGACGTTTTCCATTTGGGAGCTGGGCTTTCGGAGGACTGAGAGCGAGCAAGGGAAAGACGTCGGCACCCTGAGGTGGCTGGCAAGCTCAGAGCGGCAGTGTCTGTGGGGCTGTGGAAGGGCTGCCAAGGGAAGGTGAGGGCCAGCAACAGCTTGCATTCCTGGCCCCTTTGGTGTGGGTGCAGGCGCTGGACGTTTTCCATTTGGGAGCTGGGCTTTCGGAGGACTGAGAGCGAGCAAGGGAAAGACGTCGGCACCCTGAGGTGGCTGGCAAGCTCAGAGCGGTAGTGTCTGTGGGGCTGTGGAAGGGCTGCCAAGGGAAGGTGAGGGCCAGCAACAGCTTGCAGTCCTGGCCCCTTTGGTGTGGGAGCAGGCGCTGGACGTTTTCCATTTGGGAGCTGGGCTTTCGGAGGACTGAGAGCGAGCAAGGTAAAGACGTCGGCACCCTGAGGTGGCTGGCAAGCTCAGAGCGGCAGTGTCTGTGGGGCTGTGGAAGGGCTGCCAAGGGAAGGTGAGGGCCAGCAACAGCTTGCAGTCCTGGCCCCTTTGGTGTGGGAGCAGGCGCTGGACGTTTTCCATTTGGGAGCTGGGCTTTCGGAGGACTGAGAGCGAGCAAGGGAAAGACGTTGGCACCCTGAGGTGGCTGGCAAGCTCAGAGCGGCAGTGTCTGTGGGGCTGTGGAAGGGCTGCCAAGGGAAGGTGAGGGCCAGCAACAGCTTGCAGTCCTGGCCCCTTTGGTGTGGGAGCAGGCGCTGGACGTTTTCCATTTGGGAGCTGGGCTCTGGCAGTGCTGAGAGCGAGCAAGGGAAAGACGTCGGCACCCTGAGGTGGCTGGCAAGCTCAGAGCGGCAGTGTCTGTGGGGCTGTGGAAGGGCTGCCAAGGGAAGGTGAGGGCCAGCAACAGCTTGCAGTCCTGGCCCCTTTGGTGTGGGAGCAGGCGCTGGACGTTTTCCACTTGGGAGCTGGGCTTTTGGAGGACTGAGAGCGAGCAAGGGAAAGACGTCGGCACCCTGAGGTGGCTGGCAAGCTCAGAGCGCCAGTGTCTGTGGGGCTGTGGAAGGGCTGCCAAGGGAAGGTGAGGGCCAGCAACAGCTTGCAGTCCTGGCCCCTTTGGTGTGGGAGCAGGCGCTGGAAGTTTCCAGTATCGGAGCTGGGCATTCGGAGGACTGAGAGCGAGCAAGGGAAAGACGTCGGCACCCTGAGGTGGCTGGCAAGCTCAGAGCGGCAGTGTCTGTGGGGCTGTGGAAGGGCTGCCAAGGGAAGGTGAGGGCCAGCAACAGCTTGCAGTCCTGGCCCCTTTGGTGTGGGAGCAGGCGCTGGACGTTTTCCATTTGGGAGCTGGGCTTTCGGAGGACTGAGAGCGAGCGAGGGAAAGACGTCGGCACCCTGAGGTGGCTGGCAAGCTCAGAGCGGCAGTGTCTGTGGGGCTGTGGAAGGGCTGCCAAGGGAAGGTGAGGGCCAGCAACAGCTTGCAGTCCTGGCCCCTTTGGTGTGGGAGCAGGCGCTGGAAGTTTCCAGTATCGGAGCTGGGCATTCGGAGGACTGAGAGCGAGCAAGGGAAAGACGTTGGCCCCGTGAGGTGGCTGGCAAGCTCAGAGCGGCAGTGTCTGTGGGGCTGTGGAAGGGCTGCCAAGGGAAGGTGAGGGCCAGCAACAGCTTGCAGTCCTGGCCCCTTTGGTGTGGGAGCAGGCGCTGGACGTTTTCCATTTGGGAGCTGGGCTCTGGCAGTGCTGAGAGCGAGCAAGGGAAAGACGTTGGCCCCGTGAGGTGGCTGGCAAGCTCAGAGCGGCAGTGTCTGTGGGGCTGTGGAAGGGCTGCCAAGGGAAGGTGAGGGCCAGCAACAGCTTGCAGTCCTGGCCCCTTTGGTGTGGGAGCAGGCGCTGGAAGTTTCCAGTATCGGAGCTGGGCATTCGGAGGACTGAGAGCGAGCAAGGGAAAGACGTCGGCACCCTGAGGTGGCTGGCAAGCTCAGAGCGGCAGTGTCTGTGGGGCTGTGGAAGGGCTGCCAAGGGAAGGTGAGGGCCAGCAACAGCTTGCAGTCCTGGCCCCTTTGGTGTGGGAGCAGGCGCTGGACGTTTTCCCTTTGGGAGCTGGGCTTTCGGAGGACTGAGAGCGAGCGAGGGAAAGACGTCGGCACCCTGAGGTGGCTGGCAAGCTCAGAGCGGCAGTGTCTGTGGGGCTGTGGAAGGGCTGCCAAGGGAAGGTGAGGGCCAGCAACAGCTTGCAGTCCTGGCCCCTTTGGTGTGGGAGCAGGCGCTGGAAGTTTCCAGTATCGGAACTGGGCATTCGGAGGACTGAGAGCGAGCAAGGGAAAGACGTCGGCACCCTGAGGTGGCTGGCAAGCTCAGAGCGGCAGTGTCTGTGGGGCTGTGGAAGGGCTGCCAAGGGAAGGTGAGGGCCAGCAACAGCTTGCAGTCCTGGCCCCTTTGGTGTGGGAGCAGGCGCTGGACGTTTTCCATTTGGGAGCTGGGCTCTGGCAGTGCTGAGAGCGAGCAAGGGAAAGACGTCGGCACCCTGAGGTGGCTGGCAAGCTCAGAGCGGCAGTGTCTGTGGGGCTGTGGAAGGGCTGCCAAGGGAAGGTGAGGGCCAGCAACAGCTTGCAGTCCTGGCCCCTTTGGTGTGGGAGCAGGCGCTGGACGTTTTCCATTTGGGAGCTGGGCTTTCGGAGGACTGAGAGCGAGCAAGGGAAAGACGTCGGCACCCTGAGGTGGCTGGCAAGCTCAGAGCGGCAGTGTCTGTGGGGCTGTGGAAGGGCTGCCAAGGGAAGGTGAGGGCCAGCAACAGCTTGCAGTCCTGGCCCCTTTGGTGTGGGTGCAGGCGCTGGACGTTTTCCATTTGGGAGCTGGGCTTTCGGAGGACTGAGAGCGAGCAAGGGAAAGACGTCGGCACCCTGAGGTGGCTGGCAAGCTCAGAGCGGCAGTGTCTGTGGGGCTGTGGAAGGGCTGCCAAGGGAAGGTGAGGGCCAGCAACAGCTTGCAGTCCTGGCCCCTTTGGTGTGGGAGCAGGCGCTGGACGTTTTCCATTTGGGAGCTGGGATTTCGGAGGACTGAGAGCGAGCAAGGGAAAGACGTCGGCACCCTGAGGTGGCTGGCAAGCTCAGAGCGGCAGTGTCTGTGGGGCTGTGGAAGGGCTGCCAAGGGAAGGTGAGGGCCAGCAACAGCTTGCAGTCCTGGCCCCTTTGGTGTGGGAGCAGGCGCTGGACGTTTTCCATTTGGGAGCTGGGCGTTCTCAGGACTGAGAGCGAGCAAGGGAAAGACGTCGGCACCCTGAGGTGGCTGGCAAGCTCAGAGCGGCAGTGTCTGTGGGGCTGTGGAAGGGCTGCCAAGGGAAGGTGAGGGCCAGCAACAGCTTGCAGTCCTGGCCCCTTTGTTGTGGGAGCAGGCGCTGGACGTTTTCCATTTGGGAGCTGGGCTCTGGCAGTGCTGAGAGCGAGCAAGGGAAAGACGTCGGCACCCTGAGGTGGCTGGCAAGCTCAGAGCGGCAGTGTCTGTGGGGCTGTGGAAGGGCTGCCAAGGGAAGGTGAGGGCCAGCAACAGCTTGCAGTCCTGGCCCCTTTGGTGTGGGAGCAGGCGCTGGACGTTTTCCACTTGGGAGCTGGGCTTTCGGAGGACTGAGAGCGAGCAAGGGAAAGACGTCGGCACCCTGAGGTGGCTGGCAAGCTCAGAGCGGCAGTGTCTGTGGGGCTGTGGAAGGGCTGCCAAGGGAAGGTGAGGGCCAGCAACAGCTTGCAGTCCTGGCCCCTTTGCTGTGGGAGCAGGCGCTGGACGTTTTCCATTTGGGAGCTGGGCTTTCGGAGGACTGAGAGCGAGCGAGGGAAAGACGTCGGCACCCTGAGGTGGCTGGCAAGCTCAGAGCGGCAGTGTCTGTGGGGCTGTGGAAGGGCTGCCAAGGGAAGGTGAGGGCCAGCAACAGCTTGCAGTCCTGGCCCCTTTGGTGTGGGAGCAGGCGGTGGAAGTTTCCAGTATCGGAGCTGGGCATTCGGAGGACTGAGAGCGAGCAAGGGAAAGACGTTGGCCCCGTGAGGTGGCTGGCAAGCTCAGAGCGGCAGTGCCTGTGGGGCTGTGGAAGGGCTGCCAAGGGAAGGTGAGGGCCAGCAACAGCTTGCAGTCCTGGCCCCTTTGGTGTGGGAGCAGGCGCTGGACGTTTTCCATTTGGGAGCTGGGCTCTGGCAGTGCTGAGAGCGAGCAAGGGAAAGACGTTGGCCCCGTGAGGTGGCTGGCAAGCTCAGAGCGGCAGTGTCTGTGGGGCTGTGGAAGGGCTGCCAAGGGAAGGTGAGGGCCAGCAACAGCTTGCAGTCCTGGCCCCTTTGGTGTGGGAGCAGGCGCTGGACGTTTTCCATTTGGGAGCTGGGCTTTCTCAGGACTGAGAGCGAGCAAGGGAAAGACGTCGGCACCCTGAGGTGGCTGGCAAGCTCAGAGCGGCAGTGTCTGTGGGGCTGTGGAAGGGCTGCCAAGGGAAGGTGAGGGCCAGCAACAGCTTGCAGTCCTGGCCCCTTTGGTGTGGGTGCAGGCGCTGGACGTTTTCCATTTGGGAGCTGGGCTTTCGGAGGACTGAGAGCGAGCAAGGGAAAGACGTCGGCACCCTGAGGTGGCTGGCAAGCTCAGAGCGGCAGTGTCTGTGGGGCTGTGGAAGGGCTGCCAAGGGAAGGTGAGGGCCAGCAACAGCTTGCAGTCCTGGCCCCTTTGGCGTGGGAGCAGGCGCTGGACGTTTTCCATTTGGGAGCTGGGCTTTTGGAGGACTGAGAGCGAGCAAGGGAAAGACGTCGGCACCCTGAGGTGGCTGGCAAGCTCAGAGCGGCAGTGTCTGTGGGGCTGTGGAAGGGCTGCCAAGGGAAGGTGAGGGCCAGCAACAGCTTGCAGTCCTGGCCCCTTTGGTGTGGGAGCAGGCGCTGGACGTTTTCCATTTGGGAGCTGGTCTTTTGGAGGACTGAGAGCGAGCAAGGGAAAGACGTTGGCACCCTGAGGTGGCTGGCAAGCTCAGAGCGGCAGTGTCTGTGGGGCTGTGGAAGGGCTGCCAAGGGAAGGTGAGGGCCAGCAACAGCTTGCAGTCCTGGCCCCTTTGGTGTGGGAGCAGGCGCTGGACGTTTTCCACTTGGGAGCTGGGCTTTTGGAGGACTGAGAGCGAGCAAGGGAAAGACGTCGGCACCCTGAGGTGGCTGGCAAGCTCAGAGCGGCAGTGTCTGTGGGGCTGTGGAAGGGCTGCCAAGGGAAGGTGAGGGCCAGCAACAGCTTGCAGTCCTGGCCCCTTTGGTGTGGGAGCAGGCGCTGGACGTTTTCCATTTGGGAGCTGGGCATTCGGAGGACTGAGAGCGAGCAAGGTAAAGACGTCGGCACCCTGAGGTGGCTGGCAAGCTCAGAGCGGCAGTGTCTGTGGGGCTGTGGAAGGGCTGCCAAGGGAAGGTGAGGGCCAGCAACAGCTTGCAGTCCTGGCCCCTTTGGTGTGGGAGCAGGCGCTGGACGTTTTCCATTTGGGAGCTGGGCTTTCGGAGGACTGAGAGCGAGCGAGGGAAAGACGTCGGCACCCTGAGGTGGCTGGCAAGCTCAGAGCGGCAGTGTCTGTGGGGCTGTGGAAGGGCTGCCAAGGGAAGGTGAGGGCCAGCAACAGCTTGCAGTCCTGGCCCCTTTGGTGTGGGAGCAGGCGCTGGAAGTTTCCAGTATCGGAGCTGGGCATTCGGAGGACTGAGAGCGAGCAAGGGAAAGACGTTGGCCCCGTGAGGTGGCTGGCAAGCTCAGAGCGGCAGTGTCTGTGGGGCTGTGGAAGGGCTGCCAAGGGAAGGTGAGGGCCAGCAACAGCTTGCAGTCCTGGCCCCTTTGGTGTGGGAGCAGGCGCTGGACGTTTTCCATTTGGGAGCTGGGCTTTCGGAGGACTGAGAGCGAGCAAGGGAAAGACGTCGGCACCCTGAGGTGGCTGGCAAGCTCAGAGCGGCAGTGTCTGTGGGGCTGTGGAAGGGCTGCCAAGGGAAGGTGAGGGCCAGCAACAGCTTGCAGTCCTGGCCCCTTTGGTGTGGGTGCAGGCGCTGGACGTTTTCCATTTGGGAGCTGGGCTTTCGGAGGACTGAGAGCGAGCAAGGGAAAGACGTCGGCACCCTGAGGTGGCTGGCAAGCTCAGAGCGGCAGTGTCTGTGGGGCTGTGGAAGGGCTGCCAAGGGAAGGTGAGGGCCAGCAACAGCTTGCAGTCCTGGCCCCTTTGGCGTGGGAGCAGGCGCTGGACGTTTTCCATTTGGGAGCTGGGCTTTCGGAGGACTGAGAGCGAGCAAGGGAAAGACGTCGGCACCCTGAGGTGGCTGGCAAGCTCAGAGCGGCAGTGTCTGTGGGGCTGTGGAAGGGCTGCCAAGGGAAGGTGAGGGCCAGCAACAGCTTGCAGTCCTGGCCCCTTTGGTGTGGGAGCAGGCGCTGGACGTTTTCCCTTTGGGAGCTGGGCTCTGGCAGTGCTGAGAGCGAGCAAGGGAAAGACGTCGGCACCCTGAGGTGGCTGGCAAGCTCAGAGCGGCAGTGTCTGTGGGGCTGTGGAAGGGCTGCCAAGGGAAGGTGAGGGCCAGCAACAGCTTGCAGTCCTGGCCCCTTTGGTGTGGGAGCAGGCGCTGGACGTTTTCCACTTGGGAGCTGGGCTTTTGGAGGACTGAGAGCGAGCAAGGGAAAGACGTCGGCACCCTGAGGTGGCTGGCAAGCTCAGAGCGGCAGTGTCTGTGGGGCTGTGGAAGGGCTGCCAAGGGAAGGTGAGGGCCAGCAACAGCTTGCAGTCCTGGCCCCTTTGGTGTGGGAGCAGGCGCTGGAAGTTTCCAGTATCGGAGCTGGGCATTCGGAGGACTGAGAACGAGCAAGGGAAAGACGTTGGCCCCGTGAGGTGGCTGGCAAGCTCAGAGCGGCAGTGTCTGTGGGGCTGTGGAAGGGCTGCCAAGGGAAGGTGAGGGCCAGCAACAGCTTGCAGTCCTGGCCCCTTTGGTGTGGGAGCAGGCGCTGGAAGTTTCCAGTATCGGAGCTGGGCATTCGGAGGACTGATAGCGAGCAAGGGAAAGACGTCGGCACCCTGAGGTGGCTGGCAAGCTCAGAGCGGCAGTGTCTGTGGGGCTGTGGAAGGGCTGCCAAGGGAAGGTGAGGGCCAGCAACAGCTTGCAGTCCTGGCCCCTTTGGTGTGGGAGCAGGCGCTGGACGTTTTCCATTTGGGAGCTGGGCTTTCTCAGGACTGAGAGCGAGCAAGGGAAAGACGTCGGCACCCTGAGGTGGCTGGCAAGCTCAGAGCGGCAGTGTCTGTGGGGCTGTGGAAGGGCTGCCAAGGGAAGGTGAGGGCCAGCAACAGCTTGCAGTCCTGGCCCCTTTGGTGTGGGAGCAGGCGCTGGAAGTTTCCAGTATCGGAGCTGGGCATTCGGAGGACTGAGAGCGAGCAAGGGAAAGACGTTGGCCCCGTGAGGTGGCTGGCAAGCTCAGAGCGGCAGTGTCTGTGGGGCTGTGGAAGGGCTGCCAAGGGAAGGTGAGGGCCAGCAACAGCTTGCAGTCCTGGCCCCTTTGGTGTGGGAGCAGGCGCTGGACGTTTTCCATTTGGGAGCTGGGCTTTCGGAGGACTGAGAGCGAGCAAGGGAAAGACGTCGGCACCCTGAGGTGGCTGGCAAGCTCAGAGCGGCAGTGTCTGTGGGGCTGTGGAAGGGCTGCCAAGGGAAGGTGAGGGCCAGCAACAGCTTGCAGTCCTGGCCCCTTTGGTGTGGGTGCAGGCGCTGGACGTTTTCCATTTGGGAGCTGGGCTTTCGGAGGACTGAGAGCGAGCAAGGGAAAGACGTCGGCACCCTGAGGTGGCTGGCAAGCTCAGAGCGGCAGTGTCTGTGGGGCTGTGGAAGGGCTGCCAAGGGAAGGTGAGGGCCAGCAACAGCTTGCAGTCCTGGCCCCTTTGGCGTGGGAGCAGGCGCTGGACGTTTTCCATTTGGGAGCTGGGCTTTCGGAGGACTGAGAGCGAGCAAGGGAAAGACGTCGGCACCCTGAGGTGGCTGGCAAGCTCAGAGCGGCAGTGTCTGTGGGGCTGTGGAAGGGCTGCCAAGGGAAGGTGAGGGCCAGCAACAGCTTGCAGTCCTGGCCCCTTTGGTGTGGGAGCAGGCGCTGGACGTTTTCCACTTGGGAGCTGGGCTCTGGCAGTGCTGAGAGCGAGCAAGGGAAAGACGTCGGCACCCTGAGGTGGCTGGCAAGCTCAGAGCGGCAGTGTCTGTGGGGCTGTGGAAGGGCTGCCAAGGGAAGGTGAGGGCCAGCAACAGCTTGCAGTCCTGGCCCCTTTGGTGTGGGAGCAGGCGCTGGACGTTTTCCACTTGGGAGCTGGGCTTTTGGAGGACTGAGAGCGAGCAAGGGAAAGACGTCGGCACCCTGAGGTGGCTGGCAAGCTCAGAGCGGCAGTGTCTGTGGGGCTGTGGAAGGGCTGCCAAGGGAAGGTGAGGGCCAGCAACAGCTTGCAGTCCTGGCCCCTTTGGTGTGGGAGCAGGCGCTGGAAGTTTCCAGTATCGGAGCTGGGCATTCGGAGGACTGAGAACGAGCAAGGGAAAGACGTTGGCCCCGTGAGGTGGCTGGCAAGCTCAGAGCGCCAGTGTCTGTGGGGCTGTGGAAGGGCTGCCAAGGGAAGGTGAGGGCCAGCAACAGCTTGCAGTCCTGGCCCCTTTGGTGTGGGAGCAGGCGCTGGAAGTTTCCAGTATCGGAGCTGGGCATTCGGAGGACTGATAGCGAGCAAGGGAAAGACGTCGGCACCCTGAGGTGGCTGGCAAGCTCAGAGCGGCAGTGTCTGTGGGGCTGTGGAAGGGCTGCCAAGGGAAGGTGAGGGCCAGCAACAGCTTGCAGTCCTGGCCCCTTTGGTGTGGGAGCAGGCGCTGGACCTTTTCCATTTGGGAGCTGGTCTTTCGGAGGACTGAGAGCGAGCAAGGGAAAGACGTCGGCACCCTGAGGTGGCTGGCAAGCTCAGAGCGGCAGTGTCTGTGGGGCTGTGGAAGGGCTGCCAAGGGAAGGTGAGGGCCAGCAACAGCTTGCAGTCCTGGCCCCTTTGGTGTGGGAGCAGGCGCTGGAAGTTTCCAGTATCGGAGCTGGGCATTCGGAGGACTGAGAGCGAGCAAGGGAAAGACGTCGGCACCCTGAGGTGGCTGGCAAGCTCAGAGCGGCAGTGTCTGTGGGGCTGTGGAAGGGCTGCCAAGGGAAGGTGAGGGCCAGCAACAGCTTGCAGTCCTGGCCCCTTTGGTGTGGGAGCAGGCGCTGGACGTTTTCCATTTGGGAGCTGGGCTTTCGGAGGACTGAGAGCGAGCAAGGGAAAGACGTCGGCACCCTGAGGTGGCTGGCAAGCTCAGAGCGGCAGTGTCTGTGGGGCTGTGGAAGGGCTGCCAAGGGAAGGTGAGGGCCAGCAACAGCTTGCAGTCCTGGCCCCTTTGGTGTGGGAGCAGGCGCTGGAAGTTTTCAGTATCGGAGCTGGGCATTCGGAGGACTGAGAGCGAGCAAGGGAAAGACGTTGGCCCCGTGAGGTGGCTGGCAAGCTCAGAGCGGCAGTGTCTGTGGGGCTGTGGAAGGGCTGCCAAGGGAAGGTGAGGGCCAGCAACAGCTTGCAGTCCTGGCCCCTTTGGTGTGGGAGCAGGCGCTGGACGTTTTCCATTTGGGAGCTGGTCTTTCGGAGGACTGAGAGCGAGCAAGGGAAAGACGTTGGCCCCGTGAGGTGGCTGGGAAGCTCAGAGCGGCAGTGTCTGTGGGGCTGTGGAAGGGCTGCCAAGGGAAGGTGAGGGCCAGCAACAGCTTGCAGTCCTGGCCCCTTTGGTGTGGGAGCAGGCGCTGGACGTTTTCCATTTGGGAGCTGGGCTTTCTCAGGACTGAGAGCGAGCAAGGGAAAGACTTTGGCCCCGTGAGGTGGCTGGCAAGCTCAGAGCGGCAGTGTCTGTGGGGCTGTGGAAGGGCTGCCAAGGGAAGGTGAGGGCCAGCAACAGCTTGCAGTCCTGGCCCCTTTGGTGTGGGAGCAGGCGCTGGACGTTTTCCATTTGGGAGCTGGGCATTCGGAGGACTGAGAGCGAGCAAGGTAAAGACGTCGGCACCCTGAGGTGGCTGGCAAGCTCAGAGCGGCAGTGTCTGTGGGGCTGTGGAAGGGCTGCCAAGGGAAGGTGAGGGCCAGCAACAGCTTGCAGTCCTGGCCCCTTTGGTGTGGGAGCAGGCGCTGGACGTTTTCCATTTGGGAGCTGGGCTTTCTCAGGACTGAGAGCGAGCAAGGGAAAGACGTTGGCCCCGTGAGGTGGCTGGCAAGCTCAGAGCGGCAGTGTCTGTGGGGCTGTGGAAGGGCTGCCAAGGGAAGGTGAGGGCCAGCAACAGCTTGCAGTCCTGGCCCCTTTGGTGTGGGAGCAGGCGCTGGACATTTTCCATTTGGGAGCTGGTCTTTTGGAGGACTGAGAGCGAGCAAGGGAAAGACGTTGGACCCGTGAGGTGGCTGGCAAGCTCAGAGCGGCAGTGTCTGTGGGGCTGTGGAAGGGCTGCCAAGGGAAGGTGAGGGCCAGCAACAGCTTGCAGTCCTGGCCCCTTTGTTGTGGGAGCAGGCGCTGGACGTTTCCAGTATCGGAGCTGGGCATTCGGAGGACTGAGAGCGAGCAAGGGAAAGACGTTGGCCTCGTGAGGTGGCTGGCAAGCTCAGAGCGGCAGTGTCTGTGGGGCTGTGGAAGGGCTGCCAAGGGAAGGTGAGGGCCAGCAACAGCTTGCAGTCCTGGCCCCTTTGGTGTGGGAGCAGGCGCTGGACGTTTTCCATTTGGGAGCTGGGCTTTCGGAGGACTGAGAGCGAGCAAGGGAAAGACGTCGGCACCCTGAGGTGGCTGGCAAGCTCAGAGCGGCAGTGTCTGTGGGGCTGTGGAAGGGCTGCCAAGGGAAGGTGAGGGCCAGCAACAGCTTGCAGTCCTGGCCCCTTTGGTGTGGGAGCAGGCGCTGGACGTTTTCCATTTGGGAGCTGGGCTTTCGGAGGACTGAGAGCGAGCAAGGGAAAGACGTCGGCACCCTGAGGTGGCTGGCAAGCTCAGAGCGGCAGTGTCTGTGGGGCTGTGGAAGGGCTGCCAAGGGAAGGTGAGGGCCAGCAACAGCTTGCAGTCCTGGCCCCTTTGGTGTGGGAGCAGGCGCTGGACGTTTTCCATTTGGGAGCTGGGCTTTCTCAGGACTGAGAGCGAGCAAGGGAAAGACGTTGGCACCCTGAGGTGGCTGGCAAGCTCAGAGCGGCAGTGTCTGTGGGGCTGTGGAAGGGCTGCCAAGGGAAGGTGAGGGCCAGCAACAGCTTGCAGTCCTGGCCCCTTTGGTGTGGGAGCAGGCGCTGGACGTTTTCCATTTGGGAGCTGGGCTCTGGCAGTGCTGAGAGCGAGCAAGGGAAAGACGTCGGCACCCTGAGGTGGCTGGCAAGCTCAGAGCGGCAGTGTCTGTGGGGCTGTGGAAGGGCTGCCAAGGGAAGGTGAGGGCCAGCAACAGCTTGCAGTCCTGGCCCCTTTGGTGTGGGAGCAGGCGCTGGACGTTTTCCACTTGGGAGCTGGGCTTTTGGAGGACTGAGAGCGAGCAAGGGAAAGACGTCGGCACCCTGAGGTGGCTGGCAAGCTCAGAGCGGCAGTGTCTGTGGGGCTGTGGAAGGGCTGCCAAGGGAAGGTGAGGGCCAGCAACAGCTTGCAGTCCTGGCCCCTTTGGTGTGGGAGCAGGCGCTGGAAGTTTCCAGTATCGGAGCTGGGCATTCGGAGGACTGAGAACGAGCAAGGGAAAGACGTTGGCCCCGTGAGGTGGCTGGCAAGCTCAGAGCGGCAGTGTCTGTGGGGCTGTGGAAGGGCTGCCAAGGGAAGGTGAGGGCCAGCAACAGCTTGCAGTCCTGGCCCCTTTGGTGTGGGAGCAGGCGCTGGACGTTTTCCATTTGGGAGCTGGGCATTCGGAGGACTGAGAGCGAGCAAGGTAAAGACGTCGGCACCCTGAGGTGGCTGGCAAGCTCAGAGCGGCAGTGTCTGTGGGGCTGTGGAAGGGCTGCCAAGGGAAGGTGAGGGCCAGCAACAGCTTGCAGTCCTGGCCCCTTTGGTGTGGGAGCAGGCGCTGGACGTTTTCCATTTGGGAGCTGGGCTTTCTCAGGACTGAGAGCGAGCAAGGGAAAGACGTTGGCCCCGTGAGGTGGCTGGCAAGCTCAGAGCGGCAGTGTCTGTGGGGCTGTGGAAGGGCTGCCAAGGGAAGGTGAGGGCCAGCAACAACTTGCAGTCCTGGCCCCTTTGGTGTGGGAGCAGGCGCTGGACCTTTTCCATTTGGGAGCTGGTCTTTTGGAGGACTGAGAGCGAGCAAGGGAAAGACGTTGGCCCCGTGAGGTGGCTGGCAAGCTCAGAGCGGCAGTGTCTGTGGGGCTGTGGAAGGGCTGCCAAGGGAAGGTGAGGGCCAGCAACAGCTTGCAGTCCTGGCCCCTTTGGTGTGGGAGCAGGCGCTGGACGTTTCCAGTATCGGAGCTGGGCATTCGGAGGACTGAGAGCGAGCAAGGGAAAGACGTCGGCACCCTGAGGTGGCTGGCAAGCTCAGAGCGGCAGTGTCTGTGGGGCTGTGGAAGGGCTGCCAAGGGAAGGTGAGGGCCAGCAACAGCTTGCAGTCCTGGCCCCTTTGGCGTGGGAGCAGGCGCTGGACGTTTTCCATTTGGGAGCTGGGCTTTCGGAGGACTGAGAGCGAGCAAGGGAAAGACGTTGGCACCCTGAGGTGGCTGGCAAGCTCAGAGCGGCAGTGTCTGTGGGGCTGTGGAAGGGCTGCCAAGGGAAGGTGAGGGCCAGCAACAGCTTGCAGTCCTGGCCCCTTTGGTGTGGGAGCAGGCGCTGGACGTTTTCCATTTGGGAGCTGGGCTCTGGCAGTGCTGAGAGCGAGCAAGGGAAAGACGTCGGCACCCTGAGGTGGCTGGCAAGCTCAGAGCGGCAGTGTCTGTGGGGCTGTGGAAGGGCTGCCAAGGGAAGGTGAGGGCCAGCAACAGCTTGCAGTCCTGGCCCCTTTGGTGTGGGAGCAGGCGCTGGACGTTTTCCACTTGGGAGCTGGGCTTTTGGAGGACTGAGAGCGAGCAAGGGAAAGACGTCGGCACCCTGAGGTGGCTGGCAAGCTCAGAGCGGCAGTGTCTGTGGGGCTGTGGAAGGGCTGCCAAGGGAAGGTGAGGGCCAGCAACAGCTTGCAGTCCTGGCCCCTTTGGTGTGGGAGCAGGCGCTGGAAGTTTCCAGTATCGGAGCTGGGCATTCGGAGGACTGAGAACGAGCAAGGGAAAGACGTTGGCCCCGTGAGGTGGCTGGCAAGCTCAGAGCGCCAGTGTCTGTGGGGCTGTGGAAGGGCTGCCAAGGGAAGGTGAGGGCCAGCAACAGCTTGCAGTCCTGGCCCCTTTGGTGTGGGAGCAGGCGCTGGAAGTTTCCAGTATCGGAGCTGGGCATTCGGAGGACTGATAGCGAGCAAGGGAAAGACGTCGGCACCCTGAGGTGGCTGGCAAGCTCAGAGCGGCAGTGTCTGTGGGGCTGTGGAAGGGCTGCCAAGGGAAGGTGAGGGCCAGCAACAGCTTGCAGTCCTGGCCCCTTTGGTGTGGGAGCAGGCGCTGGACCTTTTCCATTTGGGAGCTGGTCTTTCGGAGGACTGAGAGCGAGCAAGGGAAAGACGTCGGCACCCTGAGGTGGCTGGCAAGCTCAGAGCGGCAGTGTCTGTGGGGCTGTGGAAGGGCTGCCAAGGGAAGGTGAGGGCCAGCAACAGCTTGCAGTCCTGGCCCCTTTGGTGTGGGAGCAGGCGCTGGAAGTTTCCAGTATCGGAGCTGGGCATTCGGAGGACTGAGAGCGAGCAAGGGAAAGACGTCGGCACCCTGAGGTGGCTGGCAAGCTCAGAGCGGCAGTGTCTGTGGGGCTGTGGAAGGGCTGCCAAGGGAAGGTGAGGGCCAGCAACAGCTTGCAGTCCTGGCCCCTTTGGTGTGGGAGCAGGCGCTGGACGTTTTCCATTTGGGAGCTGGGCTTTCGGAGGACTGAGAGCGAGCAAGGGAAAGACGTCGGCACCCTGAGGTGGCTGGCAAGCTCAGAGCGGCAGTGTCTGTGGGGCTGTGGAAGGGCTGCCAAGGGAAGGTGAGGGCCAGCAACAGCTTGCAGTCCTGGCCCCTTTGGTGTGGGAGCAGGCGCTGGAAGTTTTCAGTATCGGAGCTGGGCATTCGGAGGACTGAGAGCGAGCAAGGGAAAGACGTTGGCCCCGTGAGGTGGCTGGCAAGCTCAGAGCGGCAGTGTCTGTGGGGCTGTGGAAGGGCTGCCAAGGGAAGGTGAGGGCCAGCAACAGCTTGCAGTCCTGGCCCCTTTGGTGTGGGAGCAGGCGCTGGACGTTTTCCATTTGGGAGCTGGTCTTTCGGAGGACTGAGAGCGAGCAAGGGAAAGACGTTGGCCCCGTGAGGTGGCTGGGAAGCTCAGAGCGGCAGTGTCTGTGGGGCTGTGGAAGGGCTGCCAAGGGAAGGTGAGGGCCAGCAACAGCTTGCAGTCCTGGCCCCTTTGGTGTGGGAGCAGGCGCTGGACGTTTTCCATTTGGGAGCTGGGCTTTCTCAGGACTGAGAGCGAGCAAGGGAAAGACTTTGGCCCCGTGAGGTGGCTGGCAAGCTCAGAGCGGCAGTGTCTGTGGGGCTGTGGAAGGGCTGCCAAGGGAAGGTGAGGGCCAGCAACAGCTTGCAGTCCTGGCCCCTTTGGTGTGGGAGCAGGCGCTGGACGTTTTCCATTTGGGAGCTGGGCATTCGGAGGACTGAGAGCGAGCAAGGTAAAGACGTCGGCACCCTGAGGTGGCTGGCAAGCTCAGAGCGGCAGTGTCTGTGGGGCTGTGGAAGGGCTGCCAAGGGAAGGTGAGGGCCAGCAACAGCTTGCAGTCCTGGCCCCTTTGGTGTGGGAGCAGGCGCTGGACGTTTTCCATTTGGGAGCTGGGCTTTCTCAGGACTGAGAGCGAGCAAGGGAAAGACGTTGGCCCCGTGAGGTGGCTGGCAAGCTCAGAGCGGCAGTGTCTGTGGGGCTGTGGAAGGGCTGCCAAGGGAAGGTGAGGGCCAGCAACAGCTTGCAGTCCTGGCCCCTTTGGTGTGGGAGCAGGCGCTGGACATTTTCCATTTGGGAGCTGGTCTTTTGGAGGACTGAGAGCGAGCAAGGGAAAGACGTTGGACCCGTGAGGTGGCTGGCAAGCTCAGAGCGGCAGTGTCTGTGGGGCTGTGGAAGGGCTGCCAAGGGAAGGTGAGGGCCAGCAACAGCTTGCAGTCCTGGCCCCTTTGTTGTGGGAGCAGGCGCTGGACGTTTCCAGTATCGGAGCTGGGCATTCGGAGGACTGAGAGCGAGCAAGGGAAAGACGTTGGCCTCGTGAGGTGGCTGGCAAGCTCAGAGCGGCAGTGTCTGTGGGGCTGTGGAAGGGCTGCCAAGGGAAGGTGAGGGCCAGCAACAGCTTGCAGTCCTGGCCCCTTTGGTGTGGGAGCAGGCGCTGGACGTTTTCCATTTGGGAGCTGGGCTTTCGGAGGACTGAGAGCGAGCAAGGGAAAGACGTCGGCACCCTGAGGTGGCTGGCAAGCTCAGAGCGGCAGTGTCTGTGGGGCTGTGGAAGGGCTGCCAAGGGAAGGTGAGGGCCAGCAACAGCTTGCAGTCCTGGCCCCTTTGGTGTGGGAGCAGGCGCTGGACGTTTTCCATTTGGGAGCTGGGCTTTCGGAGGACTGAGAGCGAGCAAGGGAAAGACGTCGGCACCCTGAGGTGGCTGGCAAGCTCAGAGCGGCAGTGTCTGTGGGGCTGTGGAAGGGCTGCCAAGGGAAGGTGAGGGCCAGCAACAGCTTGCAGTCCTGGCCCCTTTGGTGTGGGAGCAGGCGCTGGACGTTTTCCATTTGGGAGCTGGGCTTTCTCAGGACTGAGAGCGAGCAAGGGAAAGACGTTGGCACCCTGAGGTGGCTGGCAAGCTCAGAGCGGCAGTGTCTGTGGGGCTGTGGAAGGGCTGCCAAGGGAAGGTGAGGGCCAGCAACAGCTTGCAGTCCTGGCCCCTTTGGTGTGGGAGCAGGCGCTGGACGTTTTCCATTTGGGAGCTGGGCTCTGGCAGTGCTGAGAGCGAGCAAGGGAAAGACGTCGGCACCCTGAGGTGGCTGGCAAGCTCAGAGCGGCAGTGTCTGTGGGGCTGTGGAAGGGCTGCCAAGGGAAGGTGAGGGCCAGCAACAGCTTGCAGTCCTGGCCCCTTTGGTGTGGGAGCAGGCGCTGGAAGTTTTCAGTATCGGAGCTGGGCATTCGGAGGACTGAGAGCGAGCAAGGGAAAGACGTTGGCCCCGTGAGGTGGCTGGCAAGCTCAGAGCGGCAGTGTCTGTGGGGCTGTGGAAGGGCTGCCAAGGGAAGGTGAGGGCCAGCAACAGCTTGCAGTCCTGGCCCCTTTGGTGTGGGAGCAGGCGCTGGACGTTTTCCATTTGGGAGCTGGTCTTTCGGAGGACTGAGAGCGAGCAAGGGAAAGACGTTGGCCCCGTGAGGTGGCTGGGAAGCTCAGAGCGGCAGTGTCTGTGGGGCTGTGGAAGGGCTGCCAAGGGAAGGTGAGGGCCAGCAACAGCTTGCAGTCCTGGCCCCTTTGGTGTGGGAGCAGGCGCTGGACGTTTTCCATTTGGGAGCTGGGCTTTCTCAGGACTGAGAGCGAGCAAGGGAAAGACTTTGGCCCCGTGAGGTGGCTGGCAAGCTCAGAGCGGCAGTGTCTGTGGGGCTGTGGAAGGGCTGCCAAGGGAAGGTGAGGGCCAGCAACAGCTTGCAGTCCTGGCCCCTTTGGTGTGGGAGCAGGCGCTGGACGTTTTCCATTTGGGAGCTGGGCATTCGGAGGACTGAGAGCGAGCAAGGTAAAGACGTCGGCACCCTGAGGTGGCTGGCAAGCTCAGAGCGGCAGTGTCTGTGGGGCTGTGGAAGGGCTGCCAAGGGAAGGTGAGGGCCAGCAACAGCTTGCAGTCCTGGCCCCTTTGGTGTGGGAGCAGGCGCTGGACGTTTTCCATTTGGGAGCTGGGCTTTCTCAGGACTGAGAGCGAGCAAGGGAAAGACGTTGGCCCCGTGAGGTGGCTGGCAAGCTCAGAGCGGCAGTGTCTGTGGGGCTGTGGAAGGGCTGCCAAGGGAAGGTGAGGGCCAGCAACAGCTTGCAGTCCTGGCCCCTTTGGTGTGGGAGCAGGCGCTGGACATTTTCCATTTGGGAGCTGGTCTTTTGGAGGACTGAGAGCGAGCAAGGGAAAGACGTTGGACCCGTGAGGTGGCTGGCAAGCTCAGAGCGGCAGTGTCTGTGGGGCTGTGGAAGGGCTGCCAAGGGAAGGTGAGGGCCAGCAACAGCTTGCAGTCCTGGCCCCTTTGTTGTGGGAGCAGGCGCTGGACGTTTCCAGTATCGGAGCTGGGCATTCGGAGGACTGAGAGCGAGCAAGGGAAAGACGTTGGCCTCGTGAGGTGGCTGGCAAGCTCAGAGCGGCAGTGTCTGTGGGGCTGTGGAAGGGCTGCCAAGGGAAGGTGAGGGCCAGCAACAGCTTGCAGTCCTGGCCCCTTTGGTGTGGGAGCAGGCGCTGGACGTTTTCCATTTGGGAGCTGGGCTTTCGGAGGACTGAGAGCGAGCAAGGGAAAGACGTCGGCACCCTGAGGTGGCTGGCAAGCTCAGAGCGGCAGTGTCTGTGGGGCTGTGGAAGGGCTGCCAAGGGAAGGTGAGGGCCAGCAACAGCTTGCAGTCCTGGCCCCTTTGGTGTGGGAGCAGGCGCTGGACGTTTTCCATTTGGGAGCTGGGCTTTCGGAGGACTGAGAGCGAGCAAGGGAAAGACGTCGGCACCCTGAGGTGGCTGGCAAGCTCAGAGCGGCAGTGTCTGTGGGGCTGTGGAAGGGCTGCCAAGGGAAGGTGAGGGCCAGCAACAGCTTGCAGTCCTGGCCCCTTTGGTGTGGGAGCAGGCGCTGGACGTTTTCCATTTGGGAGCTGGGCTTTCTCAGGACTGAGAGCGAGCAAGGGAAAGACGTTGGCACCCTGAGGTGGCTGGCAAGCTCAGAGCGGCAGTGTCTGTGGGGCTGTGGAAGGGCTGCCAAGGGAAGGTGAGGGCCAGCAACAGCTTGCAGTCCTGGCCCCTTTGGTGTGGGAGCAGGCGCTGGACGTTTTCCATTTGGGAGCTGGGCTCTGGCAGTGCTGAGAGCGAGCAAGGGAAAGACGTCGGCACCCTGAGGTGGCTGGCAAGCTCAGAGCGGCAGTGTCTGTGGGGCTGTGGAAGGGCTGCCAAGGGAAGGTGAGGGCCAGCAACAGCTTGCAGTCCTGGCCCCTTTGGTGTGGGAGCAGGCGCTGGACGTTTTCCACTTGGGAGCTGGGCTTTTGGAGGACTGAGAGCGAGCAAGGGAAAGACGTCGGCACCCTGAGGTGGCTGGCAAGCTCAGAGCGGCAGTGTCTGTGGGGCTGTGGAAGGGCTGCCAAGGGAAGGTGAGGGCCAGCAACAGCTTGCAGTCCTGGCCCCTTTGGTGTGGGAGCAGGCGCTGGAAGTTTCCAGTATCGGAGCTGGGCATTCGGAGGACTGAGAACGAGCAAGGGAAAGACGTTGGCCCCGTGAGGTGGCTGGCAAGCTCAGAGCGGCAGTGTCTGTGGGGCTGTGGAAGGGCTGCCAAGGGAAGGTGAGGGCCAGCAACAGCTTGCAGTCCTGGCCCCTTTGGTGTGGGAGCAGGCGCTGGACGTTTTCCATTTGGGAGCTGGGCATTCGGAGGACTGAGAGCGAGCAAGGTAAAGACGTCGGCACCCTGAGGTGGCTGGCAAGCTCAGAGCGGCAGTGTCTGTGGGGCTGTGGAAGGGCTGCCAAGGGAAGGTGAGGGCCAGCAACAGCTTGCAGTCCTGGCCCCTTTGGTGTGGGAGCAGGCGCTGGACGTTTTCCATTTGGGAGCTGGGCTTTCTCAGGACTGAGAGCGAGCAAGGGAAAGACGTTGGCCCCGTGAGGTGGCTGGCAAGCTCAGAGCGGCAGTGTCTGTGGGGCTGTGGAAGGGCTGCCAAGGGAAGGTGAGGGCCAGCAACAACTTGCAGTCCTGGCCCCTTTGGTGTGGGAGCAGGCGCTGGACCTTTTCCATTTGGGAGCTGGTCTTTTGGAGGACTGAGAGCGAGCAAGGGAAAGACGTTGGCCCCGTGAGGTGGCTGGCAAGCTCAGAGCGGCAGTGTCTGTGGGGCTGTGGAAGGGCTGCCAAGGGAAGGTGAGGGCCAGCAACAGCTTGCAGTCCTGGCCCCTTTGGTGTGGGAGCAGGCGCTGGACGTTTCCAGTATCGGAGCTGGGCATTCGGAGGACTGAGAGCGAGCAAGGGAAAGACGTCGGCACCCTGAGGTGGCTGGCAAGCTCAGAGCGGCAGTGTCTGTGGGGCTGTGGAAGGGCTGCCAAGGGAAGGTGAGGGCCAGCAACAGCTTGCAGTCCTGGCCCCTTTGGTGTGGGAGCAGGCGCTGGAAGTTTCCAGTATCGGAGCTGGGCTTTCGGAGGACTGAGAGCGAGCAAGGGAAAGACGTCGGCACCCTGAGGTGGCTGGCAAGCTCAGAGCGGCAGTGTCTGTGGGGCTGTGGAAGGGCTGCCAAGGGAAGGTGAGGGCCAGCAACAGCTTGCAGTCCTGGCCCCTTTGGTGTGGGAGCAGGCGCTGGACGTTTTCCATTTGGGAGCTGGGCTTTCGGAGGACTGAGAGCGAGCAAGGGAAAGACGTCGGCACCCTGAGGTGGCTGGCAAGCTCAGAGCGGCAGTGTCTGTGGGGCTGTGGAAGGGCTGCCAAGGGAAGGTGAGGGCCAGCAACAGCTTGCAGTCCTGGCCCCTTTGGTGTGGGAGCAGGCGCTGGAAGTTTCCAGTATCGGAGCTGGGCATTCGGAGGACTGAGAGCGAGCAAGGGAAAGACGTTGGCCCCGTGAGGTGGCTGGCAAGCTCAGAGCGGCAGTGTCTGTGGGGCTGTGGAAGGGCTGCCAAGGGAAGGTGAGGGCCAGCAACAGCTTGCAGTCCTGGCCCCTTTGGTGTGGGAGCAGGCGCTGGACGTTTTCCATTTGGGAGCTGGGCTTTCTCAGGACTGAGAGCGAGCAAGGGAAAGACGTCGGCACCCTGAGGTGGCTGGCAAGCTCAGAGCGGCAGTGTCTGTGGGGCTGTGGAAGGGCTGCCAAGGGAAGGTGAGGGCCAGCAACAGCTTGCAGTCCTGGCCCCTTTGGTGTGGGAGCAGGCGCTGGACGTTTTCCATTTGGGAGCTGGGCTTTCGGAGGACTGAGAGCGAGCAAGGGAAAGACGTTGGCCCCGTGAGGTGGCTGGCAAGCTCAGAGCGGCAGTGTCTGTGGGGCTGTGGAAGGGCTGCCAAGGGAAGGTGAGGGCCAGCAACAGCTTGCAGTCTTGGCCCCTTTGGTGTGGGAGCAGGCGCTGGACGTTTTCCCTTTGGGAGCTGGGCTTTCGGAGGACTGAGAGCGAGCAAGGGAAAGACGTCGGCACCCTGAGGTGGCTGGCAAGCTCAGAGCGGCAGTGTCTGTGGGGCTGTGGAAGGGCTGCCAAGGGAAGGTGAGGGCCAGCAACAGCTTGCAGTCCTGGCCCCTTTGGTGTGGGAGCAGGCGCTGGACGTTTTCCATTTGGGAGCTGGGCTTTCGGAGGACTGAGAGCGAGCAAGGGAAAGACGTCGGCACCCTGAGGTGGCTGGCAAGCTCAGAGCGGCAGTGTCTGTGGGGCTGTGGAAGGGCTGCCAAGGGAAGGTGAGGGCCAGCAACAGCTTGCAGTCCTGGCCCCTTTGGTGTGGGAGCAGGCGCTGGACGTTTTCCATTTGGGAGCTGGTCTTTTGGAGGACTGAGAGCGAGCAAGGGAAAGACGTTGGCACCCTGAGGTGGCTGGCAAGCTCAGAGCGGCAGTGTCTGTGGGGCTGTGGAAGGGCTGCCAAGGGAAGGTGAGGGCCAGCAACAGCTTGCAGTCCTGGCCCCTTTGGTGTGGGAGCAGGCGCTGGACGTTTTCCATTTGGGAGCTGGGCTCTGGCAGTGCTGAGAGCGAGCAAGGGAAAGACGTCGGCACCCTGAGGTGGCTGGCAAGCTCAGAGCGGCAGTGTCTGTGGGGCTGTGGAAGGGCTGCCAAGGGAAGGTGAGGGCCAGCAACAGCTTGCAGTCCTGGCCCCTTTGGTGTGGGAGCAGGCGCTGGACGTTTTCCACTTGGGAGCTGGGCTTTCGGAGGACTGAGAGCGAGCAAGGGAAAGACGTCGGCACCCTGAGGTGGCTGGCAAGCTCAGAGCGGCAGTGTCTGTGGGGCTGTGGAAGGGCTGCCAAGGGAAGGTGAGGGCCAGCAACAGCTTGCAGTCCTGGCCCCTTTGGTGTGGGAGCAGGCGCTGGAAGTTTCCAGTATCGGAGCTGGGCATTCGGAGGACTGAGAACGAGCAAGGGAAAGACGTTGGCCCCGTGAGGTGGCTGGCAAGCTCAGAGCGGCAGTGTCTGTGGGGCTGTGGAAGGGCTGCCAAGGGAAGGTGAGGGCCAGCAACAGCTTGCAGTCCTGGCCCCTTTGGTGTGGGAGCAGGCGCTGGACGTTTTCCATTTGGGAGCTGGGCATTCGGAGGACTGAGAGCGAAGCAAGGTAAAGACGTCGGCACCCTGAGGTGGCTGGCAAGCTCAGAGCGGCAGTGTCTGTGGGGCTGTGGAAGGGCTGCCAAGGGAAGGTGAGGGCCAGCAACAGCTTGCAGTCCTGGCCCCTTTGGTGTGGGAGCAGGCGCTGGACGTTTTCCATTTGGGAGCTGGGCTTTCTCAGGACTGAGAGCGAGCAAGGGAAAGACGTTGGCCCCGTGAGGTGGCTGGCAAGCTCAGAGCGGCAGTGTCTGTGGGGCTGTGGAAGGGCTGCCAAGGGAAGGTGAGGGCCAGCAACAACTTGCAGTCCTGGCCCCTTTGGTGTGGGAGCAGGCGCTGGACCTTTTCCATTTGGGAGCTGGTATTTTGGAGGACTGAGAGCGAGCAAGGGAAAGACGTTGGCCCCGTGAGGTGGCTGGCAAGCTCAGAGCGGCAGTGTCTGTGGGGCTGTGGAAGGGCTGCCAAGGGAAGGTGAGGGCCAGCAACAGCTTGCAGTCCTGGCCCCTTTGGTGTGGGAGCAGGCGCTGGATGTTTCCAGTATCGGAGCTGGGCATTCGGAGGACTGAGAGCGAGCAAGGGAAAGACGTTGGCCTCGTGAGGTGGCTGGCAAGCTCAGAGCGGCAGTGTCTGTGGGGCTGTGGAAGGGCTGCCAAGGGAAGGTGAGGGCCAGCAACAGCTTGCAGTCCTGGCCCCTTTGGTGTGGGAGCAGGCGCTGGAAGTTTCCAGTATCGGAGCTGGGCTTTCGGAGGACTGAGAGCGAGCAAGGGAAAGACGTCGGCACCCTGAGGTGGCTGGCAAGCTCAGAGCGGCAGTGTCTGTGGGGCTGTGGAAGGGCTGCCAAGGGAAGGTGAGGGCCAGCAACAGCTTGCAGTCCTGGCCCCTTTGGTGTGGGAGCAGGCGCTGGACGTTTTCCATTTGGGAGCTGGGCTTTCGGAGGACTGAGAGCGAGCAAGGGAAAGACGTCGGCACCCTGAGGTGGCTGGCAAGCTCAGAGCGGCAGTGTCTGTGGGGCTGTGGAAGGGCTGCCAAGGGAAGGTGAGGGCCAGCAACAGCTTGCAGTCCTGGCCCCTTTGGTGTGGGAGCAGGCGCTGGAAGTTTCCAGTATCGGAGCTGGGCATTCGGAGGACTGAGAGCGAGCAAGGGAAAGACGTTGGCCCCGTGAGGTGGCTGGCAAGCTCAGAGCGGCAGTGTCTGTGGGGCTGTGGAAGGGCTGCCAAGGGAAGGTGAGGGCCAGCAACAGCTTGCAGTCCTGGCCCCTTTGGTGTGGGAGCAGGCGCTGGACGTTTTCCATTTGGGAGCTGGGCTTTCGGAGGACTGAGAGCGAGCAAGGGAAAGACGTTGGCCCCGTGAGGTGGCTGGCAAGCTCAGAGCGGCAGTGTCTGTGGGGCTGTGGAAGGGCTGCCAAGGGAAGGTGAGGGCCAGCAACAGCTTGCAGTCCTGGCCCCTTTGGTGTGGGAGCAGGCGCTGGACGTTTTCCATTTGGGAGCTGGGCTTTCGGAGGACTGAGAGCGAGCAAGGGAAAGACGTTGGCCCCGTGAGGTGGCTGGCAAGCTCAGAGCGGCAGTGTCTGTGGGGCTGTGGAAGGGCTGCCAAGGGAAGGTGAGGGCCAGCAACAGCTTGCAGTCTTGGCCCCTTTGGTGTGGGAGCAGGCGCTGGACGTTTTCCATTTGGGAGCTGGGCATTCGGAGGACTGAGAGCGAGCAAGGTAAAGACGTCGGCACCCTGAGGTGGCTGGCAAGCTCAGAGCGGCAGTGTCTGTGGGGCTGTGGAAGGGCTGCCAAGGGAAGGTGAGGGCCAGCAACAACTTGCAGTCCTGGCCCCTTTGGTGTGGGAGCAGGCGCTGGACGTTTTCCATTTGGGAGCTGGGCTTTCGGAGGACTGAGAGCGAGCAAGGGAAAGACGTTGGCCCCGTGAGGTGGCTGGCAAGCTCAGAGCGGCAGTGTCTGTGGGGCTGTGGAAGGGCTGCCAAGGGAAGGTGAGGGCCAGCAACAGCTTGCAGTCCTGGCCCCTTTGGTGTGGGAGCAGGCGCTGGACGTTTCCAGTATCGGAGCTGGGCATTCGGAGGACTGAGAGCGAGCAAGGGAAAGACGTTGGCCTCGTGAGGTGGCTGGCAAGCTCAGAGCGGCAGTGTCTGTGGGGCTGTGGAAGGGCTGCCAAGGGAAGGTGAGGGCCAGCAACAGCTTGCAGTCCTGGCCCCTTTGGTGTGGGAGCAGGCGCTGGAAGTTTCCATTATCGGAGCTGGGCATTCGGAGGACTGAGAGCGAGCAAGGGAAAGACGTCGGCACCCTGAGGTGGCTGGCAAGCTCAGAGCGGCAGTGTCTGTGGGGCTGTGGAAGGGCTGCCAAGGGAAGGTGAGGGCCAGCAACAGCTTGCAGTCCTGGCCCCTTTGGTGTGGGAGCAGGCGCTGGACGTTTTCCATTTGGGAGCTGGGCTTTCTCAGGACTGAGAGCGCGCAAGGGAAAGACGTCGGCACCCTGAGGTGGCTGGCAAGCTCAGAGCGGCAGTGTCTGTGGGGCTGTGGAAGGGCTGCCAAGGGAAGGTGAGGGCCAGCAACAGCTTGCAGTCCTGGCCCCTTTGGTGTGGGAGCAGGCGCTGGAAGTTTCCAGTATCGGAGCTGGGCATTCGGAGGACTGAGAGCGAGCAAGGGAAAGACGTCGGCACCCTGAGGTGGCTGGCAAGCTCAGAGCGGCAGTGTCTGTGGGGCTGTGGAAGGGCTGCCAAGGGAAGGTGAGGGCCAGCAACAGCTTGCAGTCCTGGCCCCTTTGGTGTGGGAGCAGGCGCTGGACGTTTTCCATTTGGGAGCTGGGCTTTCGGAGGACTGAGAGCGAGCAAGGGAAAGACGTCGGCACCCTGAGGTGGCTGGCAAGCTCAGAGCGGCAGTGTCTGTGGGGCTGTGGAAGGGCTGCCAAGGGAAGGTGAGGGCCAGCAACAGCTTGCAGTCCTGGCCCCTTTGGTGTGGGAGCAGGCGCTGGAAGTTTCCAGTATCGGAGCTGGGCATTCGGAGGACTGAGAGCGAGCAAGGGAAAGACGTTGGCCCCGTGAGGTGGCTGGCAAGCTCAGAGCGGCAGTGTCTGTGGGGCTGTGGAAGGGCTGCCAAGGGAAGGTGAGGGCCAGCAACAGCTTGCAGTCCTGGCCCCTTTGGTGTGGGAGCAGGCGCTGGACCTTTTCCATTTGGGAGCTGGGCTTTCTCAGGACTGAGAGCGAGCAAGGGAAAGACGTTGGCCCCGTGAGGTGGCTGGCAAGCTCAGAGCGGCAGTGTCTGTGGGGCTGTGGAAGGGCTGCCAAGGGAAGGTGAGGGCCAGCAACAGCTTGCAGTCCTGGCCCCTT
Source organism: Aptenodytes patagonicus (assembly GCF_965638725.1). NCBI lineage: Eukaryota > Metazoa > Chordata > Aves > Sphenisciformes > Spheniscidae > Aptenodytes > Aptenodytes patagonicus. The sequence continues at coordinate 155,052 of NW_027472048.1, read as the reverse complement.
TGGTGTGGGAGCAGGCGCTGGACGTTTTCCATTTGGGAGCTGGGCTTTCGGAGGACTGAGAGCGAGCAAGGGAAAGACGTTGGCCCCGTGAGGTGGCTGGCAAGCTCAGAGCGGCAGTGTCTGTGGGGCTGTGGAAGGGCTGCCAAGGGAAGGTGAGGGCCAGCAACAGCTTGCAGTCTTGGCCCCTTTGGTGTGGGAGCAGGCGCTGGACGTTTTCCATTTGGGAGCTGGGCTTTCTCAGGACTGAGAGCGAGCAAGGGAAAGACATTGGCCCCGTGAGGTGGCTGGCAAGCTCAGAGCGGCAGTGTCTGTGGGGCTGTGGAAGGGCTGCCAAGGGAAGGTGAGGGCCAGCAACAGCTTGCAGTCCTGGCCCCTTTGGTGTGGGAGCAGGCGCTGGACGTTTTCCCTTTGGGAGCTGGGCTTTCGGAGGACTGAGAGCGAGCAAGGGAAAGACGTTGGCCCCGTGAGGTGGCTGGCAAGCTCAGAGCGGCAGTGTCTGTGGGGCTGTGGAAGGGCTGCCAAGGGAAGGTGAGGGCCAGCAACAGGTTGCAGTCCTGGCCCCTTTGGTGTGGGAGCAGGCGCTGGACGTTTTCCCTTTGGGAGCTGGGCTTTCTCAGGACTGAGAGCGAGCAAGGGAAAGACGTTGGCCCCGTGAGGTGGCTGGCAAGCTCAGAGCGGCAGTGTCTGTGGGGCTGTGGAAGGGCTGCCAAGGGAAGGTGAGGGCCAGCAACAGCTTGCAGTCCTGGCCCCTTTGGTGTGGGAGCAGGCGCTGGACGTTTTCCATTTGGGAGCTGGGCATTCGGAGGACTGAGAGCGAGCAAGGTAAAGACGTCGGCACCCTGAGGTGGCTGGCAAGCTCAGAGCGGCAGTGTCTGTGGGGCTGTGGAAGGGCTGCCAAGGGAAGGTGAGGGCCAGCAACAGCTTGCAGTCCTGGCCCCTTTGGTGTGGGAGCAGGCGCTGGACGTTTTCCCTTTGGGAGCTGGGCTTTCTCAGGACTGAGAGCGAGCAAGGGAAAGACGTTGGCCCCGTGAGGTGGCTGGCAAGCTCAGAGCGGCAGTGTCTGTGGGGCTGTGGAAGGGCTGCCAAGGGAAGGTGAGGGCCAGCAACAGCTTGCAGTCCTGGCCCCTTTGGTGTGGGAGCAGGCGCTGGACGTTTTCCATTTGGGAGCTGGGCTTTCGGAGGACTGAGAGCGAGCAAGGGAAAGACGTCGGCACCCTGAGGTGGCTGGCAAGCTCAGAGCGGCAGTGTCTGTGGGGCTGTGGAAGGGCTGCCAAGGGAAGGTGAGGGCCAGCAACAGCTTGCAGTCCTGGCCCCTTTGGTGTGGGAGCAGGCGCTGGACGTTTTCCATTTGGGAGCTGGGCTTTCTCAGGACTGAGAGCAAGCAAGGGAAAGACGTCGGCACCCTGAGGTGGCTGGCAAGCTCAGAGCGGCAGTGTCTGTGGGGCTGTGGAAGGGCTGCCAAGGGAAGGTGAGGGCCAGCAACAGCTTGCAGTCCTGGCCCCTTTGGTGTGGGAGCAGGCGCTGGAAGTTTCCAGTATCGGAGCTGGGCATTCGGAGGACTGAGAGCGAGCAAGGGAAAGACGTCGGCACCCTGAGGTGGCTGGCAAGCTCAGAGCGGCAGTGTCTGTGGGGCTGTGGAAGGGCTGCCAAGGGAAGGTGAGGGCCAGCAACAGCTTGCAGTCCTGGCCCCTTTGGTGTGGGAGCAGGCGCTGGACGTTTTCCCTTTGGGAGCTGGGCTTTCTCAGGACTGAGAGCGAGCAAGGGAAAGACGTCGGCACCCTGAGGTGGCTGGCAAGCTCAGAGCGCCAGTGTCTGTGGGGCTGTGGAAGGGCTGCCAAGGGAAGGTGAGGGCCAGCAACAGCTTGCAGTCCTGGCCCCTTTGGTGTGGGAGCAGGCGCTGGACGTTTTCCCTTTGGGAGCTGGGCTTTCTCAGGACTGAGAGCGAGCAAGGGAAAGACGTTGGCCCCGTGAGGTGGCTGGCAAGCTCAGAGCGGCAGTGTCTGTGGGGCTGTGGAAGGGCTGCCAAGGGAAGGTGAGGGCCAGCAACAGCTTGCAGTCCTGGCCCCTTTGGTGTGGGAGCAGGCGCTGGACGTTTTCCCTTTGGGAGCTGGGCTTTCTCAGGACTGAGAGCGAGCAAGGGAAAGACGTCGGCACCCTGAGGTGGCTGGCAAGCTCAGAGCGGCAGTGTCTGTGGGGCTGTGGAAGGGCTGCCAAGGGAAGGTGAGGGCCAGCAACAGCTTGCAGTCCTGGCCCCTTTGGTGTGGGAGCAGGCGCTGGACGTTTTCCCTTTGGGAGCTGGGCTTTCGGAGGACTGAGAGCGAGCAAGGGAAAGACGTCGGCACCCTGAGGTGGCTGGCAAGCTCAGAGCGGCAGTGTCTGTGGGGCTGTGGAAGGGCTGCCAAGGGAAGGTGAGGGCCAGCAACAGCTTGCAGTCCTGGCCCCTTTGGTGTGGGAGCAGGCGCTGGACGTTTTCCCTTTGGGAGCTGGGCTTTCTCAGGACTGAGAGCGAGCAAGGGAAAGACGTCGGCACCCTGAGGTGGCTGGCAAGCTCAGAGCGGCAGTGTCTGTGGGGCTGTGGAAGGGCTGCCAAGGGAAGGTGAGGGCCAGCAACAGCTTGCAGTCCTGGCCCCTTTGGTGTGGGAGCAGGCGCTGGACGTTTTCCCTTTGGGAGCTGGGCTTTCGGAGGACTGAGAGCGAGCAAGGGAAATATGTCGGTACCCTGAGGTGGCTGGCAAGCTCAGAGCGGCAGTGTCTGTGGGGCTGTGGAAGGGCTGCCAAGGGAAGGTGAGGGCCAGCAACAGCTTGCAGTCCTGGCCCCTTTGGTGTGGGAGCAGGCGCTGGACGTTTTCCCTTTGGGAGCTGGGCTTTCTCAGGACTGAGAGCGAGCAAGGGAAAGACGTCGGCACCCTGAGGTGGCTGGCAAGCTCAGAGCGGCAGTGTCTGTGGGGCTGTGGAAGGGCTGCCAAGGGAAGGTGAGGGCCAGCAACAGCTTGCAGTCCTGGCCCCTTTGGTGTGGGAGCAGGCGCTGGACGTTTTCCATTTGGGAGCTGGGCGTTCTCAGGACTGAGAGCGAGCAAGGGAAAGACGTCGGCACCCTGAGGTGGCTGGCAAGCTCAGAGCGGCAGTGTCTGTGGGGCTGTGGAAGGGCTGCCAAGGGAAGGTGAGGGCCAGCAACAGCTTGCAGTCCTGGCCCCTTTGGTGTGGGAGCAGGCGCTGGACGTTTTCCATTTGGGAGCTGGGCTTTCGGAGGACTGAGAGCGAGCAAGGGAAAGACGTCGGCACCCTGAGGTGGCTGGCAAGCTCAGAGCGGCAGTGTCTGTGGGGCTGTGGAAGGGCTGCCAAGGGAAGGTGAGGGCCAGCAACAGCTTGCAGTCCTGGCCCCTTTGGTGTGGGAGCAGGCGCTGGAAGTTTCCAGTATTGGAGCTGGTCTTTCGGAGGACTGAGAGCGAGCAAGGGAAAGACGTTGGCCCCGTGAGGTGGCTGGCAAGCTCAGAGCGGCAGTGTCTGTGGGGCTGTGGAAGGGCTGCCAAGGGAAGGTGAGGGCCAGCAACAGCTTGCAGTCCTGGCCCCTTTGGTGTGGGAGCAGGCGCTGGACGTTTTCCCTTTGGGAGCAGGGCTTTCTCAGGACTGAGAGCGAGCAAGGGAAAGACGTTGGCCCCGTGAGGTGGCTGGCAAGCTCAGAGCGGCAGTGTCTGTGGGGCTGTGGAAGGGCTGCCAAGGGAAGGTGAGGGCCAGCAACAGCTTGCAGTCCTGGCCCCTTTGGTGTGGGAGCAGGCGCTGGACGTTTTCCATTTGGGAGCTGGGCTTTCGGAGGACTGAGAGCAAGCAAGGGAAAGACGTCGGCACCCTGAGGTGGCTGGCAAGCTCAGAGCGGCAGTGTCTGTGGGGCTGTGGAAGGGCTGCCAAGGGAAGGTGAGGGCCAGCAACAGCTTGCAGTCCTGGCCCCTTTGGTGTGGGAGCAGGCGCTGGACGTTTTCCATTTGGGAGCTGGGCTTTCGGAGGACTGAGAGCGAGCAAGGGAAAGACGTTGGCACCTTGAGGTGGCTGGCAAGCTCAGAGCGGCAGTGTCTGTGGGGCTGTGGAAGGGCTGCCAAGGGAAGGTGAGGGCCAGCAACAGCTTGCAGTCCTGGCCCCTTTGGTGTGGGAGCAGGCGCTGGACGTTTCCAGTATCGGAGCTGGGCATTCGGAGGACTGAGAGCGAGCAAGGGAAAGACGTTGGCCCCGTGAGGTGGCTGGCAAGCTCAGAGCGGCAGTGTCTGTGGGGCTGTGGAAGGGCTGCCAAGGGAAGGTGAGGGCCAGCAACAGCTTGCAGTCCTGGCCCCTTTGGTGTGGGAGCAGGCGCTGGACGTTTTCCATTTGGGAGCTGGGCTTTCGGAGGACTGAGAGCGAGCAAGGGAAAGACGTCGGCACCCTGAGGTGGCTGGCAAGCTCAGAGCGGCAGTGTCTGTGGGGCTGTGGAAGGGCTGCCAAGGGAAGGTGAGGGCCAGCAACAGCTTGCAGTCCTGGCCCCTTTGGTGTGGGAGCAGGCGCTGGACGTTTTCCATTTGGGAGCTGGGCTTTCGGAGGACTGAGAGCGAGCAAGGGAAAGACGTCGGCACCCTGAGGTGGCTGGCAAGCTCAGAGCGGCAGTGTCTGTGGGGCTGTGGAAGGGCTGCCAAGGGAAGGTGAGGGCCAGCAACAGCTTGCAGTCCTGGCCCCTTTGGTGTGGGAGCAGGCGCTGGACGTTTTCCATTTGGGAGCTGGGCTTTCTCAGGACTGAGAGCGAGCAAGGGAAAGACGTTGGCCCCGTGAGGTGGCTGGCAAGCTCAGAGCGGCAGTGTCTGTGGGGCTGTGGAAGGGCTGCCAAGGGAAGGTGAGGGCCAGCAACAGCTTGCAGTCCTGGCCCCTTTGTTGTGGGAGCAGGCGCTGGACGTTTTCCATTTGGGAGCTGGGCTTTCGGAGGACTGAGAGCGAGCAAGGGAAAGACGTCGGCACCCTGAGGTGGCTGGCAAGCTCAGAGCGGCAGTGTCTGTGGGGCTGTGGAAGGGCTGCCAAGGGAAGGTGAGGGCCAGCAACAGCTTGCAGTCCTGGCCCCTTTGGTGTGGGAGCAGGCGCTGGACGTTTTCCCTTTGGGAGCTGGGCTTTCTCAGGACTGAGAGCGAGCAAGGGAAAGACGTCGGCACCCTGAGGTGGCTGGCAAGCTCAGAGCGGCAGTGTCTGTGGGGCTGTGGAAGGGCTGCCAAGGGAAGGTGAGGGCCAGCAACAGCTTGCAGTCCTGGCCCCTTTGGTGTGGGAGCAGGCGCTGGACGTTTTCCCTTTGGGAGCTGGGCTTTCTCAGGACTGAGAGCGAGCAAGGGAAAGACGTCGGCACCCTGAGGTGGCTGGCAAGCTCAGAGCGGCAGTGTCTGTGGGGCTGTGGAAGGGCTGCCAAGGGAAGGTGAGGGCCAGCAACAGCTTGCAGTCCTGGCCCCTTTGGTGTGGGAGCAGGCGCTGGACGTTTTCCATTTGGGAGCTGGGCTTTCGGAGGACTGAGAGCGAGCAAGGGAAAGACGTCGGCACCCTGAGGTGGCTGGCAAGCTCAGAGCGGCAGTGTCTGTGGGGCTGTGGAAGGGCTGCCAAGGGAAGGTGAGGGCCAGCAACAGCTTGCAGTCCTGGCCCCTTTGGTGTGGGAGCAGGCGCTGGAAGTTTCCAGTATTGGAGCTGGGCTTTCGGAGGACTGAGAGCGAGCAAGGGAAAGACGTTGGCCCCGTGAGGTGGCTGGCAAGCTCAGAGCGGCAGTGTCTGTGGGGCTGTGGAAGGGCTGCCAAGGGAAGGTGAGGGCCAGCAACAGCTTGCAGTCCTGGCCCCTTTGGTGTGGGAGCAGGCGCTGGACGTTTCCAGTATCGGAGCTGGGCATTCGGAGGACTGAGAGCGAGCAAGGGAAAGACGTTGGCCCCGTGAGGTGGCTGGCAAGCTCAGAGCGGCAGTGTCTGTGGGGCTGTGGAAGGGCTGCCAAGGGAAGGTGAGGGCCAGCAACAGCTTGCAGTCCTGGCCCCTTTGGTGTGGGAGCAGGCGCTGGACGTTTTCCATTTGGGAGCTGGGCTTTCGGAGGACTGAGAGCGAGCAAGGGAAAGACGTTGGCCCCTTGAGGTGGCTGGCAAGCTCAGAGCGGCAGTGTCTGTGGGGCTGTGGAAGGGCTGCCAAGGGAAGGTGAGGGCCAGCAACAGCTTGCAGTCCTGGCCCCTTTGGTGTGGGAGCAGGCGCTGGACGTTTTCCATTTGGGAGCTGGGCTTTCGGAGGACTGAGAGCGAGCAAGGGAAAGACGTCGGCACCCTGAGGTGGCTGGCAAGCTCAGAGCGGCAGTGTCTGTGGGGCTGTGGAAGGGCTGCCAAGGGAAGGTGAGGGCCAGCAACAGCTTGCAGTCCTGGCCCCTTTGGTGTGGGAGCAGGCGCTGGACGTTTTCCACTTGGGAGCTGGGCTCTGGCAGTGCTGAGAGCGAGCAAGGGAAAGACGTCGGCACCCTGAGGTGGCTGGCAAGCTCAGAGCGGCAGTGTCTGTGGGGCTGTGGAAGGGCTGCCAAGGGAAGGTGAGGGCCAGCAACAGCTTGCAGTCCTGGCCCCTTTGTTGTGGGAGCAGGCGCTGGACGTTTTCCATTTGGGAGCTGGGCTTTCGGAGGACTGAGAGCGAGCAAGGGAAAGACGTCGGCACCCTGAGGTGGCTGGCAAGCTCAGAGCGGCAGTGTCTGTGGGGCTGTGGAAGGGCTGCCAAGGGAAGGTGAGGGCCAGCAACAGCTTGCAGTCCTGGCCCCTTTGGTGTGGGAGCAGGCGCTGGACGTTTTCCCTTTGGGAGCTGGGCTTTCTCAGGACTGAGAGCGAGCAAGGGAAAGACGTCGGCACCCTGAGGTGGCTGGCAAGCTCAGAGCGCCAGTGTCTGTGGGGCTGTGGAAGGGCTGCCAAGGGAAGGTGAGGGCCAGCAACAGCTTGCAGTCCTGGCCCCTTTGGTGTGGGAGCAGGCGCTGGACGTTTTCCCTTTGGGAGCTGGGCTTTCTCAGGACTGAGAGCGAGCAAGGGAAAGACGTTGGCCCCGTGAGGTGGCTGGCAAGCTCAGAGCGGCAGTGTCTGTGGGGCTGTGGAAGGGCTGCCAAGGGAAGGTGAGGGCCAGCAACAGCTTGCAGTCCTGGCCCCTTTGGTGTGGGAGCAGGCGCTGGACGTTTTCCATTTGGGAGCTGGTCTTTCGGAGGATTGAGAGCGAGCAAGGGAAAGACGTCGGCACCCTGAGGTGGCTGGCAAGCTCAGAGCAGCAGTGTCTGTGGGGCTGTGGAAGGGCTGCCAAGGGAAGGTGAGGGCCAGCAACAGCTTGCAGTCCTGGCCCCTTTGGTGTGGGAGCAGGCGCTGGAAGTTTCCAGTATTGGTGCTGGGCTTTCGGAGGACTGAGAGCGAGCAAGGGAAAGACGTTGGCCCCGTGAGGTGGCTGGCAAGCTCAGAGCGGCAGTGTCTGTGGGGCTGTGGAAGGGCTGCCAAGGGAAGGTGAGGGCCAGCAACAGCTTGCAGTCCTGGCCCCTTTGGTGTGGGAGCAGGCGCTGGACGTTTTCCCTTTGGGAGCTGGGCTTTCTCAGGACTGAGAGCGAGCAAGGGAAAGACGTTGGCCCCGTGAGGTGGCTGGCAAGCTCAGAGCGGCAGTGTCTGTGGGGCTGTGGAAGGGCTGCCAAGGGAAGGTGAGGGCCAGCAACAGCTTGCAGTCCTGGCCCCTTTGGTGTGGGAGCAGGCGCTGGACGTTTTCCATTTGGGAGCTGGGCTTTCGGAGGACTGAGAGCGAGCAAGGTAAAGACGTCGGCACCCTGAGGTGGCTGGCAAGCTCAGAGCGGCAGTGTCTGTGGGGCTGTGGAAGGGCTGCCAAGGGAAGGTGAGGGCCAGCAACAGCTTGCAGTCCTGGCCCCTTTGGTGTGGGAGCAGGCGCTGGACGTTTTCCATTTGGGAGCTGGGCTTTCGGAGGACTGAGAGCGAGCAAGGGAAAGACGTTGGCCCCGTGAGGTGGCTGGCAAGCTCAGAGCGGCAGTGTCTGTGGGGCTGTGGAAGGGCTGCCAAGGGAAGGTGAGGGCCAGCAACAGCTTGCAGTCCTGGCCCCTTTGGTGTGGGAGCAGGCGCTGGACGTTTTCCATTTGGGAGCTGGTCTTTCGGAGGACTGAGAGCGAGCAAGGGAAAGACGTCGGCACCCTGAGGTGGCTGGCAAGCTCAGAGCGGCAGTGTCTGTGGGGCTGTGGAAGGGCTGCCAAGGGAAGGTGAGGGCCAGCAACAGCTTGCAGTCCTGGCCCCTTTGGTGTGGGAGCAGGCGCTGGAAGTTTCCAGTATTGGAGCTGGGCTTTCGGAGGACTGAGAGCGAGCAAGGAAAAGACGTTGGCCCCGTGAGGTGGCTGGCAAGCTCAGAGCGGCAGTGTCTGTGGGGCTGTGGAAGGGCTGCCAAGGGAAGGTGAGGGCCAGCAACAGCTTGCAGTCCTGGCCCCTTTGGTGTGGGAGCAGGCGCTGGACGTTTCCAGTATCGGAGCTGGGCATTCGGAGGACTGAGAGCGAGCAAGGGAAAGACGTTGGCCCCGTGAGGTGGCTGGCAAGCTCAGAGCGGCAGTGTCTGTGGGGCTGTGGAAGGGCTGCCAAGGGAAGGTGAGGGCCAGCAACAGCTTGCAGTCCTGGCCCCTTTGGTGTGGGAGCAGGCGCTGGACGTTTTCCATTTGGGAGCTGGGCTTTCGGAGGACTGAGAGCGAGCAAGGGAAAGACGTTGGCCCCGTGAGGTGGCTGGCAAGCTCAGAGCGGCAGTGTCTGTGGGGCTGTGGAAGGGCTGCCAAGGGAAGGTGAGGGCCAGCAACAGCTTGCAGTCCTGGCCCCTTTGGTGTGGGAGCAGGCGCTGGACGTTTTCCATTTGGGAGCTGGGCTCTGGCAGTGCTGAGAGCGAGCAAGGGAAAGACGTCGGCACCCTGAGGTGGCTGGCAAGCTCAGAGCGGCAGTGTCTGTGGGGCTGTGGAAGGGCTGCCAAGGGAAGGTGAGGGCCAGCAACAGCTTGCAGTCCTGGCCCCTTTGGTGTGGGAGCAGGCGCTGGACCTTTTCCATTTGGGAGCTGGGCTTTCGGAGGACTGAGAGCGAGCAAGGGAAAGACGTCGGCACCCTGAGGTGGCTGGCAAGCTCAGAGCGGCAGTGTCTGTGGGGCTGTGGAAGGGCTGCCAAGGGAAGGTGAGGGCCAGCAACAGCTTGCAGTCCTGGCCCCTTTGGTGTGGGAGCAGGCGCTGGACGTTTTCCCTTTGGGAGCTGGGCTTTCTCAGGACTGAGAGCGAGCAAGGGAAAGACGTCGGCACCCTGAGGTGGCTGGCAAGCTCAGAGCGCCAGTGTCTGTGGGGCTGTGGAAGGGCTGCCAAGGGAAGGTGAGGGCCAGCAACAGCTTGCAGTCCTGGCCCCTTTGGTGTGGGAGCAGGCGCTGGACGTTTTCCCTTTGGGAGCTGGGCTTTCTCAGGACTGAGAGCGAGCAAGGGAAAGACGTCGGCACCCTGAGGTGGCTGGCAAGCTCAGAGCGGCAGTGTCTGTGGGGCTGTGGAAGGGCTGCCAAGGGAAGGTGAGGGCCAGCAACAGCTTGCAGTCCTGGCCCCTTTGGTGTGGGAGCAGGCGCTGGACGTTTTCCATTTGGGAGCTGGTCTTTCGGAGGACTGAGAGCGAGCAAGGGAAAGACGTCGGCACCCTGAGGTGGCTGGCAAGCTCAGAGCGGCAGTGTCTGTGGGGCTGTGGAAGGGCTGCCAAGGGAAGGTGAGGGCCAGCAACAGCTTGCAGTCCTGGCCCCTTTGGTGTGGGAGCAGGCGCTGGAAGTTTCCAGTATTGGAGCTGGGCTTTCGGAGGACTGAGAGCGAGCAAGGGAAAGACGTTGGCCCCGTGAGGTGGCTGGCAAGCTCAGAGCGGCAGTGTCTGTGGGGCTGTGGAAGGGCTGCCAAGGGAAGGTGAGGGCCAGCAACAGCTTGCAGTCCTGGCCCCTTTGGTGTGGGAGCAGGCGCTGGACGTTTCCAGTATCGGAGCTGGGCATTCGGAGGACTGAGAGCGAGCAAGGGAAAGACGTTGGCCCCGTGAGGTGGCTGGCAAGCTCAGAGCGGCAGTGTCTGTGGGGCTGTGGAAGGGCTGCCAAGGGAAGGTGAGGGCCAGCAACAGCTTGCAGTCCTGGCCCCTTTGGTGTGGGAGCAGGCGCTGGACGTTTTCCATTTGGGAGCTGGGCTTTCGGAGGACTGAGAGCGAGCAAGGGAAAGACGTTGGCCCCGTGAGGTGGCTGGCAAGCTCAGAGCGGCAGTGTCTGTGGGGCTGTGGAAGGGCTGCCAAGGGAAGGTGAGGGCCAGCAACAGCTTGCAGTCCTGGCCCCTTTGTTGTGGGAGCAGGCGCTGGACCTTTTCCATTTGGGAGCTGGGCTTTCGGAGGACTGAGAGCGAGCAAGGGAAAGACGTCGGCACCCTGAGGTGGCTGGCAAGCTCAGAGCGGCAGTGTCTGTGGGGCTGTGGAAGGGCTGCCAAGGGAAGGTGAGGGCCAGCAACAGCTTGCAGTCCTGGCCCCTTTGTTGTGGGAGCAGGCGCTGGACGTTTTCCCTTTGGGAGCTGGGCTTTCTCAGGACTGAGAGCGAGCAAGGGAAAGACGTCGGCACCCTGAGGTGGCTGGCAAGCTCAGAGCGCCAGTGTCTGTGGGGCTGTGGAAGGGCTGCCAAGGGAAGGTGAGGGCCAGCAACAGCTTGCAGTCCTGGCCCCTTTGGTGTGGGAGCAGGCGCTGGACGTTTTCCCTTTGGGAGCTGGGCTTTCTCAGGACTGAGAGCGAGCAAGGGAAAGACGTCGGCACCCTGAGGTGGCTGGCAAGCTCAGAGCGGCAGTGTCTGTGGGGCTGTGGAAGGGCTGCCAAGGGAAGGTGAGGGCCAGCAACAGCTTGCAGTCCTGGCCCCTTTGGTGTGGGAGCAGGCGCTGGACGTTTTCCATTTGGGAGCTGGTCTTTCGGAGGATTGAGAGCGAGCAAGGGAAAGACGTCGGCACCCTGAGGTGGCTGGCAAGCTCAGAGCGGCAGTGTCTGTGGGGCTGTGGAAGGGCTGCCAAGGGAAGGTGAGGGCCAGCAACAGCTTGCAGTCCTGGCCCCTTTGGTGTGGGAGCAGGCGCTGGACGTTTTCCATTTGGGAGCTGGTCTTTCGGAGGACTGAGAGCGAGCAAGGGAAAGACGTCGGCACCCTGAGGTGGCTGGCAAGCTCAGAGCGGCAGTGTCTGTGGGGCTGTGGAAGGGCTGCCAAGGGAAGGTGAGGGCCAGCAACAGCTTGCAGTCCTGGCCCCTTTGTTGTGGGAGCAGGCGCTGGACCTTTTCCATTTGGGAGCTGGGCTTTCGGAGGACTGAGAGCGAGCAAGGGAAAGACGTCGGCACCCTGAGGTGGCTGGCAAGCTCAGAGCGGCAGTGTCTGTGGGGCTGTGGAAGGGCTGCCAAGGGAAGGTGAGGGCCAGCAACAGCTTGCAGTCCTGGCCCCTTTGGTGTGGGAGCAGGCGCTGGACGTTTTCCCTTTGGGAGCTGGGCTTTCTCAGGACTGAGAGCGAGCAAGGGAAAGACGTCGGCACCCTGAGGTGGCTGGCAAGCTCAGAGCGCCAGTGTCTGTGGGGCTGTGGAAGGGCTGCCAAGGGAAGGTGAGGGCCAGCAACAGCTTGCAGTCCTGGCCCCTTTGGTGTGGGAGCAGGCGCTGGACGTTTTCCCTTTGGGAGCTGGGCTTTCTCAGGACTGAGAGCGAGCAAGGGAAAGACGTCGGCACCCTGAGGTGGCTGGCAAGCTCAGAGCGGCAGTGTCTGTGGGGCTGTGGAAGGGCTGCCAAGGGAAGGTGAGGGCCAGCAACAGCTTGCAGTCCTGGCCCCTTTGGTGTGGGAGCAGGCGCTGGACGTTTTCCATTTGGGAGCTGGTCTTTCGGAGGATTGAGAGCGAGCAAGGGAAAGACGTCGGCACCCTGAGGTGGCTGGCAAGCTCAGAGCGGCAGTGTCTGTGGGGCTGTGGAAGGGCTGCCAAGGGAAGGTGAGGGCCAGCAACAGCTTGCAGTCCTGGCCCCTTTGGTGTGGGAGCAGGCGCTGGAAGTTTCCAGTATTGGAGCTGGTCTTTCGGAGGACTGAGAGCGAGCAAGGGAAAGACGTTGGCCCCGTGAGGTGGCTGGCAAGCTCAGAGCGGCAGTGTCTGTGGGGCTGTGGAAGGGCTGCCAAGGGAAGGTGAGGGCCAGCAACAGCTTGCAGTCCTGGCCCCTTTGGTGTGGGAGCAGGCGCTGGACGTTTTCCCTTTGGGAGCTGGGCTTTCTCAGGACTGAGAGCGAGCAAGGGAAAGACGTTGGCCCCGTGAGGTGGCTGGCAAGCTCAGAGCGGCAGTGTCTGTGGGGCTGTGGAAGGGCTGCCAAGGGAAGGTGAGGGCCAGCAACAGCTTGCAGTCCTGGCCCCTTTGGTGTGGGAGCAGGCGCTGGACGTTTTCCATTTGGGAGCTGGGCTTTCGGAGGACTGAGAGCGAGCAAGGGAAAGACGTCGGCACCCTGAGGTGGCTGGCAAGCTCAGAGCGGCAGTGTCTGTGGGGCTGTGGAAGGGCTGCCAAGGGAAGGTGAGGGCCAGCAACAGCTTGCAGTCCTGGCCCCTTTGGTGTGGGAGCAGGCGCTGGACGTTTTCCATTTGGGAGCTGGGCTTTCGGAGGACTGAGAGCGAGCAAGGGAAAGACGTTGGCCCCGTGAGGTGGCTGGCAAGCTCAGAGCGGCAGTGTCTGTGGGGCTGTGGAAGGGCTGCCAAGGGAAGGTGAGGGCCAGCAACAGCTTGCAGTCCTGGCCCCTTTGGTGTGGGAGCAGGCGCTGGACGTTTTCCATTTGGGAGCTGGTCTTTCGGAGGACTGAGAGCGAGCAAGGGAAAGACGTCGGCACCCTGAGGTGGCTGGCAAGCTCAGAGCGGCAGTGTCTGTGGGGCTGTGGAAGGGCTGCCAAGGGAAGGTGAGGGCCAGCAACAGCTTGCAGTCCTGGCCCCTTTGGTGTGGGAGCAGGCGCTGGAAGTTTCCAGTATTGGAGCTGGGCTTTCGGAGGACTGAGAGCGAGCAAGGGAAAGACGTTGGCCCCGTGAGGTGGCTGGCAAGCTCAGAGCGGCAGTGTCTGTGGGGCTGTGGAAGGGCTGCCAAGGGAAGGTGAGGGCCAGCAACAGCTTGCAGTCCTGGCCCCTTTGGTGTGGGAGCAGGCGCTGGACGTTTCCAGTATCGGAGCTGGGCATTCGGAGGACTGAGAGCGAGCAAGGGAAAGACGTTGGCCCCGTGAGGTGGCTGGCAAGCTCAGAGCGGCAGTGTCTGTGGGGCTGTGGAAGGGCTGCCAAGGGAAGGTGAGGGCCAGCAACAGCTTGCAGTCCTGGCCCCTTTGGTGTGGGAGCAGGCGCTGGACGTTTTCCATTTGGGAGCTGGGCTTTCGGAGGACTGAGAGCGAGCAAGGGAAAGACGTCGGCACCCTGAGGTGGCTGGCAAGCTCAGAGCGGCAGTGTCTGTGGGGCTGTGGAAGGGCTGCCAAGGGAAGGTGAGGGCCAGCAACAGCTTGCAGTCCTGGCCCCTTTGGTGTGGGAGCAGGCGCTGGACGTTTTCCATTTGGGAGCTGGGCTTTCGGAGGACTGAGAGCGAGCAAGGGAAAGACGTTGGCCCCGTGAGGTGGCTGGCAAGCTCAGAGCGGCAGTGTCTGTGGGGCTGTGGAAGGGCTGCCAAGGGAAGGTGAGGGCCAGCAACAGCTTGCAGTCCTGGCCCCTTTGGTGTGGGAGCAGGCGCTGGACGTTTTCCATTTGGGAGCTGGGCTCTGGCAGTGCTGAGAGCGAGCAAGGGAAAGACGTCGGCACCCTGAGGTGGCTGGCAAGCTCAGAGCGGCAGTGTCTGTGGGGCTGTGGAAGGGCTGCCAAGGGAAGGTGAGGGCCAGCAACAGCTTGCAGTCCTGGCCCCTTTGGTGTGGGAGCAGGCGCTGGACGTTTTCCATTTGGGAGCTGGGCTTTCGGAGGACTGAGAGCGAGCAAGGGAAAGACGTCGGCACCCTGAGGTGGCTGGCAAGCTCAGAGCGGCAGTGTCTGTGGGGCTGTGGAAGGGCTGCCAAGGGAAGGTGAGGGCCAGCAACAGCTTGCAGTCCTGGCCCCTTTGGTGTGGGAGCAGGCGCTGGACGTTTTCCCTTTGGGAGCTGGGCTTTCTCAGGACTGAGAGCGAGCAAGGGAAAGACGTCGGCACCCTGAGGTGGCTGGCAAGCTCAGAGCGGCAGTGTCTGTGGGGCTGTGGAAGGGCTGCCAAGGGAAGGTGAGGGCCAGCAACAGCTTGCAGTCCTGGCCCCTTTGGTGTGGGAGCAGGCGCTGGACGTTTTCCCTTTGGGAGCTGGGCTTTCTCAGGACTGAGAGCGAGCAAGGAAAGACGTCGGCACCCTGAGGTGGCTGGCAAGCTCAGAGCGGCAGTGTCTGTGGGGCTGTGGAAGGGCTGCCAAGGGAAGGTGAGGGCCAGCAACAGCTTGCAGTCCTGGCCCCTTTGGTGTGGGAGCAGGCGCTGGACCTTTTCCATTTGGGAGCTGGTCTTTCGGAGGACTGAGAGCGAGCAAGGGAAAGACGTCGGCACCCTGAGGTGGCTGGCAAGCTCAGAGCGGCAGTGTCTGTGGGGCTGTGGAAGGGCTGCCAAGGGAAGGTGAGGGCCAGCAACAGCTTGCAGTCCTGGCCCCTTTGGTGTGGGAGCAGGCGCTGGAAGTTTCCAGTATTGGAGCTGGGCTTTCGAAGGACTGAGAGCGAGCAAGGGAAAGACGTTGGCCCCGTGAGGTGGCTGGCAAGCTCAGAGCGGCAGTGTCTGTGGGGCTGTGGAAGGGCTGCCAAGGGAAGGTGAGGGCCAGCAACAGCTTGCAGTCCTGGCCCCTTTGGTGTGGGAGCAGGCGCTGGACGTTTTCCCTTTGGGAGCTGGGCTTTCTCAGGACTGAGAGCGAGCAAGGGAAAGACGTTGGCCCCGTGAGGTGGCTGGCAAGCTCAGAGCGGCAGTGTCTGTGGGGCTGTGGAAGGGCTGCCAAGGGAAGGTGAGGGCCAGCAACAGCTTGCAGTCCTGGCCCCTTTGGTGTGGGAGCAGGCGCTGGACGTTTTCCATTTGGGAGCTGGGCTTTCGGAGGACTGAGAGCGAGCAAGGGAAAGACGTCGGCACCCTGAGGTGGCTGGCAAGCTCAGAGCGGCAGTGTCTGTGGGGCTGTGGAAGGGCTGCCAAGGGAAGGTGAGGGCCAGCAACAGCTTGCAGTCCTGGCCCCTTTGGTGTGGGAGCAGGCGCTGGACGTTTTCCATTTGGGAGCTGGGCTTTCTCAGGACTGAGAGCGAGCAAGGGAAAGACGTTGGCCCCGTGAGGTGGCTGGCAAGCTCAGAGCGGCAGTGTCTGTGGGGCTGTGGAAGGGCTGCCAAGGGAAGGTGAGGGCCAGCAACAGCTTGCAGTCCTGGCCCCTTTGGTGTGGGAGCAGGCGCTGGACGTTTTCCATTTGGGAGCTGGGCTCTGGCAGTGCTGAGAGCGAGCAAGGGAAAGACGTCGGCACTCTGAGGTGGCTGGCAAGCTCAGAGCGGCAGTGTCTGTGGGGCTGTGGAAGGGCTGCCAAGGGAAGGTGAGGGCCAGCAACAGCTTGCAGTCCTGGCCCCTTTGGTGTGGGAGCAGGCGCTGGACGTTTTCCCTTTGGGAGCTGGGCTTTCGGAGGACTGAGAGCGAGCAAGGGAAAGACGTTGGCCCCGTGAGGTGGCTGGCAAGCTCAGAGCGGCAGTGTCTGTGGGGCTGTGGAAGGGCTGCCAAGGGAAGGTGAGGGCCAGCAACAGCTTGCAGTCCTGGCCCCTTTGGTGTGGGAGCAGGCGCTGGACGTTTCCAGTATCGGAGCTGGGCATTCGGAGGACTGAGAGCGAGCAAGGGAAAGACGTTGGCACCCTGAGGTGGCTGGCAAGCTCAGAGCGCCAGTGTCTGTGGGGCTGTGGAAGGGCTGCCAAGGGAAGGTGAGGGCCAGCAACAGCTTGCAGTCCTGGCCCCTTTGGTGTGGGAGCAGGCGCTGGACGTTTTCCATTTGGGAGCTGGGCTTTCGGAGGACTGAGAGCGAGCAAGGGAAAGACGTCGGCACCCTGAGGTGGCTGGCAAGCTCAGAGCGGCAGTGTCTGTGGGGCTGTGGAAGGGCTGCCAAGGGAAGGTGAGGGCCAGCAACAGCTTGCAGTCCTGGCCCCTTTGGTGTGGGAGCAGGCGCTGGACGTTTTCCATTTGGGAGCTGGGCTCTGACAGTGCTGAGAGCGAGCAAGGGAAAGACGTTGGCCCCGTGAGGTGGCTGGCAAGCTCAGAGCGGCAGTGTCTGTGGGGCTGTGGAAGGGCTGCCAAGGGAAGGTGAGGGCCAGCAACAGCTTGCAGTCCTGGCCCCTTTGGTGTGGGAGCAGGCGCTGGACGTTTTCCATTTGGGAGCTGGGCTTTCTCAGGACTGAGAGCGAGCAAGGGAAAGACGTTGGCACCCTGAGGTGGCTGGCAAGCTCAGAGCGGCAGTGTCTGTGGGGCTGTGGAAGGGCTGCCAAGGGAAGGTGAGGGCCAGCAACAGCTTGCAGTCCTGGCCCCTTTGGTGTGGGAGCAGGCGCTGGACGTTTTCCCTTTGGGAGCTGGGCTTTCGGAGGACTGAGAGCGAGCAAGGGAAAGACGTTGGCACCCTGAGGTGGCTGGCAAGCTCAGAGCGCCAGTGTCTGTGGGGCTGTGGAAGGGCTGCCAAGGGAAGGTGAGGGCCAGCAACAGCTTGCAGTCCTGGCCCCTTTGGTGTGGGAGCAGGCGCTGGACGTTTTCCATTTGGGAGCTGGGCTTTCTCAGGACTGAGAGCGAGCAAGGGAAAGACGTTGGCACCCTGAGGTGGCTGGCAAGCTCAGAGCGGCAGTGTCTGTGGGGCTGTGGAAGGGCTGCCAAGGGAAGGTGAGGGCCAGCAACAGCTTGCAGTCCTGGCCCCTTTGGTGTGGGAGCAGGCGCTGGACGTTTTCCCTTTGGGAGCTGGGCTTTCTCAGGACTGAGAGCGAGCAAGGGAAAGACGTCGGCACCCTGAGGTGGCTGGCAAGCTCAGAGCGGCAGTGTCTGTGGGGCTGTGGAAGGGCTGCCAAGGGAAGGTGAGGGCCAGCAACAGCTTGCAGTCCTGGCCCCTTTGGTGTGGGAGCAGGCGCTGGACGTTTTCCCTTTGGGAGCTGGGCTTTCTCAGGACTGAGAGCGAGCAAGGGAAAGACGTCGGCACCCTGAGGTGGCTGGCAAGCTCAGAGCGGCAGTGTCTGTGGGGCTGTGGAAGGGCTGCCAAGGGAAGGTGAGGGCCAGCAACAGCTTGCAGTCCTGGCCCCTTTGGTGTGGGAGCAGGCGCTGGACGTTTCCAGTATCGGAGCTGGGCTCTGGCAGTGATGAGAGCGAGCAAGGGAAAGACGTCGGCACCCTGAGGTGGCTGGCAAGCTCAGAGCGGCAGTGTCTGTGGGGCTGTGGAAGGGCTGCCAAGGGAAGGTGAGGGCCAGCAACAGCTTGCAGTCCTGGCCCCTTTGGTGTGGGAGCAGGCGCTGGACGTTTTCCATTTGGGAGCTGGGCTTTCGGAGGACTGAGAGCGAGCAAGGGAAAGACGTCGGCACCCTGAGGTGGCTGGCAAGCTCAGAGCGCCAGTGTCTGTGGGGCTGTGGAAGGGCTGCCAAGGGAAGGTGAGGGCCAGCAACAGCTTGCAGTCCTGGCCCCTTTGGTGTGGGAGCAGGCGCTGGAAGTTTCCAGTATCGGAGCTGGGCATTCGGAGGACTGAGAGCGAGCAAGGGAAAGACGTTGGCCCCGTGAGGTGGCTGGCAAGCTCAGAGCGGCAGTGTCTGTGGGGCTGTGGAAGGGCTGCCAAGGGAAGGTGAGGGCCAGCAACAGCTTGCAGTCCTGGCCCCTTTGGTGTGGGAGCAGGCGCTGGACGTTTTCCATTTGGGAGCTGGGCTTTCGGAGGACTGAGAGCGAGCAAGGGAAAGACGTCGGCACCCTGAGGTGGCTGGCAAGCTCAGAGCGGCAGTGTCTGTGGGGCTGTGGAAGGGCTGCCAAGGGAAGGTGAGGGCCAGCAACAGCTTGCAGTCCTGGCCCCTTTGGTGTGGGAGCAGGCGCTGGACGTTTTCCATTTGGGAGCTGGGCTTTCGGAGGACTGAGAGCGAGCAAGGGAAAGACTTTGGCCCCGTGAGGTGGCTGGCAAGCTCAGAGCGGCAGTGTCTGTGGGGCTGTGGAAGGGCTGCCAAGGGAAGGTGAGGGCCAGCAACAGCTTGCAGTCCTGGCCCCTTTGGTGTGGGAGCAGGCGCTGGACGTTTTCCATTTGGGAGCTGGGCTTTCGGAGGACTGAGAGCGAGCAAGGGAAAGACGTTGGCACCTTGAGGTGGCTGGCAAGCTCAGAGCGCCAGTGTCTGTGGGGCTGTGGAAGGGCTGCCAAGGGAAGGTGAGGGCCAGCAACAGCTTGCAGTCCTGGCCCCTTTGGTGTGGGAGCAGGCGCTGGACGTTTCCAGTATCGGAGCTGGGCATTCGGAGGACTGAGAGCGAGCAAGGGAAAGACGTTGGCCCCGTGAGGTGGCTGGCAAGCTCAGAGCGCCAGTGTCTGTGGGGCTGTGGAAGGGCTGCCAAGGGAAGGTGAGGGCCAGCAACAGCTTGCAGTCCTGGCCCCTTTGGTGTGGGAGCAGGCGCTGGACGTTTTCCATTTGGGAGCTGGGCTTTCTCAGGACTGAGAGCGAGCAAGGGAAAGACGTTGGCCCCGTGAGGTGGCTGGCAAGCTCAGAGCGGCAGTGTCTGTGGGGCTGTGGAAGGGCTGCCAAGGGAAGGTGAGGGCCAGTAACAACTTGCAGTCCTGGCCCCTTTGGTGTGGGAGCAGGCGCTGGACGTTTTCCATTTGGGAGCTGGTCTTTTGGAGGACTGAGAGCGAGCAAGGGAAAGACGTCGGCACCCTGAGGTGGCTGGCAAGCTCAGAGCGGCAGTGTCTGTGGGGCTGTGGAAGGGCTGCCAAGGGAAGGTGAGGGCCAGCAACAGCTTGCAGTCCTGGCCCCTTTGGTGTGGGAGCAGGCGCTGGACGTTTTCCATTTGGGAGCTGGGCTTTCGGAGGACTGAGAGCGAGCAAGGGAAAGACGTTGGCACCCTGAGGTGGCTGGCAAGCTCAGAGCGGCAGTGTCTGTGGGGCTGTGGAAGGGCTGCCAAGGGAAGGTGAGGGCCAGCAACAGCTTGCAGTCCTGGCCCCTTTGGTGTGGGAGCAGGCGCTGGAATTTTCCAGTATTGGAGCTGGTCTTTCGGAGGACTGAGAGCGAGCAAGGGAAAGACGTTGGCACCCTGAGGTGGCTGGCAAGCTCAGAGCGGCAGTGTCTGTGGGGCTGTGGAAGGGCTGCCAAGGGAAGGTGAGGGCCAGCAACAGCTTGCAGTCCTGGCCCCTTTGGTGTGGGAGCAGGCGCTGGACGTTTTCCCTTTGGGAGCTGGGCTTTCTCAGGACTGAGAGCGAGCAAGGGAAAGACGTCGGCACCCTGAGGTGGCTGGCAAGCTCAGAGCGGCAGTGTCTGTGGGGCTGTGGAAGGGCTGCCAAGGGAAGGTGAGGGCCAGCAACAGCTTGCAGTCCTGGCCCCTTTGGTGTGGGAGCAGGCGCTGGACCTTTTCCATTTGGGAGCTGGGCTCTGGCAGTGCTGAGAGCGAGCAAGGGAAAGACGTCGGCACCCTGAGGTGGCTGGCAAGCTCAGAGCGGCAGTGTCTGTGGGGCTGTGGAAGGGCTGCCAAGGGAAGGTGAGGGCCAGCAACAGCTTGCAGTCCTGGCCCCTTTAGTGTGGGAGCAGGCGCTGGACGTTTTCCATTTGGGAGCTGGGCTTTCGGAGGACTGAGAGCGAGCAAGGGAAAGACGTCGGCACCCTGAGGTGGCTGGCAAGCTCAGAGCGGCAGTGTCTGTGGGGCTGTGGAAGGGCTGCCAAGGGAAGGTGAGGGCCAGCAACAGCTTGCAGTCCTGGCCCCTTTGGTGTGGGAGCAGGCGCTGGAAGTTTCCAGTATCGGAGCTGGGCATTCGGAGGACTGAGAGCGAGCAAGGGAAAGACGTCGGCACCCTGAGGTGGCTGGCAAGCTCAGAGCGGCAGTGTCTGTGGGGCTGTGGAAGGGCTGCCAAGGGAAGGTGAGGGCCAGCAACAGCTTGCAGTCCTGGCCCCTTTGGTGTGGGAGCAGGCGCTGGACGTTTTCCATTTGGGAGCTGGGCTTTCGGAGGACTGAGAGCGAGCAAGGGAAAGACGTCGGCACCCTGAGGTGGCTGGCAAGCTCAGAGCGGCAGTGTCTGTGGGGCTGTGGAAGGGCTGCCAAGGGAAGGTGAGGGCCAGCAACAGCTTGCAGTCCTGGCCCCTTTGGTGTGGGAGCAGGCGCTGGACGTTTTCCATTTGGGAGCTGGGCTTTCGGAGGACTGAGAGCGAGCAAGGGAAAGACGTTGGCCCCGTGAGGTGGCTGGCAAGCTCAGAGCGGCAGTGTCTGTGGGGCTGTGGAAGGGCTGCCAAGGGAAGGTGAGGGCCAGCAACAGCTTGCAGTCCTGGCCCCTTTGGTGTGGGAGCAGGCGCTGGACGTTTTCCATTTGGGAGCTGGTCTTTCGGAGGACTGAGAGCGAGCAAGGGAAAGACGTCGGCACCCTGAGGTGGCTGGCAAGCTCAGAGCGGCAGTGTCTGTGGGGCTGTGGAAGGGCTGCCAAGGGAAGGTGAGGGCCAGCAACAGCTTGCAGTCCTGGCCCCTTTGGTGTGGGAGCAGGCGCTGGACGTTTCCAGTATCGGAGCTGGGCATTCGGAGGACTGAGAGCGAGCAAGGGAAAGACGTCGGCACCCTGAGGTGGCTGGCAAGCTCAGAGCGGCAGTGTCTGTGGGGCTGTGGAAGGGCTGCCAAGGGAAGGTGAGGGCCAGCAACAGCTTGCAGTCCTGGCCCCTTTGGTGTGGGAGCAGGCGCTGGACGTTTTCCATTTGGGAGCTGGGCTTTCTCAGGACTGAGAGCGAGCAAGGGAAAGACGTCGGCACCCTGAGGTGGCTGGCAAGCTCAGAGCGGCAGTGTCTGTGGGGCTGTGGAAGGGCTGCCAAGGGAAGGTGAGGGCCAGCAACAGCTTGCAGTCCTGGCCCCTTTGGTGTGGGAGCAGGCGCTGGACGTTTTCCATTTGGGAGCTGGGCTTTCTCAGGACTGAGAGCGAGCAAGGGAAAGACGTTGGCCCCGTGAGGTGGCTGGCAAGCTCAGAGCGCCAGTGTCTGTGGGGCTGTGGAAGGGCTGTTAAGGGAAGGTGAGGGCCAGTAACAACTTGCAGTCCTGGCCCCTTTGGTGTGGGAGCAGGCGCTGGACGTTTTCCATTTGGGAGCTGGGCTTTCGGAGGACTGAGAGCGAGCAAGGGAAAGACGTTGGCACCCTGAGGTGGCTGGCAAGCTCAGAGCGGCAGTGTCTGTGGGGCTGTGGAAGGGCTGCCAAGGGAAGGTGAGGGCCAGCAACAGCTTGCAGTCCTGGCCCCTTTGGTGTGGGAGCAGGCGCTGGACGTTTTCCATTTGGGAGCTGGGCTTTCTCAGGACTGAGAGCGAGCAAGGGAAAGACGTTGGCACCCTGAGGTGGCTGGCAAGCTCAGAGCGGCAGTGTCTGTGGGGCTGTGGAAGGACTGCCAAGGGAAGGTGAGGGCCAGCAACAGCTTGCAGTCCTGGCACCTTTGGTGTGGGAGCAGGCGCTGGACGTTTCCAGTATCGGAGCTGGTCTTTCGGAGGACTGAGAGCGAGCAAGGGAAAGACGTTGGCCCCGTGAGGTGGCTGGCAAGCTCAGAGCGGCAGTGTCTGTGGGGCTGTGGAAGGGCTGCCAAGGGAAGGTGAGGGCCAGCAACAGCTTGCAGTCCTGGCCCCTTTGGTGTGGGAGCAGGCGCTGGACCTTTTCCATTTGGGAGCTAGGCTTTCGGAGGACTGAGAGCGAGCAAGGGAAAGACGTCGGCACGCTGAGGTGGCTGGCAAGCTCAGAGCGGCAGTGTCTGTGGGGCTGTGGAAGGGCTGCCAAGGGAAGGTGAGGGCCAGCAACAGCTTGCAGTCCTGGCCCCTTTGGTGTGGGAGCAGGCGCTGGACGTTTTCCATTTGGGAGCTGGGCTTTCGGAGGACTGAGAGCGAGCAAGGGAAAGACATTGGCCCCGTGAGGTGGCTGGCAAGCTCAGAGCAGCAGTGTCTGTGGGGCTGTGGAAGGGCTGCCAAGGGAAGGTGAGGGCCAGCAACAGCTTGCAGTCCTGGCCCCTTTGGTGTGGGAGCAGGCGCTGGACCTTTTCCATTTGGGAGCTGGTCTTTCGGAGGACTGAGAGCGAGCAAGGGAAAGACGTTGGCACCTTGAGGTGGCTGGCAAGCTCAGAGCGGCAGTGTCTGTGGGGCTGTGGAAGGGCTGCCAAGGGAAGGTGAGGGCCAGCAACAGCTTGCAGTCCTGGCCCCTTTGGTGTGGGAGCAGGCGCTGGACGTTTCCAGTATCGGAGCTGGGCATTCGGAGGACTGAGAGCGAGCAAGGGAAAGACGTCGGCACCCTGAGGTGGCTGGCAAGCTCAGAGCGGCAGTGTCTGTGGGGCTGTGGAAGGGCTGCCAAGGGAAGGTGAGGGCCAGCAACAGCTTGCAGTCCTGGCCCCTTTGGTGTGGGAGCAGGCGCTGGACGTTTTCCATTTGGGAGCTGGGCTCTGGCAGTGCTGAGAGCGAGCAAGGGAAAGACGTTGGCCCCGTGAGGTGGCTGGCAAGCTCAGAGCGGCAGTGTCTGTGGGGCTGTGGAAGGGCTGCCAAGGGAAGGTGAGGGCCAGCAACAGCTTGCAGTCCTGGCCCCTTTGGTGTGGGAGCAGGCGCTGGACGTTTTCCATTTGGGAGCTGGGCTTTCGGGGGACTGAGAGCGAGCAAGGGAAAGACGTTGGCCCCGTGAGGTGGCTGGCAAGCTCAGAGCGGCAGTGTCTGTGGGGCTGTGGAAGGGCTGCCAAGGGAAGGTGAGGGCCAGCAACAGCTTGCAGTCCTGGCCCCTTTGGTGTGGGAGCAGGCGCTGGACGTTTTCCCTTTGGGAGCTGGGCTTTCTCAGGACTGAGAGCGAGCAAGGGAAAGACGTTGGCCCCGTGAGGTGGCTGGCAAGCTCAGAGCGGCAGTGTCTGTGGGGCTGTGGAAGGGCTGCCAAGGGAAGGTGAGGGCCAGCAACAGCTTGCAGTCCTGGCCCCTTTGGTGTGGGAGCAGGCGCTGGAAGTTTCCAGTATCGGAGCTGGGCATTCGGAGGACTGAGAGCGAGCAAGGGAAAGACGTCGGCACCCTGAGGTGGCTGGCAAGCTCAGAGCGGCAGTGTCTGTGGGGCTGTGGAAGGGCTGCCAAGGGAAGGTGAGGGCCAGCAACAGCTTGCAGTCCTGGCCCCTTTGGTGTGGGAGCAGGCGCTGGACGTTTTCCATTTGGGAGCTGGGCTTTCGGAGGACTGAGAGCGAGCAAGGGAAAGACGTCGGCACCCTGAGGTGGCTGGCAAGCTCAGAGCGGCAGTGTCTGTGGGGCTGTGGAAGGGCTGCCAAGGGAAGGTGAGGGCCAGCAACAGCTTGCAGTCCTGGCCCCTTTGGTGTGGGAGCAGGCGCTGGACGTTTTCCATTTGGGAGCTGGGCTTTCGGAGGACTGAGAGCGAGCAAGGGAAAGACGTTGGCCCCGTGAGGTGGCTGGCAAGCTCAGAGCGGCAGTGTCTGTGGGGCTGTGGAAGGGCTGCCAAGGGAAGGTGAGGGCCAGCAACAGCTTGCAGTCCTGGCCCCTTTGGTGTGGGAGCAGGCGCTGGAAGTTTCCAGTATCGGAGCTGGGCATTCGGAGGACTGAGAGCGAGCAAGGGAAAGACGTTGGCCCCGTGAGGTGGCTGGCAAGCTCAGAGCGGCAGTGTCTGTGGGGCTGTGGAAGGGCTGCCAAGGGAAGGTGAGGGCCAGCAACAGCTTGCAGTCCTGGCCCCTTTGGTGTGGGAGCAGGCGCTGGACGTTTCCAGTATCGGAGCTGGGCATTCGGAGGACTGAGAGCGAGCAAGGGAAAGACGTCGGCACCCTGAGGTGGCTGGCAAGCTCAGAGCGGCAGTGTCTGTGGGGCTGTGGAAGGGCTGCCAAGGGAAGGTGAGGGCCAGCAACAGCTTGCAGTCCTGGCCCCTTTGGTGTGGGAGCAGGCGCTGGACGTTTTCCATTTGGGAGCTGGGCTTTCTCAGGACTGAGAGCGAGCAAGGGAAAGACGTTGGCCCCGTGAGGTGGCTGGCAAGCTCAGAGCGCCAGTGTCTGTGGGGCTGTGGAAGGGCTGCCAAGGGAAGGTGAGGGCCAGTAACAACTTGCAGTCCTGGCCCCTTTGGTGTGGGAGCAGGCGCTGGACGTTTTCCATTTGGGAGCTGGTCTTTTGGAGGACTGAGAGCGAGCAAGGGAAAGACGTCGGCACCCTGAGGTGGCTGGCAAGCTCAGAGCGGCAGTGTCTGTGGGGCTGTGGAAGGGCTGCCAAGGGAAGGTGAGGGCCAGCAACAGCTTGCAGTCCTGGCCCCTTTGGTGTGGGAGCAGGCGCTGGACGTTTTCCATTTGGGAGCTGGGCTTTCGGAGGACTGAGAGCGAGCAAGGGAAAGACGTTGGCACCCTGAGGTGGCTGGCAAGCTCAGAGCGGCAGTGTCTGTGGGGCTGTGGAAGGGCTGCCAAGGGAAGGTGAGGGCCAGCAACAGCTTGCAGTCCTGGCCCCTTTGGTGTGGGAGCAGGCGCTGGACGTTTTCCATTTGGGAGCTGGGCTTTCTCAGGACTGAGAGCGAGCAAGGGAAAGACGTTGGCACCCTGAGGTGGCTGGCAAGCTCAGAGCGGCAGTGTCTGTGGGGCTGTGGAAGGACTGCCAAGGGAAGGTGAGGGCCAGCAACAGCTTGCAGTCCTGGCACCTTTGGTGTGGGAGCAGGCGCTGGACGTTTCCAGTATCGGAGCTGGTCTTTCGGAGGACTGAGAGCGAGCAAGGGAAAGACGTTGGCCCCGTGAGGTGGCTGGCAAGCTCAGAGCGGCAGTGTCTGTGGGGCTGTGGAAGGGCTGCCAAGGGAAGGTGAGGGCCAGCAACAGCTTGCAGTCCTGGCCCCTTTGGTGTGGGAGCAGGCGCTGGACCTTTTCCATTTGGGAGCTGGGCTTTCGGAGGACTGAGAGCGAGCAAGGGAAAGACGTCGGCACCCTGAGGTGGCTGGCAAGCTCAGAGCGGCAGTGTCTGTGGGGCTGTGGAAGGGCTGCCAAGGGAAGGTGAGGGCCAGCAACAGCTTGCAGTCCTGGCCCCTTTGGTGTGGGAGCAGGCGCTGGACGTTTTCCATTTGGGAGCTGGGCTTTCTCAGGACTGAGAGCGAGCAAGGGAAAGACATTGTCCCCGTGAGGTGGCTGGCAAGCTCAGAGCGGCAGTGTCTGTGGGGCTGTGGAAGGGCTGCCAAGGGAAGGTGAGGGCCAGCAACAGCTTGCAGTCCTGGCCCCTTTGGTGTGGGAGCAGGCGCTGGACCTTTTCCATTTGGGAGCTGGTCTTTCGGAGGACTGAGAGCGAGCAAGGGAAAGACGTTGGCACCTTGAGGTGGCTGGCAAGCTCAGAGCGGCAGTGTCTGTGGGGCTGTGGAAGGGCTGCCAAGGGAAGGTGAGGGCCAGCAACAGCTTGCAGTCCTGGCCCCTTTGGTGTGGGAGCAGGCGCTGGACGTTTCCAGTATCGGAGCTGGGCATTCGGAGGACTGAGAGCGAGCAAGGGAAAGACGTCGGCACCCTGAGGTGGCTGGCAAGCTCAGAGCGGCAGTGTCTGTGGGGCTGTGGAAGGGCTGCCAAGGGAAGGTGAGGGCCAGCAACAGCTTGCAGTCCTGGCCCCTTTGGTGTGGGAGCAGGCGCTGGACGTTTTCCATTTGGGAGCTGGGCTCTGACAGTGCTGAGAGCGAGCAAGGGAAAGACGTTGGCCCCGTGAGGTGGCTGGCAAGCTCAGAGCGGCAGTGTCTGTGGGGCTGTGGAAGGGCTGCCAAGGGAAGGTGAGGGCCAGCAACAGCTTGCAGTCCTGGCCCCTTTGGTGTGGGAGCAGGCGCTGGACGTTTTCCCTTTGGGAGCTGGGCTTTCTCAGGACTGAGAGCGAGCAAGGGAAAGACGTTGGCCCCGTGAGGTGGCTGGCAAGCTCAGAGCGGCAGTGTCTGTGGGGCTGTGGAAGGGCTGCCAAGGGAAGGTGAGGGCCAGCAACAGCTTGCAGTCCTGGCCCCTTTGGTGTGGGAGCAGGCGCTGGAAGTTTCCAGTATCGGAGCTGGGCATTCGGAGGACTGAGAGCGAGCAAGGGAAAGACGTCGGCACCCTGAGGTGGCTGGCAAGCTCAGAGCGGCAGTGTCTGTGGGGCTGTGGAAGGGCTGCCAAGGGAAGGTGAGGGCCAGCAACAGCTTGCAGTCCTGGCCCCTTTGGTGTGGGAGCAGGCGCTGGACGTTTTCCATTTGGGAGCTGGTCTTTCGGAGGACTGAGAGCGAGCAAGGGAAAGACGTCGGCACCCTGAGGTGGCTGGCAAGCTCAGAGCGGCAGTGTCTGTGGGGCTGTGGAAGGGCTGCCAAGGGAAGGTGAGGGCCAGCAACAGCTTGCAGTCCTGGCCCCTTTGGTGTGGGAGCAGGCGCTGGACGTTTTCCATTTGGGAGCTGGGCTTTCGGAGGACTGAGAGCGAGCAAGGGAAAGACGTTGGCCCCGTGAGGTGGCTGGCAAGCTCAGAGCGGCAGTGTCTGTGGGGCTGTGGAAGGGCTGCCAAGGGAAGGTGAGGGCCAGCAACAGCTTGCAGTCCTGGCCCCTTTGGTGTGGGAGCAGGCGCTGGACGTTTTCCATTTGGGAGCTGGTCTTTCGGAGGACTGAGAGCGAGCAAGGGAAAGACGTCGGCACCCTGAGGTGGCTGGCAAGCTCAGAGCGGCAGTGTCTGTGGGGCTGTGGAAGGGCTGCCAAGGGAAGGTGAGGGCCAGCAACAGCTTGCAGTCCTGGCCCCTTTGGTGTGGGAGCAGGCGCTGGACGTTTTCCATTTGGGAGCTGGGCTTTCTCAGGACTGAGAGCGAGCAAGGGAAAGACGTCGGCACCCTGAGGTGGCTGGCAAGCTCAGAGCGGCAGTGTCTGTGGGGCTGTGGAAGGGCTGCCAAGGGAAGGTGAGGGCCAGCAACAGCTTGCAGTCCTGGCCCCTTTGGTGTGGGAGCAGGCGCTGGACGTTTTCCATTTGGGAGCTGGGCTTTCTCAGGACTGAGAGCGAGCAAGGGAAAGACGTTGGCCCCGTGAGGTGGCTGGCAAGCTCAGAGCGCCAGTGTCTGTGGGGCTGTGGAAGGGCTGCCAAGGGAAGGTGAGGGCCAGTAACAACTTGCAGTCCTGGCCCCTTTGGTGTGGGAGCAGGCGCTGGACGTTTTCCATTTGGGAGCTGGTCTTTTGGAGGACTGAGAGCGAGCAAGGGAAAGACGTCGGCACCCTGAGGTGGCTGGCAAGCTCAGAGCGGCAGTGTCTGTGGGGCTGTGGAAGGGCTGCCAAGGGAAGGTGAGGGCCAGCAACAGCTTGCAGTCCTGGCCCCTTTGGTGTGGGAGCAGGCGCTGGACGTTTTCCACTTGGGAGCTGGGCTTTCGGAGGACTGAGAGCGAGCAAGGGAAAGACGTTGGCCCCGTGAGGTGGCTGGCAAGCTCAGAGCGGCAGTGTCTGTGGGGCTGTGGAAGGGCTGCCAAGGGAAGGTGAGGGCCAGCAACAGCTTGCAGTCCTGGCCCCTTTGGTGTGGGAGCAGGCGCTGGACGTTTTCCATTTGGGAGCTGGGCGTTCTCAGGACTGAGAGCGAGCAAGGGAAAGACGTCGGCAGCCTGAGGTGGCTGGCAAGCTCAGAGCGGCAGTGTCTGTGGGGCTGTGGAAGGACTGCCAAGGGAAGGTGAGGGCCAGCAACAGCTTGCAGTCCTGGCACCTTTGGTGTGGGAGCAGGCGCTGGACGTTTCCAGTATCGGAGCTGGTCTTTCGGAGGACTGAGAGCGAGCAAGGGAAAGACGTTGGCCCCGTGAGGTGGCTGGCAAGCTCAGAGCGGCAGTGTCTGTGGGGCTGTGGAAGGGCTGCCAAGGGAAGGTGAGGGCCAGCAACAGCTTGCAGTCCTGGCCCCTTTGGTGTGGGAGCAGGCGCTGGACCTTTTCCATTTGGGAGCTGGGCTTTCGGAGGACTGAGAGCGAGCAAGGGAAAGACGTCGGCACGCTGAGGTGGCTGGCAAGCTCAGAGCGGCAGTGTCTGTGGGGCTGTGGAAGGGCTGCCAAGGGAAGGTGAGGGCCAGCAACAGCTTGCAGTCCTGGCCCCTTTGGTGTGGGAGCAGGCGCTGGACGTTTTCCATTTGGGAGCTGGGCTTTCGGAGGACTGAGAGCGAGCAAGGGAAAGACATTGGCCCCGTGAGGTCGCTGGCAAGCTCAGAGCGGCAGTGTCTGTGGGGCTGTGGAAGGGCTGCCAAGGGAAGGTGAGGGCCAGCAACAGCTTGCAGTCCTGGCCCCTTTGGTGTGGGAGCAGGCGCTGGACCTTTTCCATTTGGGAGCTGGTCTTTCGGAGGACTGAGAGCGAGCAAGGGAAAGACGTTGGCACCTTGAGGTGGCTGGCAAGCTCAGAGCGGCAGTGTCTGTGGGGCTGTGGAAGGGCTGCCAAGGGAAGGTGAGGGCCAGCAACAGCTTGCAGTCCTGGCCCCTTTGGTGTGGGAGCAGGCGCTGGACGTTTCCAGTATCGGAGCTGGGCATTCGGAGGACTGAGAGCGAGCAAGGGAAAGACGTCGGCACCCTGAGGTGGCTGGCAAGCTCAGAGCGGCAGTGTCTGTGGGGCTGTGGAAGGGCTGCCAAGGGAAGGTGAGGGCCAGCAACAGCTTGCAGTCCTGGCCCCTTTGGTGTGGGAGCAGGCGCTGGACGTTTTCCATTTGGGAGCTGGGCTCTGACAGTGCTGAGAGCGAGCAAGGGAAAGACGTTGGCCCCGTGAGGT
Source organism: Aptenodytes patagonicus (assembly GCF_965638725.1). Taxonomy (NCBI): domain Eukaryota; kingdom Metazoa; phylum Chordata; class Aves; order Sphenisciformes; family Spheniscidae; genus Aptenodytes; species Aptenodytes patagonicus. Next base: position 126,195 of record NW_027472048.1, on the reverse strand, counting down.
GGCTGGCAAGCTCAGAGCGGCAGTGTCTGTGGGGCTGTGGAAGGGCTGCCAAGGGAAGGTGAGGGCCAGCAACAGCTTGCAGTCCTGGCCCCTTTGGTGTGGGAGCAGGCGCTGGACGTTTTCCATTTGGGAGCTGGGCTTTCGGAGGACTGAGAGCGAGCAAGGGAAAGACGTTGGCCCCGTGAGGTGGCTGGCAAGCTCAGAGCGGCAGTGTCTGTGGGGCTGTGGAAGGGCTGCCAAGGGAAGGTGAGGGCCAGCAACAGCTTGCAGTCCTGGCCCCTTTGGTGTGGGAGCAGGCGCTGGACGTTTTCCCTTTGGGAGCTGGGCTTTCTCAGGACTGAGAGCGAGCAAGGGAAAGACGTTGGCCCCGTGAGGTGGCTGGCAAGCTCAGAGCGGCAGTGTCTGTGGGGCTGTGGAAGGGCTGCCAAGGGAAGGTGAGGGCCAGCAACAGCTTGCAGTCCTGGCCCCTTTGGTGTGGGAGCAGGCGCTGGACGTTTCCAGTATCGGAGCTGGGCATTCGGAGGACTGAGAGCGAGCAAGGGAAAGACGTTGGCCCCGTGAGGTGGCTGGCAAGCTCAGAGCGGCAGTGTCTGTGGGGCTGTGGAAGGGCTGCCAAGGGAAGGTGAGGGCCAGCAACAGCTTGCAGTCCTGGCCCCTTTGGTGTGGGAGCAGGCGCTGGACGTTTTCCATTTGGGAGCTGGGCTTTCGGAGGACTGAGAGCGAGCAAGGGAAAGACGTCGGCACCCTGAGGTGGCTGGCAAGCTCAGAGCGGCAGTGTCTATGGGGCTGTGGAAGGGCTGCCAAGGGAAGGTGAGGGCCAGCAACAGCTTGCAGTCCTGGCCCCTTTGGTGTGGGAGCAGGCGCTGGACGTTTTCCATTTGGGAGCTGGGCTTTCTCAGGACTGAGAGCGAGCAAGGGAAAGACGTTGGCCCCGTGAGGTGGCTGGCAAGCTCAGAGCGGCAGTGTCTGTGGGGCTGTGGAAGGGCTGCCAAGGGAAGGTGAGGGCCAGTAACAACTTGCAGTCCTGGCCCCTTTGGTGTGGGAGCAGGCGCTGGACGTTTTCCATTTGGGAGCTGGTCTTTTGGAGGACTGAGAGCGAGCAAGGGAAAGACGTTGGCACCCTGAGGTGGCTGGCAAGCTCAGAGCGGCAGTGTCTGTGGGGCTGTGGAAGGGCTGCCAAGGGAAGGTGAGGGCCAGCAACAGCTTGCAGTCCTGGCCCCTTTGGTGTGGGAGCAGGCGCTGGACGTTTTCCATTTGGGAGCTGGGCTTTCTCAGGACTGAGAGCGAGCAAGGGAAAGACGTTGGCACCCTGAGGTGGCTGGCAAGCTCAGAGCGGCAGTGTCTGTGGGGCTGTGGAAGGGCTGCCAAGGGAAGGTGAGGGCCAGCAACAGCTTGCAGTCCTGGCCCCTTTGGTGTGGGAGCAGGCGCTGGACGTTTTCCATTTGGGAGCTGGGCTTTCTCAGGACTGAGAGCGAGCAAGGGAAAGACGTCGGCACCCTGAGGTGGCTGGCAAGCTCAGAGCGGCAGTGTCTGTGGGGCTGTGGAAGGGCTGCCAAGGGAAGGTGAGGGCCAGCAACAGCTTGCAGTCCTGGCCCCTTTGGTGTGGGAGCAGGCGCTGGACGTTTCCAGTATCGGAGCTGGGCATTCGGAGGACTGAGAGCGAGCAAGGGAAAGACGTTGGCCCCGTGAGGTGGCTGGCAAGCTCAGAGCGGCAGTGTCTGTGGGGCTGTGGAAGGGCTGCCAAGGGAAGGTGAGGGCCAGCAACAGCTTGCAGTCCTGGCCCCTTTGGTGTGGGAGCAGGCGCTGGACGTTTTCCATTTGGGAGCTGGTCTTTCGGAGGACTGAGAGCGAGCAAGGGAAAGACGTCGGCACCCTGAGGTGGCTGGCAAGCTCAGAGCGCCAGTGTCTGTGGGGCTGTGGAAGGGCTGCCAAGGGAAGGTGAGGGCCAGCAACAGCTTGCAGTCCTGGCCCCTTTGGTGTGGGAGCAGGCGCTGGACGTTTTCCATTTGGGAGCTGGGCTTTCGGAGGACTGAGAGCGAGCAAGGGAAAGACATTGGCCCCGTGAGGTGGCTGGCAAGCTCAGAGCGGCAGTGTCTGTGGGGCTGTGGAAGGGCTGCCAAGGGAAGGTGAGGGCCAGCAACAGCTTGCAGTCCTGGCCCCTTTGGTGTGGGAGCAGGCGCTGGACCTTTTCCATTTGGGAGCTGGTCTTTCGGAGGACTGAGAGCGAGCAAGGGAAAGACGTTGGCACCTTGAGGTGGCTGGCAAGCTCAGAGCGGCAGTGTCTGTGGGGCTGTGGAAGGGCTGCCAAGGGAAGGTGAGGGCCAGCAACAGCTTGCAGTCCTGGCCCCTTTGGTGTGGGAGCAGGCGCTGGACGTTTCCAGTATCGGAGCTGGGCATTCGGAGGACTGAGAGCAAGCAAGGGAAAGACGTCGGCACCCTGAGGTGGCTGGCAAGCTCAGAGCGGCAGTGTCTGTGGGGCTGTGGAAGGGCTGCCAAGGGAAGGTGAGGGCCAGCAACAGCTTGCAGTCCTGGCCCCTTTGGTGTGGGAGCAGGCGCTGGACGTTTTCCATTTGGGAGCTGGGCTCTGACAGTGCTGAGAGCGAGCAAGGGAAAGACGTTGGCCCCGTGAGGTGGCTGGCAAGCTCAGAGCGGCAGTGTCTGTGGGGCTGTGGAAGGGCTGCCAAGGGAAGGTGAGGGCCAGCAACAGCTTGCAGTCCTGGCCCCTTTGGTGTGGGAGCAGGCGCTGGACGTTTTCCATTTGGGAGCTGGGCTTTCGGAGGACTGAGAGCGAGCAAGGGAAAGACGTTGGCCCCGTGAGGTGGCTGGCAAGCTCAGAGCGGCAGTGTCTGTGGGGCTGTGGAAGGGCTGCCAAGGGAAGGTGAGGGCCAGCAACAGCTTGCAGTCCTGGCCCCTTTGGTGTGGGAGCAGGCGCTGGACGTTTTCCCTTTGGGAGCTGGGCTTTCTCAGGACTGAGAGCAAGGGAAAGACGTTGGCCCCGTGAGGTGGCTGGCAAGCTCAGAGCGGCAGTGTCTGTGGGGCTGTGGAAGGGCTGCCAAGGGAAGGTGAGGGCCAGCAACAGCTTGCAGTCCTGGCCCCTTTGGTGTGGGAGCAGGCGCTGGACGTTTCCAGTATCGGAGCTGGGCATTCGGAGGACTGAGAGCGAGCAAGGGAAAGACGTTGGCCCCGTGAGGTGGCTGGCAAGCTCAGAGCGGCAGTGTCTGTGGGGCTGTGGAAGGGCTGCCAAGGGAAGGTGAGGGCCAGCAACAGCTTGCAGTCCTGGCCCCTTTGGTGTGGGAGCAGGCGCTGGACGTTTTCCATTTGGGAGCTGGGCTTTCGGAGGACTGAGAGCGAGCAAGGGAAAGACGTCGGCACCCTGAGGTGGCTGGCAAGCTCAGAGCGGCAGTGTCTGTGGGGCTGTGGAAGGGCTGCCAAGGGAAGGTGAGGGCCAGCAACAGCTTGCAGTCCTGGCCCCTTTGGTGTGGGAGCAGGCGCTGGACGTTTTCCCTTTGGGAGCTGGGCTTTCGGAGGACTGAGAGCGAGCAAGGGAAAGACGTCGGCACCCTGAGGTGGCTGGCAAGCTCAGAGCGGCAGTGTCTGTGGGGCTGTGGAAGGGCTGCCAAGGGAAGGTGAGGGCCAGCAACAGCTTGCAGTCCTGGCCCCTTTGGTGTGGGAGCAGGCGCTGGACGTTTCCAGTATCGGAGCTGGGCTCTGGCAGTGATGAGAGCGAGCAAGGGAAAGACGTCGGCACCCTGAGGTGGCTGGCAAGCTCAGAGCGGCAGTGTCTGTGGGGCTGTGGAAGGGCTGCCAAGGGAAGGTGAGGGCCAGCAACAGCTTGCAGTCCTGGCCCCTTTGGTGTGGGAGCAGGCGCTGGACGTTTTCCATTTGGGAGCTGGGCTTTCGGAGGACTGAGAGCGAGCAAGGGAAAGACGTCGGCACCCTGAGGTGGCTGGCAAGCTCAGAGCGCCAGTGTCTGTGGGGCTGTGGAAGGGCTGCCAAGGGAAGGTGAGGGCCAGCAACAGCTTGCAGTCCTGGCCCCTTTGGTGTGGGAGCAGGCGCTGGAAGTTTCCAGTATCGGAGCTGGGCATTCGGAGGACTGAGAGCGAGCAAGGGAAAGACGTTGGCCCCGTGAGGTGGCTGGCAAGCTCAGAGCGGCAGTGTCTGTGGGGCTGTGGAAGGGCTGCCAAGGGAAGGTGAGGGCCAGCAACAGCTTGCAGTCCTGGCCCCTTTGGTGTGGGAGCAGGCGCTGGACGTTTTCCATTTGGGAGCTGGGCTTTCGGAGGACTGAGAGCGAGCAAGGGAAAGACGTCGGCACCCTGAGGTGGCTGGCAAGCTCAGAGCGGCAGTGTCTGTGGGGCTGTGGAAGGGCTGCCAAGGGAAGGTGAGGGCCAGCAACAGCTTGCAGTCCTGGCCCCTTTGGTGTGGGAGCAGGCGCTGGACGTTTTCCATTTGGGAGCTGGGCTTTCGGAGGACTGAGAGCGAGCAAGGGAAAGACTTTGGCCCCGTGAGGTGGCTGGCAAGCTCAGAGCGGCAGTGTCTGTGGGGCTGTGGAAGGGCTGCCAAGGGAAGGTGAGGGCCAGCAACAGCTTGCAGTCCTGGCCCCTTTGGTGTGGGAGCAGGCGCTGGACGTTTTCCATTTGGGAGCTGGGCTTTCGGAGGACTGAGAGCGAGCAAGGGAAAGACGTTGGCCCCGTGAGGTGGCTGGCAAGCTCAGAGCGCCAGTGTCTGTGGGGCTGTGGAAGGGCTGCCAAGGGAAGGTGAGGGCCAGCAACAGCTTGCAGTCCTGGCCCCTTTGGTGTGGGAGCAGGCGCTGGACGTTTTCCCTTTGGGAGCTGGGCTTTCTCAGGACTGAGAGCGAGCAAGGGAAAGACGTCGGCACCCTGAGGTGGCTGGCAAGCTCAGAGCGGCAGTGTCTGTGGGGCTGTGGAAGGGCTGCCAAGGGAAGGTGAGGGCCAGCAACAGCTTGCACTCCTGGCCCCTTTGGTGTGGGAGCAGGCGCTGGACGTTTTCCATTTGGGAGCTGGGCTCTGGCAGTGATGAGAGCGAGCAAGGGAAAGACGTCGGCACCCTGAGGTGGCTGGCAAGCTCAGAGCGGCAGTGTCTGTGGGGCTGTGGAAGGGCTGCCAAGGGAAGGTGAGGGCCAGCAACAGCTTGCAGTCCTGGCCCCTTTAGTGTGGGAGCAGGCGCTGGACGTTTTCCATTTGGGAGCTGGGCTTTCGGAGGACTGAGAGCGAGCAAGGGAAAGACGTCGGCACCCTGAGGTGGCTGGCAAGCTCAGAGCGGCAGTGTCTGTGGGGCTGTGGAAGGGCTGCCAAGGGAAGGTGAGGGCCAGCAACAGCTTGCAGTCCTGGCCCCTTTGGTGTGGGAGCAGGCGCTGGAAGTTTCCAGTATCGGAGCTGGGCATTCGGAGGACTGAGAGCGAGCAAGGGAAAGACGTCGGCACCCTGAGGTGGCTGGCAAGCTCAGAGCGGCAGTGTCTGTGGGGCTGTGGAAGGGCTGCCAAGGGAAGGTGAGGGCCAGCAACAGCTTGCAGTCCTGGCCCCTTTGGTGTGGGAGCAGGCGCTGGACGTTTTCCATTTGGGAGCTGGGCTTTCGGAGGACTGAGAGCGAGCAAGGGAAAGACGTCGGCACCCTGAGGTGGCTGGCAAGCTCAGAGCGGCAGTGTCTGTGGGGCTGTGGAAGGGCTGCCAAGGGAAGGTGAGGGCCAGCAACAGCTTGCAGTCCTGGCCCCTTTGGTGTGGGAGCAGGCGCTGGACGTTTTCCATTTGGGAGCTGGGCTTTCTCAGGACTGAGAGCGAGCAAGGGAAAGACGTTGGCCCCGTGAGGTGGCTGGCAAGCTCAGAGCGGCAGTGTCTGTGGGGCTGTGGAAGGGCTGCCAAGGGAAGGTGAGGGCCAGCAACAGCTTGCAGTCCTGGCCCCTTTGGTGTGGGAGCAGGCGCTGGACGTTTCCAGTATCGGAGCTGGGCATTCGGAGGACTGAGAGCGAGCAAGGGAAAGACGTCGGCACCCTGAGGTGGCTGGCAAGCTCAGAGCGGCAGTGTCTGTGGGGCTGTGGAAGGGCTGCCAAGGGAAGGTGAGGGCCAGCAACAGCTTGCAGTCCTGGCCCCTTTGGTGTGGGAGCAGGCGCTGGACGTTTTCCATTTGGGAGCTGGGCTTTCTCAGGACTGAGAGCGAGCAAGGGAAAGACGTCGGCACCCTGAGGTGGCTGGCAAGCTCAGAGCGGCAGTGTCTGTGGGGCTGTGGAAGGGCTGCCAAGGGAAGGTGAGGGCCAGCAACAGCTTGCAGTCCTGGCCCCTTTGGTGTGGGAGCAGGCGCTGGACGTTTTCCATTTGGGAGCTGGGCTTTCTCAGGACTGAGAGCGAGCAAGGGAAAGACGTTGGCCCCGTGAGGTGGCTGGCAAGCTCAGAGCGGCAGTGTCTGTGGGGCTGTGGAAGGGCTGCCAAGGGAAGGTGAGGGCCAGCAACAGCTTGCAGTCCTGGCCCCTTTGGTGTGGGAGCAGGCGCTGGCTGTTTTCCATTTGGGAGCTGGGCTTTCTCAGGACTGAGAGCGAGCAAGGGAAAGACGTCGGCACCCTGAGGTGGCTGGCAAGCTCAGAGCGGCAGTGTCTGTGGGGCTGTGGAAGGGCTGCCAAGGGAAGGTGAGGGCCAGCAACAGCTTGCAGTCCTGGCCCCTTTGGTGTGGGAGCAGGCGCTGGACGTTTCCAGTATCGGAGCTGGGCATTCGGAGGACTGAGAGCGAGCAAGGGAAAGACGTCGGCACCCTGAGGTGGCTGGCAAGCTCAGAGTGGCAGTGTCTGTGGGGCTGTGGAAGGGCTGCCAAGGGAAGGTGAGGGCCAGCAACAGCTTGCAGTCCTGGCCCCTTTGGTGTGGGAGCAGGCGCTGGACGTTTTCCATTTGGGAGCTGGGCTTTCTCAGGACTGAGAGCGAGCAAGGGAAAGACGTCGGCACCCTGAGGTGGCTGGCAAGCTCAGAGCGCCAGTGTCTGTGGGGCTGTGGAAGGGCTGCCAAGGGAAGGTGAGGGCCAGCAACAGCTTGCAGTCCTGGCCCCTTTGGTGTGGGAGCAGGCGCTGGACGTTTTCCATTTGGGAGCTGGGCTTTCGGAGGACTGAGAGCGAGCAAGGGAAAGACGTCGGCACCCTGAGGTGGCTGGCAAGCTCAGAGCGGCAGTGTCTATGGGGCTGTGGAAGGGCTGCCAAGGGAAGGTGAGGGCCAGCAACAGCTTGCAGTCCTGGCCCCTTTGGTGTGGGAGCAGGCGCTGGACGTTTTCCATTTGGGAGCTGGGCTTTCTCAGGACTGAGAGCGAGCAAGGGAAAGACGTTGGCCCCGTGAGGTGGCTGGCAAGCTCAGAGCGGCAGTGTCTGTGGGGCTGTGGAAGGGCTGCCAAGGGAAGGTGAGGGCCAGTAACAACTTGCAGTCCTGGCCCCTTTGGTGTGGGAGCAGGCGCTGGACCTTTTCCATTTGGGAGCTGGTCTTTTGGAGGACTGAGAGCGAGCAAGGGAAAGACGTTGGCACCCTGAGGTGGCTGGCAAGCTCAGAGCGGCAGTGTCTGTGGGGCTGTGGAAGGGCTGCCAAGGGAAGGTGAGGGCCAGCAACAGCTTGCAGTCCTGGCCCCTTTGGTGTGGGAGCAGGCGCTGGACGTTTTCCATTTGGGAGCTGGGCTTTCGGAGGACTGAGAGCGAGCAAGGGAAAGACGTTGGCCCCGTGAGGTGGCTGGCAAGCTCAGAGCGGCAGTGTCTGTGGGGCTGTGGAAGGGCTGCCAAGGGAAGGTGAGGGCCAGCAACAGCTTGCAGTCCTGGCCCCTTTGGTGTGGGAGCAGGCGCTGGACGTTTTCCATTTGGGAGCTGGGCTTTCTCAGGACTGAGAGCGAGCAAGGGAAAGACGTCGGCACCCTGAGGTGGCTGGCAAGCTCAGAGCGGCAGTGTCTGTGGGGCTGTGGAAGGGCTGCCAAGGGAAGGTGAGGGCCAGCAACAGCTTGCAGTCCTGGCCCCTTTGGTGTGGGAGCAGGCGCTGGACGTTTCCAGTATCGGAGCTGGGCATTCGGAGGACTGAGAGCGAGCAAGGGAAAGACGTTGGCCCCGTGAGGTGGCTGGCAAGCTCAGAGCGGCAGTGTCTGTGGGGCTGTGGAAGGGCTGCCAAGGGAAGGTGAGGGCCAGCAACAGCTTGCAGTCCTGGCCCCTTTGGTGTGGGAGCAGGCGCTGGACGTTTTCCATTTGGGAGCTGGTCTTTCGGAGGACTGAGAGCGAGCAAGGGAAAGACGTCGGCACCCTGAGGTGGCTGGCAAGCTCAGAGCGCCAGTGTCTGTGGGGCTGTGGAAGGGCTGCCAAGGGAAGGTGAGGGCCAGCAACAGCTTGCAGTCCTGGCCCCTTTGGTGTGGGAGCAGGCGCTGGACGTTTTCCATTTGGGAGCTGGGCTTTCGGAGGACTGAGAGCGAGCAAGGGAAAGACATTGGCCCCGTGAGGTGGCTGGCAAGCTCAGAGCGGCAGTGTCTGTGGGGCTGTGGAAGGGCTGCCAAGGGAAGGTGAGGGCCAGCAACAGCTTGCAGTCCTGGCCCCTTTGGTGTGGGAGCAGGCGCTGGACCTTTTCCATTTGGGAGCTGGTCTTTCGGAGGACTGAGAGCGAGCAAGGGAAAGACGTTGGCACCTTGAGGTGGCTGGCAAGCTCAGAGCGGCAGTGTCTGTGGGGCTGTGGAAGGGCTGCCAAGGGAAGGTGAGGGCCAGCAACAGCTTGCAGTCCTGGCCCCTTTGGTGTGGGAGCAGGCGCTGGACGTTTCCAGTATCGGAGCTGGGCATTCGGAGGACTGAGAGCAAGCAAGGGAAAGACGTCGGCACCCTGAGGTGGCTGGCAAGCTCAGAGCGGCAGTGTCTGTGGGGCTGTGGAAGGGCTGCCAAGGGAAGGTGAGGGCCAGCAACAGCTTGCAGTCCTGGCCCCTTTGGTGTGGGAGCAGGCGCTGGACGTTTTCCATTTGGGAGCTGGGCTCTGACAGTGCTGAGAGCGAGCAAGGGAAAGACGTTGGCCCCGTGAGGTGGCTGGCAAGCTCAGAGCGGCAGTGTCTGTGGGGCTGTGGAAGGGCTGCCAAGGGAAGGTGAGGGCCAGCAACAGCTTGCAGTCCTGGCCCCTTTGGTGTGGGAGCAGGCGCTGGACGTTTTCCATTTGGGAGCTGGGCTTTCGGAGGACTGAGAGCGAGCAAGGGAAAGACGTTGGCCCCGTGAGGTGGCTGGCAAGCTCAGAGCGGCAGTGTCTGTGGGGCTGTGGAAGGGCTGCCAAGGGAAGGTGAGGGCCAGCAACAGCTTGCAGTCCTGGCCCCTTTGGTGTGGGAGCAGGCGCTGGACGTTTTCCCTTTGGGAGCTGGGCTTTCTCAGGACTGAGAGCAAGGGAAAGACGTTGGCCCCGTGAGGTGGCTGGCAAGCTCAGAGCGGCAGTGTCTGTGGGGCTGTGGAAGGGCTGCCAAGGGAAGGTGAGGGCCAGCAACAGCTTGCAGTCCTGGCCCCTTTGGTGTGGGAGCAGGCGCTGGACGTTTCCAGTATCGGAGCTGGGCATTCGGAGGACTGAGAGCGAGCAAGGGAAAGACGTTGGCCCCGTGAGGTGGCTGGCAAGCTCAGAGCGGCAGTGTCTGTGGGGCTGTGGAAGGGCTGCCAAGGGAAGGTGAGGGCCAGCAACAGCTTGCAGTCCTGGCCCCTTTGGTGTGGGAGCAGGCGCTGGACGTTTTCCATTTGGGAGCTGGGCTTTCGGAGGACTGAGAGCGAGCAAGGGAAAGACGTCGGCACCCTGAGGTGGCTGGCAAGCTCAGAGCGGCAGTGTCTGTGGGGCTGTGGAAGGGCTGCCAAGGGAAGGTGAGGGCCAGCAACAGCTTGCAGTCCTGGCCCCTTTGGTGTGGGAGCAGGCGCTGGACGTTTTCCCTTTGGGAGCTGGGCTTTCGGAGGACTGAGAGCGAGCAAGGGAAAGACGTCGGCACCCTGAGGTGGCTGGCAAGCTCAGAGCGGCAGTGTCTGTGGGGCTGTGGAAGGGCTGCCAAGGGAAGGTGAGGGCCAGCAACAGCTTGCAGTCCTGGCCCCTTTGGTGTGGGAGCAGGCGCTGGACGTTTCCAGTATCGGAGCTGGGCTCTGGCAGTGATGAGAGCGAGCAAGGGAAAGACGTCGGCACCCTGAGGTGGCTGGCAAGCTCAGAGCGGCAGTGTCTGTGGGGCTGTGGAAGGGCTGCCAAGGGAAGGTGAGGGCCAGCAACAGCTTGCAGTCCTGGCCCCTTTGGTGTGGGAGCAGGCGCTGGACGTTTTCCATTTGGGAGCTGGGCTTTCGGAGGACTGAGAGCGAGCAAGGGAAAGACGTCGGCACCCTGAGGTGGCTGGCAAGCTCAGAGCGCCAGTGTCTGTGGGGCTGTGGAAGGGCTGCCAAGGGAAGGTGAGGGCCAGCAACAGCTTGCAGTCCTGGCCCCTTTGGTGTGGGAGCAGGCGCTGGAAGTTTCCAGTATCGGAGCTGGGCATTCGGAGGACTGAGAGCGAGCAAGGGAAAGACGTTGGCCCCGTGAGGTGGCTGGCAAGCTCAGAGCGGCAGTGTCTGTGGGGCTGTGGAAGGGCTGCCAAGGGAAGGTGAGGGCCAGCAACAGCTTGCAGTCCTGGCCCCTTTGGTGTGGGAGCAGGCGCTGGACGTTTTCCATTTGGGAGCTGGGCTTTCGGAGGACTGAGAGCGAGCAAGGGAAAGACGTCGGCACCCTGAGGTGGCTGGCAAGCTCAGAGCGGCAGTGTCTGTGGGGCTGTGGAAGGGCTGCCAAGGGAAGGTGAGGGCCAGCAACAGCTTGCAGTCCTGGCCCCTTTGGTGTGGGAGCAGGCGCTGGACGTTTTCCATTTGGGAGCTGGGCTTTCGGAGGACTGAGAGCGAGCAAGGGAAAGACTTTGGCCCCGTGAGGTGGCTGGCAAGCTCAGAGCGGCAGTGTCTGTGGGGCTGTGGAAGGGCTGCCAAGGGAAGGTGAGGGCCAGCAACAGCTTGCAGTCCTGGCCCCTTTGGTGTGGGAGCAGGCGCTGGACGTTTTCCATTTGGGAGCTGGGCTTTCGGAGGACTGAGAGCGAGCAAGGGAAAGACGTTGGCCCCGTGAGGTGGCTGGCAAGCTCAGAGCGCCAGTGTCTGTGGGGCTGTGGAAGGGCTGCCAAGGGAAGGTGAGGGCCAGCAACAGCTTGCAGTCCTGGCCCCTTTGGTGTGGGAGCAGGCGCTGGACGTTTTCCCTTTGGGAGCTGGGCTTTCTCAGGACTGAGAGCGAGCAAGGGAAAGACGTCGGCACCCTGAGGTGGCTGGCAAGCTCAGAGCGGCAGTGTCTGTGGGGCTGTGGAAGGGCTGCCAAGGGAAGGTGAGGGCCAGCAACAGCTTGCACTCCTGGCCCCTTTGGTGTGGGAGCAGGCGCTGGACGTTTTCCATTTGGGAGCTGGGCTCTGGCAGTGATGAGAGCGAGCAAGGGAAAGACGTCGGCACCCTGAGGTGGCTGGCAAGCTCAGAGCGGCAGTGTCTGTGGGGCTGTGGAAGGGCTGCCAAGGGAAGGTGAGGGCCAGCAACAGCTTGCAGTCCTGGCCCCTTTAGTGTGGGAGCAGGCGCTGGACGTTTTCCATTTGGGAGCTGGGCTTTCGGAGGACTGAGAGCGAGCAAGGGAAAGACGTCGGCACCCTGAGGTGGCTGGCAAGCTCAGAGCGGCAGTGTCTGTGGGGCTGTGGAAGGGCTGCCAAGGGAAGGTGAGGGCCAGCAACAGCTTGCAGTCCTGGCCCCTTTGGTGTGGGAGCAGGCGCTGGAAGTTTCCAGTATCGGAGCTGGGCATTCGGAGGACTGAGAGCGAGCAAGGGAAAGACGTCGGCACCCTGAGGTGGCTGGCAAGCTCAGAGCGGCAGTGTCTGTGGGGCTGTGGAAGGGCTGCCAAGGGAAGGTGAGGGCCAGCAACAGCTTGCAGTCCTGGCCCCTTTGGTGTGGGAGCAGGCGCTGGACGTTTTCCATTTGGGAGCTGGGCTTTCGGAGGACTGAGAGCGAGCAAGGGAAAGACGTCGGCACCCTGAGGTGGCTGGCAAGCTCAGAGCGGCAGTGTCTGTGGGGCTGTGGAAGGGCTGCCAAGGGAAGGTGAGGGCCAGCAACAGCTTGCAGTCCTGGCCCCTTTGGTGTGGGAGCAGGCGCTGGACGTTTTCCATTTGGGAGCTGGGCTTTCTCAGGACTGAGAGCGAGCAAGGGAAAGACGTTGGCCCCGTGAGGTGGCTGGCAAGCTCAGAGCGGCAGTGTCTGTGGGGCTGTGGAAGGGCTGCCAAGGGAAGGTGAGGGCCAGCAACAGCTTGCAGTCCTGGCCCCTTTGGTGTGGGAGCAGGCGCTGGACGTTTCCAGTATCGGAGCTGGGCATTCGGAGGACTGAGAGCGAGCAAGGGAAAGACGTCGGCACCCTGAGGTGGCTGGCAAGCTCAGAGCGGCAGTGTCTGTGGGGCTGTGGAAGGGCTGCCAAGGGAAGGTGAGGGCCAGCAACAGCTTGCAGTCCTGGCCCCTTTGGTGTGGGAGCAGGCGCTGGACGTTTTCCATTTGGGAGCTGGGCTTTCTCAGGACTGAGAGCGAGCAAGGGAAAGACGTCGGCACCCTGAGGTGGCTGGCAAGCTCAGAGCGGCAGTGTCTGTGGGGCTGTGGAAGGGCTGCCAAGGGAAGGTGAGGGCCAGCAACAGCTTGCAGTCCTGGCCCCTTTGGTGTGGGAGCAGGCGCTGGACGTTTTCCATTTGGGAGCTGGGCTTTCTCAGGACTGAGAGCGAGCAAGGGAAAGACGTTGGCCCCGTGAGGTGGCTGGCAAGCTCAGAGCGGCAGTGTCTGTGGGGCTGTGGAAGGGCTGCCAAGGGAAGGTGAGGGCCAGCAACAGCTTGCAGTCCTGGCCCCTTTGGTGTGGGAGCAGGCGCTGGCTGTTTTCCATTTGGGAGCTGGGCTTTCTCAGGACTGAGAGCGAGCAAGGGAAAGACGTCGGCACCCTGAGGTGGCTGGCAAGCTCAGAGCGGCAGTGTCTGTGGGGCTGTGGAAGGGCTGCCAAGGGAAGGTGAGGGCCAGCAACAGCTTGCAGTCCTGGCCCCTTTGGTGTGGGAGCAGGCGCTGGACGTTTCCAGTATCGGAGCTGGGCATTCGGAGGACTGAGAGCGAGCAAGGGAAAGACGTCGGCACCCTGAGGTGGCTGGCAAGCTCAGAGTGGCAGTGTCTGTGGGGCTGTGGAAGGGCTGCCAAGGGAAGGTGAGGGCCAGCAACAGCTTGCAGTCCTGGCCCCTTTGGTGTGGGAGCAGGCGCTGGACGTTTTCCATTTGGGAGCTGGGCTTTCTCAGGACTGAGAGCGAGCAAGGGAAAGACGTCGGCACCCTGAGGTGGCTGGCAAGCTCAGAGCGCCAGTGTCTGTGGGGCTGTGGAAGGGCTGCCAAGGGAAGGTGAGGGCCAGCAACAGCTTGCAGTCCTGGCCCCTTTGGTGTGGGAGCAGGCGCTGGACGTTTTCCATTTGGGAGCTGGGCTTTCTCAGGACTGAGAGCGAGCAAGGGAAAGACGTTGGCCCCGTGAGGTGGCTGGCAAGCTCAGAGCGGCAGTGTCTGTGGGGCTGTGGAAGGGCTGCCAAGGGAAGGTGAGGGCCAGTAACAACTTGCAGTCCTGGCCCCTTTGGTGTGGGAGCAGGCGCTGGACGTTTTCCATTTGGGAGCTGGTCTTTTGGAGGACTGAGAGCGAGCAAGGGAAAGACGTCGGCACCCTGAGGTGGCTGGCAAGCTCAGAGCGGCAGTGTCTGTGGGGCTGTGGAAGGGCTGCCAAGGGAAGGTGAGGGCCAGCAACAGCTTGCAGTCCTGGCCCCTTTGGTGTGGGAGCAGGCGCTGGAAGTTTCCAGTATCGGAGCTGGGCATTCGGATGACTGAGAGCGAGCAAGGGAAAGACGTCGGCACCCTGAGGTGGCTGGCAAGCTCAGAGCGGCAGTGTCTGTGGGGCTGTGGAAGGGCTGCCAAGGGAAGGTGAGGGCCAGCAACAGCTTGCAGTCCTGGCCCCTTTGGTGTGGGAGCAGGCGCTGGACGTTTTCCATTTGGGAGCTGGGCTTTCGGAGGACTGAGAGCGAGCAAGGGAAAGACGTCGGCACCCTGAGGTGGCTGGCAAGCTCAGAGCGGCAGTGTCTGTGGGGCTGTGGAAGGGCTGCCAAGGGAAGGTGAGGGCCAGCAACAGCTTGCAGTCCTGGCCCCTTTGGTGTGGGAGCAGGCGCTGGACGTTTTCCATTTGGGAGCTGGGCTTTCGGAGGACTGAGAGCGAGCAAGGGAAAGACGTTGGCCCCGTGAGGTGGCTGGCAAGCTCAGAGCGGCAGTGTCTGTGGGGCTGTGGAAGGGCTGCCAAGGGAAGGTGAGGGCCAGCAACAGCTTGCAGTCCTGGCCCCTTTGGTGTGGGAGCAGGCGCTGGACGTTTTCCATTTGGGAGCTGGTCTTTCGGAGGACTGAGAGCGAGCAAGGGAAAGACGTCGGCACCCTGAGGTGGCTGGCAAGCTCAGAGCGGCAGTGTCTGTGGGGCTGTGGAAGGGCTGCCAAGGGAAGGTGAGGGCCAGCAACAGCTTGCAGTCCTGGCCCCTTTGGTGTGGGAGCAGGCGCTGGACGTTTCCAGTATCGGAGCTGGGCATTCGGAGGACTGAGAGCGAGCAAGGGAAAGACGTCGGCACCCTGAGGTGGCTGGCAAGCTCAGAGCGGCAGTGTCTGTGGGGCTGTGGAAGGGCTGCCAAGGGAAGGTGAGGGCCAGCAACAGCTTGCAGTCCTGGCCCCTTTGGTGTGGGAGCAGGCGCTGGACGTTTTCCATTTGGGAGCTGGGCTTTCTCAGGACTGAGAGCGAGCAAGGGAAAGACGTCGGCACCCTGAGGTGGCTGGCAAGCTCAGAGCGCCAGTGTCTGTGGGGCTGTGGAAGGGCTGCCAAGGGAAGGTGAGGGCCAGCAACAGCTTGCAGTCCTGGCCCCTTTGGTGTGGGAGCAGGCGCTGGACCTTTTCCATTTGGGAGCTGGGCTTTCTCAGGACTGAGAGCGAGCAAGGGAAAGACGTTGGCCCCGTGAGGTGGCTGGCAAGCTCAGAGCGCCAGTGTCTGTGGGGCTGTGGAAGGGCTGCCAAGGGAAGGTGAGGGCCAGTAACAACTTGCAGTCCTGGCCCCTTTGGTGTGGGAGCAGGCGCTGGACGTTTTCCATTTGGGAGCTGGTCTTTTGGAGGACTGAGAGCGAGCAAGGGAAAGACGTCGGCACCCTGAGGTGGCTGGCAAGCTCAGAGCGGCAGTGTCTGTGGGGCTGTGGAAGGGCTGCCAAGGGAAGGTGAGGGCCAGCAACAGCTTGCAGTCCTGGCCCCTTTGGTGTGGGAGCAGGCGCTGGACCTTTTCCATTTGGGAGCTGGGCTTTCGGAGGACTGAGAGCGAGCAAGGGAAAGACGTTGGCACCCTGAGGTGGCTGGCAAGCTCAGAGCGGCAGTGTCTGTGGGGCTGTGGAAGGGCTGCCAAGGGAAGGTGAGGGCCAGCAACAGCTTGCAGTCCTGGCCCCTTTGGTGTGGGAGCAGGCGCTGGACGTTTTCCATTTGGGAGCTGGGCTTTCGGAGGACTGAGAGCGAGCAAGGGAAAGACGTTGGCACCCTGAGGTGGCTGGCAAGCTCAGAGCGGCAGTGTCTGTGGGGCTGTGGAAGGGCTGCCAAGGGAAGGTGAGGGCCAGCAACAGCTTGCAGTCCTGGCACCTTTGGTGTGGGAGCAGGCGCTGGACGTTTCCAGTATCGGAGCTGGGCATTCGGAGGACTGAGAGCGAGCAAGGGAAAGACGTCGGCACCCTGAGGTGGCTGGCAAGCTCAGAGCGGCAGTGTCTGTGGGGCTGTGGAAGGGCTGCCAAGGGAAGGTGAGGGCCAGCAACAGCTTGCAGTCCTGGCCCCTTTGGTGTGGGAGCAGGCGCTGGACGTTTTCCATTTGGGAGCTGGGCTCTGACAGTGCTGAGAGCGAGCAAGGGAAAGACGTTGGCCCCGTGAGGTGGCTGGCAAGCTCAGAGCGGCAGTGTCTGTGGGGCTGTGGAAGGGCTGCCAAGGGAAGGTGAGGGCCAGCAACAGCTTGCAGTCCTGGCCCCTTTGGTGTGGGAGCAGGCGCTGGACGTTTTCCATTTGGGAGCTGGGCTTTCGGAGGACTGAGAGCGAGCAAGGGAAAGACGTTGGCCCCGTGAGGTGGCTGGCAAGCTCAGAGCAGCAGTGTCTGTGGGGCTGTGGAAGGGCTGCCAAGGGAAGGTGAGGGCCAGCAACAGCTTGCAGTCCTGGCCCCTTTGGTGTGGGAGCAGGCGCTGGACGTTTTCCCTTTGGGAGCTGGGCTTTCTCAGGACTGAGAGCGAGCAAGGGAAAGACGTTGGCCCCGTGAGGTGGCTGGCAAGCTCAGAGCGGCAGTGTCTGTGGGGCTGTGGAAGGGCTGCCAAGGGAAGGTGAGGGCCAGCAACAGCTTGCAGTCCTGGCCCCTTTGGTGTGGGAGCAGGCGCTGGACGTTTCCAGTATCGGAGCTGGGCATTCGGAGGACTGAGAGCGAGCAAGGGAAAGACGTTGGCCCCGTGAGGTGGCTGGCAAGCTCAGAGCGGCAGTGTCTGTGGGGCTGTGGAAGGGCTGCCAAGGGAAGGTGAGGGCCAGCAACAGCTTGCAGTCCTGGCCCCTTTGGTGTGGGAGCAGGCGCTGGACGTTTTCCATTTGGGAGCTGGGCTTTCGGAGGACTGAGAGCGAGCAAGGGAAAGACGTCGGCACCCTGAGGTGGCTGGCAAGCTCAGAGCGGCAGTGTCTGTGGGGCTGTGGAAGGGCTGCCAAGGGAAGGTGAGGGCCAGCAACAGCTTGCAGTCCTGGCCCCTTTGGTGTGGGAGCAGGCGCTGGACGTTTTCCATTTGGGAGCTGGGCTTTCTCAGGACTGAGAGCGAGCAAGGGAAAGACGTCGGCACCCTGAGGTGGCTGGCAAGCTCAGAGCGGCAGTGTCTGTGGGGCTGTGGAAGGGCTGCCAAGGGAAGGTGAGGGCCAGCAACAGCTTGCAGTCCTGGCCCCTTTGTTGTGGGAGCAGGCGCTGGACGTTTTCCATTTGGGAGCTGGGCTTTCTCAGGACTGAGAGCGAGCAAGGGAAAGACGTTGGCCCCGTGAGGTGGCTGGCAAGCTCAGAGCGGCAGTGTCTGTGGGGCTGTGGAAGGGCTGCCAAGGGAAGGTGAGGGCCAGTAACAACTTGCAGTCCTGGCCCCTTTGGTGTGGGAGCAGGCGCTGGACGTTTCCAGTATCGGAGCTGGTCTTTCGGAGGACTGAGAGCGAGCAAGGGAAAGACGTCGGCACCCTGAGGTGGCTGGCAAGCTCAGAGCGGCAGTGTCTGTGGGGCTGTGGAAGGGCTGCCAAGGGAAGGTGAGGGCCAGCAACAGCTTGCAGTCCTGGCCCCTTTGGTGTGGGAGCAGGCGCTGGACCTTTTCCATTTGGGAGCTGGGCTTTCGGAGGACTGAGAGCGAGCAAGGGAAAGACGTCGGCACGCTGAGGTGGCTGGCAAGCTCAGAGCGGCAGTGTCTGTGGGGCTGTGGAAGGGCTGCCAAGGGAAGGTGAGGGCCAGCAACAGCTTGCAGTCCTGGCCCCTTTGGTGTGGGAGCAGGCGCTGGACGTTTTCCATTTGGGAGCTGGGCTTTCTCAGGACTGAGAGCGAGCAAGGGAAAGACGTCGGCACCCTGAGGTGGCTGGCAAGCTCAGAGCGGCAGTGTCTGTGGGGCTGTGGAAGGGCTGCCAAGGGAAGGTGAGGGCCAGCAACAGCTTGCAGTCCTGGCACCTTTGGTGTGGGAGCAGGCGCTGGACGTTTCCAGTATCGGAGCTGGGCATTCGGAGGACTGAGAGCGAGCAAGGGAAAGACGTCGGCACCCTGAGGTGGCTGGCAAGCTCAGAGCGGCAGTGTCTGTGGGGCTGTGGAAGGGCTGCCAAGGGAAGGTGAGGGCCAGCAACAGCTTGCAGTCCTGGCCCCTTTGGTGTGGGAGCAGGCGCTGGACGTTTTCCATTTGGGAGCTGGGCTCTGACAGTGCTGAGAGCGAGCAAGGGAAAGACGTTGGCCCCGTGAGGTGGCTGGCAAGCTCAGAGCGGCAGTGTCTGTGGGGCTGTGGAAGGGCTGCCAAGGGAAGGTGAGGGCCAGCAACAGCTTGCAGTCCTGGCCCCTTTGGTGTGGGAGCAGGCGCTGGACGTTTTCCATTTGGGAGCTGGGCTTTCGGAGGACTGAGAGCGAGCAAGGGAAAGACGTTGGCCCCGTGAGGTGGCTGGCAAGCTCAGAGCAGCAGTGTCTGTGGGGCTGTGGAAGGGCTGCCAAGGGAAGGTGAGGGCCAGCAACAGCTTGCAGTCCTGGCCCCTTTGGTGTGGGAGCAGGCGCTGGACGTTTTCCCTTTGGGAGCTGGGCTTTCTCAGGACTGAGAGCGAGCAAGGGAAAGACGTTGGCCCCGTGAGGTGGCTGGCAAGCTCAGAGCGGCAGTGTCTGTGGGGCTGTGGAAGGGCTGCCAAGGGAAGGTGAGGGCCAGCAACAGCTTGCAGTCCTGGCCCCTTTGGTGTGGGAGCAGGCGCTGGACGTTTCCAGTATCGGAGCTGGGCATTCGGAGGACTGAGAGCGAGCAAGGGAAAGACGTTGGCCCCGTGAGGTGGCTGGCAAGCTCAGAGCGGCAGTGTCTGTGGGGCTGTGGAAGGGCTGCCAAGGGAAGGTGAGGGCCAGCAACAGCTTGCAGTCCTGGCCCCTTTGGTGTGGGAGCAGGCGCTGGACGTTTTCCATTTGGGAGCTGGGCTTTCTCAGGACTGAGAGCGAGCAAGGGAAAGACGTCGGCACCCTGAGGTGGCTGGCAAGCTCAGAGCGCCAGTGTCTGTGGGGCTGTGGAAGGGCTGCCAAGGGAAGGTGAGGGCCAGCAACAGCTTGCAGTCCTGGCCCCTTTGGTGTGGGAGCAGGCGCTGGACGTTTTCCATTTGGGAGCTGGGCTTTCTCAGGACTGAGAGCGAGCAAGGGAAAGACGTCGGCACCCTGAGGTGGCTGGCAAGCTCAGAGCGGCAGTGTCTGTGGGGCTGTGGAAGGGCTGCCAAGGGAAGGTGAGGGCCAGCAACAGCTTGCAGTCCTGGCCCCTTTGTTGTGGGAGCAGGCGCTGGACGTTTTCCATTTGGGAGCTGGGCTTTCTCAGGACTGAGAGCGAGCAAGGGAAAGACGTTGGCCCCGTGAGGTGGCTGGCAAGCTCAGAGCGGCAGTGTCTGTGGGGCTGTGGAAGGGCTGCCAAGGGAAGGTGAGGGCCAGTAACAACTTGCAGTCCTGGCCCCTTTGGTGTGGGAGCAGGCGCTGGACGTTTCCAGTATCGGAGCTGGTCTTTCGGAGGACTGAGAGCGAGCAAGGGAAAGACGTCGGCACCCTGAGGTGGCTGGCAAGCTCAGAGCGGCAGTGTCTGTGGGGCTGTGGAAGGGCTGCCAAGGGAAGGTGAGGGCCAGCAACAGCTTGCAGTCCTGGCCCCTTTGGTGTGGGAGCAGGCGCTGGACCTTTTCCATTTGGGAGCTGGGCTTTCGGAGGACTGAGAGCGAGCAAGGGAAAGACGTCGGCACGCTGAGGTGGCTGGCAAGCTCAGAGCGGCAGTGTCTGTGGGGCTGTGGAAGGGCTGCCAAGGGAAGGTGAGGGCCAGCAACAGCTTGCAGTCCTGGCCCCTTTGGTGTGGGAGCAGGCGCTGGATGTTTTCCATTTGGGAGCTGGGCTTTCTCAGGACTGAGAGCGAGCAAGGGAAAGACGTCGGCACCCTGAGGTGGCTGGCAAGCTCAGAGCGCCAGTGTCTGTGGGGCTGTGGAAGGGCTGCCAAGGGAAGGTGAGGGCCAGCAACAGCTTGCAGTCCTGGCCCCTTTGGTGTGGGAGCAGGCGCTGGACGTTTCCAGTATCGGAGCTGGGCATTCGGATGACTGAGAGCGAGCAAGGGAAAGACGTTGGCCCCGTGAGGTGGCTGGCAAGCTCAGAGCGGCAGTGTCTGTGGGGCTGTGGAAGGGCTGCCAAGGGAAGGTGAGGGCCAGCAACAGCTTGCAGTCCTGGCCCCTTTGGTGTGGGAGCAGGCGCTGGACCTTTTCCATTTGGGAGCTGGGCTTTCGGAGGACTGAGAGCGAGCAAGGGAAAGACGTCGGCACCCTGAGGTGGCTGGCAAGCTCAGAGCGGCAGTGTCTGTGGGGCTGTGGAAGGGCTGCCAAGGGAAGGTGAGGGCCAGCAACAGCTTGCAGTCCTGGCCCCTTTGGTGTGGGAGCAGGCGCTGGACGTTTTCCATTTGGGAGCTGGGCTTTCGGAGGACTGAGAGCGAGCAAGGGAAAGACATTGGCCCCGTGAGGTGGCTGGCAAGCTCAGAGCGGCAGTGTCTGTGGGGCTGTGGAAGGGCTGCCAAGGGAAGGTGAGGGCCAGCAACAGCTTGCAGTCCTGGCCCCTTTGGTGTGGGAGCAGGCGCTGGACGTTTTCCATTTGGGAGCTGGGCTTTCGGAGGACTGAGAGCGAGCAAGGGAAAGACGTCGGCACCCTGAGGTGGCTGGCAAGCTCAGAGCGGCAGTGTCTGTGGGGCTGTGGAAGGGCTGCCAAGGGAAGGTGAGGGCCAGCAACAGCTTGCAGTCCTGGCCCCTTTGGTGTGGGAGCAGGCGCTGGACGTTTCCAGTATCGGAGCTGGGCATTCGGAGGACTGAGAGCGAGCAAGGGAAAGACGTTGGCCCCGTGAGGTGGCTGGCAAGCTCAGAGCGCCAGTGTCTGTGGGGCTGTGGAAGGGCTGCCAAGGGAAGGTGAGGGCCAGCAACAGCTTGCAGTCCTGGCCCCTTTGGTGTGGGAGCAGGCGCTGGACGTTTTCCATTTGGGAGCTGGGCTTTCGGAGGACTGAGAGCGAGCAAGGGAAAGACGTTGGCCCCGTGAGGTGGCTGGCAAGCTCAGAGCGGCAGTGTCTGTGGGGCTGTGGAAGGGCTGCCAAGGGAAGGTGAGGGCCAGCAACAGCTTGCAGTCCTGGCCCCTTTGGTGTGGGAGCAGGCGCTGGACGTTTTCCCTTTGGGAGCTGGGCTTTCTCAGGACTGAGAGCAAGGGAAAGACGTTGGCCCCGTGAGGTGGCTGGCAAGCTCAGAGCGGCAGTGTCTGTGGGGCTGTGGAAGGGCTGCCAAGGGAAGGTGAGGGCCAGCAACAGCTTGCAGTCCTGGCCCCTTTGGTGTGGGAGCAGGCGCTGGACGTTTCCAGTATCGGAGCTGGGCATTCGGAGGACTGAGAGCGAGCAAGGGAAAGACGTTGGCCCCGTGAGGTGGCTGGCAAGCTCAGAGCGGCAGTGTCTGTGGGGCTGTGGAAGGGCTGCCAAGGGAAGGTGAGGGCCAGCAACAGCTTGCAGTCCTGGCCCCTTTGGTGTGGGAGCAGGCGCTGGACGTTTTCCATTTGGGAGCTGGGCTTTCGGAGGACTGAGAGCGAGCAAGGGAAAGACGTTGGCCCCGTGAGGTGGCTGGCAAGCTCAGAGCGGCAGTGTCTGTGGGGCTGTGGAAGGGCTGCCAAGGGAAGGTGAGGGCCAGCAACAGCTTGCAGTCCTGGCCCCTTTGGTGTGGGAGCAGGCGCTGGACGTTTTCCATTTGGGAGCTGGGCTTTCGGACGACTGAGAGCGAGCAAGGGAAAGACGTTGGCCCCGTGAGGTGGCTGGCAAGCTCAGAGCGGCAGTGTCTGTGGGGCTGTGGAAGGGCTGCCAAGGGAAGGTGAGGGCCAGCAACAGCTTGCAGTCCTGGCCCCTTTGGTGTGGGAGCAGGCGCTGGACCTTTTCCATTTGGGAGCTGGGCTTTCGGAGGACTGAGAGCGAGCAAGGGAAAGACGTTGGCCCCGTGAGGTGGCTGGCAAGCTCAGAGCGGCAGTGTCTGTGGGGCTGTGGAAGGGCTGCCAAGGGAAGGTGAGGGCCAGCAACAGCTTGCAGTCCTGGCCCCTTTGGTGTGGGAGCAGGCGCTGGACGTTTTCCATTTGGGAGCTGGGCTTTCGGAGGACTGAGAGCGAGCAAGGGAAAGACGTTGGCCCCGTGAGGTGGCTGGCAAGCTTAGAGCGGCAGTGTCTGTGGGGCTGTGGAAGGGCTGCCAAGGGAAGGTGAGGGCCAGCAACAGCTTGCAGTCCTGGCCCCTTTGGTGTGGGAGCAGGCGCTGGACGTTTTCCATTTGGGATCTGGGCGTTCTCAGGACTGAGAGCGAGCAAGGGAAAGACGTTGGCCCCGTGAGGTGGCTGGCAAGCTCAGAGCGGCAGTGTCTGTGGGGCTGTGGAAGGGCTGCCAAGGGAAGGTGAGGGCCAGCAACAGCTTGCAGTCCTGGCCCCTTTGGTGTGGGAGCAGGCGCTGGACGTTTTCCCTTTGGGAGCTGGGCTTTCGGAGGACTGAGAGCGAGCAAGGGAAAGACGTCGGCACCCTGAGGTGGCTGGCAAGCTCAGAGCGGCAGTGTCTGTGGGGCTGTGGAAGGGCTGCCAAGGGAAGGTGAGGGCCAGCAACAGCTTGCAGTCCTGGCCCCTTTGGTGTGGGAGCAGGCGCTGGACGTTTCCAGTATCGGAGCTGGGCATTCGGAGGACTGAGAGCGAGCAAGGGAAAGACGTCGGCACCCTGAGGTGGCTGGCAAGCTCAGAGCGGCAGTGTCTGTGGGGCTGTGGAAGGGCTGCCAAGGGAAGGTGAGGGCCAGCAACAGCTTGCAGTCCTGGCCCCTTTGGTGTGGGAGCAGGCGCTGGACGTTTTCCATTTGGGAGCTGGGCTTTCTCAGGACTGAGAGCGAGCAAGGGAAAGACGTCGGCACCCTGAGGTGGCTGGCAAGCTCAGAGCGCCAGTGTCTGTGGGGCTGTGGAAGGGCTGCCAAGGGAAGGTGAGGGCCAGCAACAGCTTGCAGTCCTGGCCCCTTTGGTGTGGGAGCAGGCGCTGGACGTTTTCCATTTGGGAGCTGGGCTTTCGGAGGACTGAGAGCGAGCAAGGGAAAGACGTCGGCACCCTGAGGTGGCTGGCAAGCTCAGAGCGGCAGTGTCTGTGGGGCTGTGGAAGGGCTGCCAAGGGAAGGTGAGGGCCAGCAACAGCTTGCAGTCCTGGCCCCTTTGGTGTGGGAGCAGGCGCTGGACGTTTTCCATTTGGGAGCTGGGCTTTCGGAGGACTGAGAGCGAGCAAGGGAAAGACGTCGGCACCCTGAGGTGGCTGGCAAGCTCAGAGCGGCAGTGTCTGTGGGGCTGTGGAAGGGCTGCCAAGGGAAGGTGAGGGCCAGCAACAACTTGCAGTCCTGGCCCCTTTGGTGTGGGAGCAGGCGCTGGACCTTTTCCATTTGGGAGCTGGGCGTTCTCAGGGCTGAGAGCGAGCAAGGGAAAGACGTTGGCCCCGTGAGGTGGCTGGCAAGCTCAGAGCGGCAGTGTCTGTGGGGCTGTGGAAGGGCTGCCAAGGGAAGGTGAGGGCCAGCAACAGCTTGCAGTCCTGGCCCCTTTGGTGTGGGAGCAGGCGCTGGACGTTTTCCCTTTCGGAGCTGGTCTTTCGGAGGACTGAGAGCGAGCAAGGGAAAGACGTTGGCCCCGTGAGGTGGCTGGCAAGCTCAGAGCGGCAGTGTCTGTGGGGCTGTGGAAGGGCTGCCAAGGGAAGGTGAGGGCCAGCAACAGCTTGCAGTCCTGGCCCCTTTGGTGTGGGAGCAGGCGCTGGACGTTTTCCATTTGGGAGCTGGGCTTTCGGAGGACTGAGAGCGAGCAAGGGAAAGACGTTGGCCCCGTGAGGTGGCTGGCAAGCTCAGAGCGCCAGTGTCTGTGGGGCTGTGGAAGGGCTGCCAAGGGAAGGTGAGGGCCAGCAACAGCTTGCAGTCCTGGCCCCTTTGGTGTGGGAGCAGGCGCTGGAGGTTTTCCATTTGGGAGCTGGGCTTTCGAGGACTGAGAGCGAGCAAGGGAAAGACGTCGGCACCCTGAGGTGGCTGGCAAGCTCAGAGCGGCAGTGTCTGTGGGGCTGTGGAAGGGCTGCCAAGGGAAGGTGAGGGCCAGCAACAGCTTGCAGTCCTGGCCCCTTTGGTGTGGGAGCAGGCGCTGGACGTTTTCCATTTGGGAGCTGGGCTTTCGGAGGACTCAGAGCGAGCGAGGGAAAGACGTTGGCCCCGTGAGGTGGCTGGAAAGCTCAGAGCGGCAGTGTCTGTGGGGCTGTGGAAGGGCTGCCAAGGGAAGGTGAGGGCCAGCAACAGCTTGCAGTCCTGGCCCCTTTGGTGTGGGAGCAGGCGCTGGACGTTTTCCATTTGGGAGCTGGGCTTTCGGAGGACTGAGAGCGAGCAAGGGAAAGACGTCGGCACCCTGAGGTGGCTGGCAAGCTCAGAGCGGCAGTGTCTGTGGGGCTGTGGAAGGGCTGCCAAGGGAAGGTGAGGGCCAGCAAGACCTGGCAGCCCTGGCCCCTTTGGTGTGGGAGCAGGCGCTGGAAGTTTCCAGTATTGGAGCTGGGCATTCGGAGGACTGAGAGCGAGCAAGGGAAAGACGTTGGCCCCGTGAGGTGGCTGGCAAGCTCAGAGCGGCAGTGTCTGTGGGGCTGTGGAAGGGCTGCCAAGGGAAGGTGAGGGCCAGCAACAGGTTGCAGTCCTGGCCCCTTTGGTGTGGGAGCAGGCGCTGGACGTTTTCCATTTGGGAGCTGGGCTTTCGGAGGACTGAGAGCGAGCAAGGGAAAGACGTCGGCACCCTGAGGTGGCTGGCAAGCTCAGAGTGGCAGTGTCTGTGGGGCTGTGGAAGGGCTGCCAAGGGAAGGTGAGGGCCAGCAACAGCTTGCAGTCCTGGCCCCTTTGGTGTGGGAGCAGGCGCTGGACGTTTTCCATTTGGGAGCTGGGCTTTCTCAGGACTGAGAGCGAGCAAGGGAAAGACGTTGGCCCCGTGAGGTGGCTGGCAAGCTCAGAGCGGCAGTGTCTGTGGGGCTGTGGAAGGGCTGCCAAGGGAAGGTGAGGGCCAGCAACAGCTTGCAGTCCTGGCCCCTTTGGTGTGGGAGCAGGCGCTGGACGTTTTCCATTTGGGAGCTGGGCTTTCGGAGGACTGAGAGCGAGCAAGGGAAAGACGTTGGCTCCGTGAGGTGGCTGGCAAGCTCAGAGCGGCAGTGTCTGTGGGGCTGTGGAAGGGCTGCCAAGGGAAGGTGAGGGCCAGCAACAGCTTGCAGTCCTGGCCCCTTTGGTGTGGGAGCAGGCGCTGGACGTTTTCCATTTGGGAGCTGGGCTCTGGCAGTGCTGAGAGCGAGCAAGGGAAATATGTCGGCACCCTGAGGTGGCTGGCAAGCTCAGAGCGGCAGTGTCTGTGGGGCTGTGGAAGGGCTGCCAAGGGAAGGTGAGGGCCAGCAACAGCTTGCAGTCCTGGCCCCTTTGGTGTGGGAGCAGGCGCTGGACGTTTTCCATTTGGGAGCTGGGCTCTGGCAGTGCTGAGAGCGAGCAAGGGAAAGACGTCGGCACCCTGAGGTGGCTGGCAAGCTCAGAGCGGCAGTGTCTGTGGGGCTGTGGAAGGGCTGCCAAGGGAAGGTGAGGGCCAGCAACAGCTTGCAGTCCTGGCCCCTTTGGTGTGGGAGCAGGCGCTGGAAGTTTCCAGTATCGGAGCTGGGCATTCGGAGGACTGAGAGCGAGCAAGGGAAAGACGTTGGCCCCGTGAGGTGGCTGGCAAGCTCAGAGCGGCAGTGTCTGTGGGGCTGTGGAAGGGCTGCCAAGGGAAGGTGAGGGCCAGCAACAGCTTGCAGTCCTGGCCCCTTTGGTGTGGGAGCAGGCGCTGGACGTTTTCCATTTGGGAGCTGGGCTTTCTCAGGACTGAGAGCGAGCAAGGGAAAGACGTTGGCCCCGAGAGGTGGCTGGCAAGCTTAGAGCGGCAGTGTCTGTGGGGCTGTGGAAGGGCTGCCAAGGGAAGGTGAGGGCCAGCAACAGCTTGCAGTCCTGGCCCCTTTGGTGTGGGAGCAGGCGCTGGACGTTTTCCATTTGGGATCTGGGCGTTCTCAGGACTGAGAGCGAGCAAGGGAAAGACGTTGGCCCCGTGAGGTGGCTGGCAAGCTCAGAGCGGCAGTGTCTGTGGGGCTGTGGAAGGGCTGCCAAGGGAAGGTGAGGGCCAGCAACAGCTTGCAATCCTGGCCCCTTTGGTGTGGGAGCAGGCGCTGGACGTTTTCCATTTGGGAGCTGGTCTTTCGGAGGACTCAGAGCGAGCGAGGGAAAGACGTTGGCCCCGTGAGGTGGCTGGCAAGCTCAGAGCGGCAGTGTCTGTGGGGCTGTGGAAGGGCTGCCAAGGGAAGGTGAGGGCCAGCAACAGCTTGCAGTCCTGGCCCCTTTGGTGTGGGAGCAGGCGCTGGACCTTTTCCATTTGGGAGCTGGGCTCTGGCAGTGCTGAGAGCGAGCAAGGGAAAGACGTCGGCACCCTGAGGTGGCTGGCAAGCTCAGAGCGCCAGTGTCTGTGGGGCTGTGGAAGGGCTGCCAAGGGAAGGTGAGGGCCAGCAACAGCTTGCAGTCCTGGCCCCTTTGTTGTGGGAGCAGGCGCTGGACGTTTTCCATTTGGGAGCTGGGCTTTCGGAGGACTCAGAGCGAGCGAGGGAAAGACTTTGGCCCCGTGAGGTGGCTGGCAAGCTCAGAGCGGCAGTGTCTGTGGGGCTGTGGAAGGGCTGCCAAGGGAAGGTGAGGGCCAGCAACAGCTTGCAGTCCTGGCCCCTTTGGTGTGGGAGCAGGCGCTGGACGTTTTCCATTTGGGAGCTGGGCTCTGGCAGTGCTGAGAGCGAGCAAGGGAAAGACGTCGGCACCCTGAGGTGGCTGGCAAGCTCAGAGCGGCAGTGTCTGTGGGGCTGTGGAAGGGCTGCCAAGGGAAGGTGAGGGCCAGCAACAGCTTGCAGTCCTGGCCCCTTTGGTGTGGGAGCAGGCGCTGGAAGTTTCCAGTATTGGAGCTGGGCATTCGGAGGACTGAGAGCGAGCAAGGGAAAGACGTCGGCACCCTGAGGTGGCTGGCAAGCTCAGAGCGGCAGTGTCTGTGGGGCTGTGGAAGGGCTGCCAAGGGAAGGTGAGGGCCAGCAACAGCTTGCAGTCCTGGCCCCTTTGGTGTGGGAGCAGGCGCTGGACGTTTCCAGTATCGGAGCTGGTCTTTCGGAGGACTGAGAGCGAGCAAGGGAAAGACGTCGGCACCCTGAGGTGGCTGGCAAGCTCAGAGCGGCAGTGTCTGTGGGGCTGTGGAAGGGCTGCCAAGGGAAGGTGAGGGCCAGCAACAGCTTGCAGTCCTGGCCCCTTTGGTGTGGGAGCAGGCGCTGGACGTTTTCCCTTTGGGAGCTGGTCTTTCGGAGGACTCAGAGCGAGCGAGGGAAAGACGTTGGCCCCGTGAGGTGGCTGGCAAGCTCAGAGCAGCAGTGTCTGTGGGGCTGTGGAAGGGCTGCCAAGGGAAGGTGACGGCCAGCAACATCTTGCAGTCCTGGCCCCTTTGTTGTGGGAGCAGGCGCTGGACGTTTTCCACTTGGGAGCTGGGCTCTGGCAGTGCTGAGAGCGAGCAAGGGAAAGACGTCGGCACCCTGAGGTGGCTGGCAAGCTCAGAGCGGCAGTGTCTGTGGGGCTGTGGAAGGGCTGCCAAGGGAAGGTGAGGGCCAGCAACAGCTTGCAGTCCTGGCCCCTTTGGTGTGGGAGCAGGCGCTGGAAGTTTCCAGTATCGGAGCTGGGCTTTCGGAGGACTGAGAGCGAGCAAGGGAAAGACGTCGGCACCCTGAGGTGGCTGGCAAGCTCAGAGCGGCAGTGTCTGTGGGGCTGTGGAAGGGCTGCCAAGGGAAGGTGAGGGCCAGCAACAGCTTGCAGTCCTGGCCCCTTTGGTGTGGGAGCAGGCGCTGGACGTTTTCCACTTGGGAGGTGGGCTCTGGCAGTGCTGAGAGCGAGCAAGGGAAAGACGTCGGCACCCTGAGGTGGCTGGCAAGCTCAGAGCGGCAGTGTCTGTGGGGCTGTGGAAGGGCTGCCAAGGGAAGGTGAGGGCCAGCAACAGCTTGCAGTCCTGGCCCCTTTGGTGTGGGAGCAGGCGCTGGAAGTTTCCAGTATTGGAGCTGGGCATTCGGAGGACTGAGAGCGAGCAAGGGAAAGACGTTGGCACCCTGAGGTGGCTGGCAAGCTCAGAGCGGCAGTGTCTGTGGGGCTGTGGAAGGGCTGCCAAGGGAAGGTGAGGGCCAGCAACAGCTTGCAGTCCTGGCCCCTTTGGTGTGGGAGCAGGCGCTGGACGTTTTCCATTTGGGAGCTGGGCTTTCGGAGGACTGAGAGCGAGCAAGGGAAAGACGTCGGCACCCTGAGGTGGCTGGCAAGCTCAGAGCGGCAGTGTCTGTGGGGCTGTGGAAGGGCTGCCAAGGGAAGGTGAGGGCCAGCAACAGCTTGCAGTCCTGGCCCCTTTGGTGTGGGAGCAGGCGCTGGACGTTTTCCCTTTGGGAGCTGGTCTTTCGGAGGACTCAGAGCGAGCGAGGGAAAGACGTTGGCCCCGTGAGGTGGCTGGCAAGCTCAGAGCAGCAGTGTCTGTGGGGCTGTGGAAGGGCTGCCAAGGGAAGGTGACGGCCAGCAACATCTTGCAGTCCTGGCCCCTTTGTTGTGGGAGCAGGCGCTGGACGTTTTCCACTTGGGAGCTGGGCTCTGGCAGTGCTGAGAGCGAGCAAGGGAAAGACGTCGGCACCCTGAGGTGGCTGGCAAGCTCAGAGCGGCAGTGTCTGTGGGGCTGTGGAAGGGCTGCCAAGGGAAGGTGAGGGCCAGCAACAGCTTGCAGTCCTGGCCCCTTTGGTGTGGGAGCAGGCGCTGGAAGTTTCCAGTATCGGAGCTGGGCTTTCGGAGGACTGAGAGCGAGCAAGGGAAAGACGTTGGCCCCGTGAGGTGGCTGGCAAGCTCAGAGCGGCAGTGTCTGTGGGGCTGTGGAAGGGCTGCCAAGGGAAGGTGAGGGCCAGCAACAGCTTGCAGTCCTGGCCCCTTTGGTGTGGGAGCAGGCGCTGGACGTTTTCCATTTGGGAGCTGGGCTTTCGGAGGACTCAGAGCGAGCGAGGGAAAGACGTTGGCCCCGTGAGGTGGCTGGAAAGCTCAGAGCGGCAGTGTCTGTGGGGCTGTGGAAGGGCTGCCAAGGGAAGGTGAGGGCCAGCAACAGCTTGCAGTCCTGGCCCCTTTGGTGTGGGAGCAGGCGCTGGACGTTTTCCCTTTGGGAGCAGGGCGTTCTCAGGACTGAGAGCGAGCAAGGGAAAGACGTTGGCCCCGTGAGGTGGCTGGCAAGCTCAGAGCGGCAGTGTCTGTGGGGCTGTGGAAGGGCTGCCAAGGGAAGGTGAGGGCCAGCAACAGCTTGCAATCCTGGCCCCTTTGGTGTGGGAGCAGGCGCTGGACGTTTTCCACTTGGGAGCTGGGCTCTGGCAGTGCTGAGAGCGAGCAAGGGAAAGACGTCGGCACCCTGAGGTGGCTGGCAAGCTCAGAGCGGCAGTGTCTGTGGGGCTGTGGAAGGGCTGCCAAGGGAAGGTGAGGGCCAGCAACAGCTTGCAGTCCTGGCCCCTTTGGTGTGGGAGCAGGCGCTGGACGTTTTCCCTTTGGGAGCTGGGCTTTCGGAGGACTGAGAGCGAGCAAGGGAAAGACGTCGGCACCCTGAGGTGGCTGGCAAGCTCAGAGCGGCAGTGTCTGTGGGGCTGTGGAAGGGCTGCCAAGGGAAGGTGAGGGCCAGCAACAGCTTGCAGTCCTGGCCCCTTTGGTGTGGGAGCAGGCGCTGGACGTTTTCCATTTGGGAGCTGGGCTTTCTCAGGACTGAGAGCGAGCAAGGGAAAGATGTCGGCACCCTGAGGTGGCTGGCAAGCTCAGAGCGGCAGTGTCTGTGGGGCTGTGGAAGGGCTGCCAAGGGAAGGTGAGGGCCAGCAACACCTGGCAGCCCTGGCCCCTTTGGTGGGGGAGCAGTCGCTGGACGTTGGCCATTTCGGAGCTGGGCTCTGGCGGCGGCGCTGAGAGCGAGCAAGGCAACGTTGGCACCGTCACTGGGCTGGCAAGCCCGGAGCCCCCGTGTCTGTGGGGCTGTGGAAGGGCTGCCAAGGGAAGGCGAGGGCCAGCAACACCTGGCAGCCCTGGCCCCTTTGGTGGGGGAGCAGGTGCTGGACGTTCGCCATTTCGGAGCTGGGCTCTGGCGGCGGCGCTGAGAGCGAGCAAGGCAACGTTGGCACCATCACCGGGCTGGCGAGCCCGAAGCCCCCGTGTCTGTGGGGCTGTGGAAGGGCTGCCAAGGGAAGGCGAGGGCCAGCAACACCTGGCAGCCCTGGCCCCTTTGGTGGGGGAGCAGGCGCTGGACCTTCGCCATTTCGGAGCTGGGCTCTGGCGGCGGCACTGAGAGCGAGCAAGGCAACGTCGGCACCATCACCGGGCTGGTGAGCCTGGAGCCCCCATCTCTGTGGTGCTGTGGAAGGGCTGCCAAGGGAAGGCAAGGGCCAGCAACACCTGGCAGCCCTGGCCCCTTTGGTGGGGGAGCAGGCGCTGGACGTTCGCCATTTTGGAGTTGGGCTCTGGTAGCGGCGCTGAGAGCAAGCAAGGCAACGTTGGCACCATCACCGGGCTGGCGAGCCCGGAGCCCCCGTGTCTGTGGGGCTGTGGAAGGGCTGCCAAGGGAAGGCGAGGGCCAGCAACACCTGGCAGCCCTGGCCCCTTTGGTGGGGGAGCAGTCGCTGGACGTTGGCCATTTCGGAGCTGGGCTCTGGCGGCGGCGCTGAGAGCGAGCAAGGCAACGTCGGCACCGTCACCGGCCTGGCAATCCCGGAGCCCCCGTGTCTGTGGGGCTGTGGAAGGGCTGCCAAGGGAAGGCGAGGGCCAGCAACACCTGGCAGCCCTGGCCCCTTTGGTGGGGGAGCAGGCGCTGGACGTTGGCCATTTCGGAGCTGGGCTCTGGCGGCGGCGCTGAGAGCGAGCAAGGCAACGTCGGCACCGTCACCGGGCTGGCGAGCCCGGAGCCCCCGTGTCTGTGGGGCTGTGGAAGGGCTGCCAAGGGAAGGCGAGGGCCAGCAACACCTAGCAGCCCTGGCCCCTTTGGTGGGGGAGCAGGTGCTGGACGTTGGCCATTTCGGAGCTGGGCTCTGGCGGCGGCGCTGAGAGCGAGTAAGGCAACGTTGGCACCGTCACCGGGCTGGCAAGCCCGGAGCCCCCGTGTCTGTGGGGCTGTGGAAGGGCTGCCAAGGGAAGGCGAGGGCCAGCAACACCTGGCAGCCCTGGCCCCTTTGGTGGGGGAGCAGGCGCTGGACGTTCGCCATTTCGGAGCTGGGCTCTGGCGGCGGCGCTGAGAGCGAGCAAGGCAACGTTGGCACCGTCACCGGGCTGGCAAGCCCGGAGCCCCCGTGTCTGTGGGGCTGTGGAAGGGCTGCCAAGGGAAGGTGAGGGCCAGCAACACCTGGCAGCCCTGGCCCCTTTGGTGGGGGAGCAGGCGCTGGACGTTCGCCATTTCGGAGCTGGGCTCTGGCGGCGGCGCTGAGAGCGAGCAAGGCAACGTCGGCACCATCACCGGGCTGGCGAGCCCGGAGCCCCCGTGTCTGTGGGGCTGTGGAAGGGCTGCCAAGGGAAGGCGAGGGCCAGCAACACCTGGCAGCCCTGGCCCCTTTGGTGGGGGAGCAGGCGCTGGACATTGGCCATTTCGGAGCTGGGCTCTGGCGGCGGCGCTGAGAGCGAGCAAGGCAACGTCGGCACCATCACCGGGCTGGCAATCCCGGAGCCCCCGTGTCTGTGGGGCTGTGGAAGGGCTGCCAAGGGAAGGCGAGGGCCAGCAACACCTAGCAGCCCTGGCCCCTTTGGTGTGGGAGCAGGCGCAGGATGTTCGCCATTTCGGAGCTGGGCTCTGGCGGCGGCGCTGAGAGCGAGCAAGGCAACGTCGGCACCGTCACCGGGCTGGCAATCCCGGAGCCCCCGTGTCTGTGGGGCTGTGGAAGGGCTGCCAAGGGAAGGCGAGGGCCAGCAACACCTGGCAGCCCTGGCCCCTTTGGTGGGGGAGCAGGCGCAGGATGTTCGCCATTTCGGAGCTGGGCTCTGGCGGCGGCGCTGAGAGCGAGCAAGGCAACGTCGGCACCATCACCGGGCTGGCAATCCCGGAGCCCCCGTGTCTGTGGGGCTGTGGAAGGGCTGCCAAGGGAAGGCGAGGGCCAGCAACACCTGGCAGCCCTGGCCCCTTTGGTGGGGGAGCAGGCGCTGGACGTTGGCCATTTCGGAGCTGGGCTCTGGCGGCGGCGCTGAGAGCGAGCAAGGCAACGTCGGCACCATCACCGGGCTGGCAAGCCCGGAGCCCCCGTGTCTGTGGGGCTGTGGAAGGGCTGCCAAGGGAAGGCGAGGGCCAGCAACACCTGGCAGCCCTGGCCCCTTTGGTGGGGGAGCAGGTGCTGGACGTTGGCCATTTCGGAGCTGGGCTCTGGCGGCGGCGCTGAGAGCGAGCAAGGCAACGTCGGCACCGTCACCGGGCTGGCAAGCCCGGAGCCCCCGTGTCTGTGGGGCTGTGGAAGGGCTGCCAAGGGAAGGCGAGGGCCAGCAACACCTGGCAGCCCTGGCCCCTTTGGTGGGGGAGCAGGCGCTGGACGTTCGCCATTTCGGAGCTGGGCTCTGGCGGCGGCGCTGAGAGCAAGCAAGGCAACGTCGGCACCATCACCGGGCTGGCAATCCCGGAGCCCCCGTGTCTGTGGGGCTGTGGAAGGGCTGCCAAGGGAAGGCGAGGGCCAGCAACACCTGGCAGCCCTGGCCCCTTTGGTGGGGGAGCAGGCGCTGGACGTTGGCCATTTCGGAGCTGGGCTCTGGCGGCGGCACTGAGAGCGAGCAAGGCAACATCGGCACCATCACCGGGCTGGCAATCCCGGAGCCCCCGTGTCTGTGGGGCTGTGGAAGGGCTGCCAAGGGAAGGCGAGGGCCAGCAACACCTGGCAGCCCTGGCCCCTTTGGTGGGGGAGCAGGCGCTGGACGTTGGCCATTTCGGAGCTGGGCTCTGGCGGCGGCGCTGAGAGCGAGCAAGGCAACGTCGGCACCGTCACCGGGCTGGCAAGCCCGGAGCCCCCGTGTCTGTGGGGCTGTGGAAGGGCTGCCAAGGGAAGGCGAGGGCCAGCAACACCTGGCAGCCCTGGCCCCTTTGGTGGGGGAGCAGGCGCTGGACGTTCGCCATTTCGGAGCTGGGCTCTGGCGGCGGCGCTGAGAGCGAGCAAGGCAACGTCGGCACCATCACCGGGCTGGCGAGCCCGGAGCCCCCGTGTCTGTGGGGCTGTGGAAGGGCTGCCAAGGGAAGGCGAGGGCCAGCAACACCTGGCAGCCCTGGCCCCTTTGGTGGGGCAGCAGTCGCTGGACGTTGGCCATTTCGGAGCTGGGCTCTGGCGGCGGCGCTGAGAGCGAGCAAGGCAACGTTGGCACCGTCACTGGGCTGGCAAGCCCGGAGCCCCCGTGTCTGTGGGGCTGTGGAAGGGCTGCCAAGGGAAGGCGAGGGCCAGCAACACCTGGCAGCCCTGGCCCCTTTGGTGGGGGAGCAGGTGCTGGACGTTCGCCATTTCGGAGCTGGGCTCTGGCGGCGGCGCTGAGAGCGAGCAAGGCAACGTTGGCACCATCACCGGGCTGGCGAGCCCGAAGCCCCCGTGTCTGTGGGGCTGTGGAAGGGCTGCCAAGGGAAGGCGAGGGCCAGCAACACCTGGCAGCCCTGGCCCCTTTGGTGGGGGAGCAGGCGCTGGACGTTCGCCATTTCGGAGCTGGGCTCTGGCGGCGGCACTGAGAGCGAGCAAGGCAACGTCGGCACCATCACCGGGCTGGTGAGCCTGGAGCCCCCATCTCTGTGGTGCTGTGGAAGGGCTGCCAAGGGAAGGCAAGGGCCAGCAACACCTGGCAGCCCTGGCCCCTTTGGTGGGGGAGCAGGCGCTGGACGTTCGCCATTTTGGAGTTGGGCTCTGGTAGCGGCGCTGAGAGCAAGCAAGGCAACGTTGGCACCATCACCGGGCTGGCGAGCCCGGAGCCCCCGTGTCTGTGGGGCTGTGGAAGGGCTGCCAAGGGAAGGCGAGGGCCAGCAACACCTGGCAGCCCTGGCCCCTTTGGTGGGGGAGCAGTCGCTGGACGTTCGCCATTTCGGAGCTGGGCTCTGGCGGCAGCACTGAGAGCGAGCAAGGCAACGTCGGCACCGTCACCGGCCTGGCAATCCCGGAGCCCCCGTGTCTGTGGGGCTGTGGAAGGGCTGCCAAGGGAAGGCGAGGGCCAGCAACACCTGGCAGCCCTGGCCCCTTTGGTGGGGGAGCAGGCGCTGGACGTTGGCCATTTGGGAGCTGGGCTCTGGCGGCGGCGCTGAGAGCGAGCAAGGCAACGTCGGCACCGTCACCGGGCTGGCGAGCCCGGAGCCCCCGTGTCTGTGGGGCTGTGGAAGGGCTGCCAAGGGAAGGCGAGGGCCAGCAACACCTAGCAGCCCTGGCCCCTTTGGTGGGGGAGCAGGTGCTGGACGTTGGCCATTTCGGAGCTGGGCTCTGGCGGCGGTGCTGAGAGCGAGTAAGGCAACGTTGGCACCGTCACCGGGCTGGCAAACCCGGAGCCCCCGTGTCTGTGGGGCTGTGGAAGGGCTGCCAAGGGAAGGCGAGGGCCAGCAACACCTGGCAGCCCTGGCCCCTTTGGTGGGGGAGCAGGCGCTGGACGTTCGCCATTTCGGAGCTGGGCTCTGGCGGCGGCGCTGAGAGCGAGCAAGGCAACGTTGGCACCGTCACCGGGCTGGCAAGCCCGGAGCCCCCGTGTCTGTGGGGCTGTGGAAGGGCTGCCAAGGGAAGGCGAGGGCCAGCAACACCTGGCAGCCCTGGCCCCTTTGGTGGGGGAGCAGGCGCTGGACGTTCGCCATTTCGGAGCTGGGCTCTGGCGGCGGCACTGAGAGCGAGCAAGGCAACGTCGGCACCATCACCGGGCTGGCAATCCCGGAGCCCCCGTGTCTGTGGGGCTGTGGAAGGGCTGCCAAGGGAAGGCGAGGGCCAGCAACACCTGGCAGCCCTGGCCCCTTTGGTGGGGGAGCAGGCGCTGGACGTTGGCCATTTCGGAGCTGGGCTCTGGCGGCGGCGCTGAGAGCGAGCAAGGCAACGTCGGCACCGTCACCGGGCTGGCAAGCCCGGAGCCCCCGTGTCTGTGGGGCTGTGGAAGGGCTGCCAAGGGAAGGCGAGGGCCAGCAACACCTGGCAGCCCTGGCCCCTTTGGTGGGGTAGCAGGCGCTGGACGTTGGCCATTTCGGAGCTGGGCTCTGGCGGCGGCGCTGAGAGCGAGCAAGGCAACGTCGGCACCATCACCGGGCTGGCAAGCCCGGAGCCCCCGTGTCTGTGGGGCTGTGGAAGGGCTGCCAAGGGAAGGCGAGGGCCAGCAACACCTGGCAGCCCTGGCCCCTTTGGTGTGGGAGCAGGCGCAGGATGTTCGCCATTTCGGAGCTGGGCTCTGGCGGCGGCGCTGAGAGCGAGCAAGGCAACGTCGGCACCATCACCGGGCTGGCAAGCCCGGAGCCCCCGTGTCTGTGGGGCTGTGGAAGGGCTGCCAAGGGAAGGCGAGGGCCAGCAACACCTGGCAGCCCTGGCCCCTTTGGTGGGGGAGCAGGCGCTGGACGTTGGCCATTTCGGAGCTGGGCTCTGGCGGCGGCGCTGAGAGCGAGCAAGGCAACGTCGGCACCGTCACCGGGCTGGCTAGCCCGGAGCCCCCGTGTCTGTGGGGCTGTGGAAGGGCTGCCAAGGGAAGGCGAGGGCCAGCAACACCTGGCAGCCCTGACCCCTTTGGTGGGGGAGCAGGTGCTGGACGTTCGCCATTTCGGAGCTGGGCTCTGGCGGCGGCGCTGAGAGCGAGCAAGGCAACGTCGGCACCGTCACCGGGCTGGCAAGCCCGGAGCCCCCGTGTCTGTGGGGCTGTGGAAGGGCTGCCAAGGGAAGGCGAGGGCCAGCAACACCTGGCAGCCCTGGCCCCTTTGGTGGGGGAGCAGGTGCTGGACGTTGGCCATTTCGGAGCTGGGCTCTGGCGGCGGCGCTGAGAGCGAGCAAGGCAACGTCGGCACCGTCACCGGGCTGGCAAGCCCGGAGCCCCCGTGTCTGTGGGGCTGTGGAAGGGCTGCCAAGGGAAGGCGAGGGCCAGCAACACCTGGCAGCCCTGGCCCCTTTGGTGGGGGAGCAGGTGCTGGACGTTGGCCATTTCGGAGCTGGGCTCTGGCGGCGGCGCTGAGAGCGAGCAAGGCAACGTCGGCACCGTCACCGGGCTGGCAAGCCCGGAGCCCCCGTGTCTGTGGGGCTGTGGAAGGGCTGCCAAGGGAAGGTGAGGGCCAGCAACACCTGGCAGCCCTGGCCCCTTTGGTGGGGGAGCAGGCGCTGGACGTTCGCCATTTCGGAGCTGGGCTCTGGCGGCGGCGCTGAGAGCAAGCAAGGCAACGTCGACACCATCACCGGGCTGGCAATCCCGGAGCCCCCGTGTCTGTGGGGCTGTGGAAGGGCTGCCAAGGGAAGGCGAGGGCCAGCAACACCTGGCAGCCCTGGCCCCTTTGGTGGGGGAGCAGGCGCTGGACGTTGGCCATTTCGGAGCTGGGCTCTGGCGGCGGCACTGAGAGCGAGCAAGGCAACATCGGCACCATCACCGGGCTGGCAATCCCGGAGCCCCCGTGTCTGTGGGGCTGTGGAAGGGCTGCCAAGGGAAGGCGAGGGCCAGCAACACCTGGCAGCCCTGGCCCCTTTGGTGGGGGAGCAGGCGCTGGACGTTGGCCATTTCGGAGCTGGGCTCTGGCGGCGGCGCTGAGAGCGAGCAAGGCAACGTCGGCACCGTCACCGGGCTGGCAAGCCCGGAGCCCCCGTGTCTGTGGGGCTGTGGAAGGGCTGCCAAGGGAAGGCGAGGGCCAGCAACACCTGGCAGCCCTGGCCCCTTTGGTGGGGTAGCAGGCGCTGGACGTTGGCCATTTCGGAGCTGGGCTCTGGCGGCGGCGCTGAGAGCGAGCAAGGCAACGTCGGCACCATCACCGGGCTGGCAAGCCCGGAGCCCCCGTGTCTGTGGGGCTGTGGAAGGGCTGCCAAGGGAAGGCGAGGGCCAGCAACACCTGGCAGCCCTGGCCCCTTTGGTGTGGGAGCAGGCGCAGGATGTTCGCCATTTCGGAGCTGGGCTCTGGCGGCGGCGCTGAGAGCGAGCAAGGCAACGTCGGCACCATCACCGGGCTGGCAAGCCCGGAGCCCCCGTGTCTGTGGGGCTGTGGAAGGGCTGCCAAGGGAAGGCGAGGGCCAGCAACACCTGGCAGCCCTGGCCCCTTTGGTGGGGGAGCAGGCGCAGGATGTTCGCCATTTCGGAGCTGGGCTCTGGCGGCGGCGCTGAGAGCGAGCAAGGCAACGTCGGCACCGTCACCGGGCTGGCTAGCCCGGAGCCCCCGTGTCTGTGGGGCTGTGGAAGGGCTGCCAAGGGAAGGCGAGGGCCAGCAACACCTGGCAGCCCTGGCCCCTTTGGTGGGGGAGCAGGTGCTGGACGTTCGCCATTTCGGAGCTGGGCTCTGGCGGCGGCGCTGAGAGCGAGCAAGGCAACGTCGGCACCGTCACCGGGCTGGCAAGCCCGGAGCCCCCGTGTCTGTGGGGCTGTGGAAGGGCTGCCAAGGGAAGGCGAGGGCCAGCAACACCTGGCAGCCCTGGCCCCTTTGGTGGGGGAGCAGTCGCTGGACGTTCGCCATTTCGGAGCTGGGCTCTGGCGGCGGCGCTGAGAGCAAGCAAGGCAACGTCGGCACCATCACCGGGCTGGCAAGCCCGGAGCCCCCGTGTCTGTGGCGCTGTGGAAAGGCTGCCAAGGGAAGGCAAGGGCCAGCAACACCTGGCAGCCCTGGCCCCTTTGGTGGGGGAGCAGGTGCTGGACGTTGGCCATTTCGGAGCTGGGCTCTGGCGGCGGCGCTGAGAGCGAGCAAGGCAATGTCGGCACCATCACCGGGCTGGCAATCCCGGAGCCCCCGTGTCTGTGGGGCTGTGGAAGGGCTGCCAAGGGAAGGCGAGGGCCAGCAACACCTGGCAGCCCTGGCCCCTTTGGTGGGGGAGCAGGTGCTGGACGTTCGCCATTTCGGAGCTGGGCTCTGGCGGCGGCGCTGAGAGCGAGCAAGGTAACGTCGGCACCGTCACCGGGCTGGCAATCCCGGAGCCCCAGTGTCTGTGGGGATGTGGAGGGGGTTCCAAGGGAAGGCGAGGGCCAGCAACACCTGGCAGCCCTGGCCCCTTTGGTGGGGGAGCAGTCACTGGACGTTGGCCATTTCGGAGCTGGGCTCTGGCGGCGGCGCTGAGAGCGAGCAAGGCAACGTCGGCACCGTCACCGGGCTGGCGAGCCCGGAGCGCCCGTGTCTGTGGGGCTCTGGAGGGGGTTCCAAGGGAAGGCGAGGGCCAGCAACACCTGGCAGCCCTGGCCCCTTTGATGGGGGAGCAGTCACTGGACGTTCGCAATTTCGGAGCTGGGCTGTGGCGGCGGCACTGAGAGCGAGCAAGGCAACGTCGGCACCGTCACTGGGCTGGCGAGCCCGGAGCCCCCGTGTCTGTGGCGCTGTGGAAAGGCTGCCAAGGGAAGGCGAGGGCCAGCAACACCTGGCAGCCCTGGCCCCTTTGGTGGGGGAGCAGGTGCTGGACGTTCGCCATTTCGGAGCTGGGCTCTGGCGGCGGCGCTGAGAGCGAGCAAGGTAACGTCGGCACCGTCACCGGGCTGGCAATCCCGGAGCCCCAGTGTCTGTGGGGATGTGGAGGGGGTTCCAAGGGAAGGCGAGGGCCAGCAACACCTGGCAGCCCTGGCCCCTTTGGTGGGGGAGCAGTCACTGGACGTTGGCCATTTCGGAGCTGGGCTCTGGCGGCGGCGCTGAGAGCGAGCAAGGCAACGTCGGCACCGTCACCGGGCTGGCGAGCCCGGAGCGCCCGTGTCTGTGGGGCTCTGGAGGGGGTTCCAAGGGAAGGCGAGGGCCAGCAACACCTGGCAGCCCTGGCCCCTTTGATGGGGGAGCAGTCACTGGACGTTCGCAATTTCGGAGCTGGGCTGTGGCGGCGGCACTGAGAGCGAGCAAGGCAACGTCGGCACCGTCACTGGGCTGGCGAGCCCGGAGCCCCCGTGTCTGTGGGGCTGTGGAAGGGCTGCCAAGGGAAGGCGAGGGCCAGCAACACCTGGCAGCCCTGGCCCCTTTGGTGGGGGAGCAGGCGCTGGACGTTGGCCATTTCGGAGCTGGGCTCTGGCGGCGGCGCTGAGAGCGAGCAAGGCAACGTTGGCACCGTCACCGGGCTGGCAAGCCCGGAGCCCCCGTGTCTGTGGGGCTGTGGAAGGGCTGCCAAGGGAAGGCGAGGGCCAGCAACACCTGGCAGCCCTGGCCCCTTTGGTGGGGGAGCAGTCGCTGGACGTTGGCCATTTCGGAGCTGGGGTCTGGCGGCGGCGCTGAGAGCGAGCAAGGCAACGTCGGCACCGTCACCGGGCTGGCGAGCCCGAAGCCCCCGTGTCTGTGGGGCTGTGGAAGGGCTGCCAAGGGAAGGCGAGGGCCAGCAACACCTGGCAGCCCTGGCCCCTTTGGTGGGGGAGCAGTCGCTGGACGTTGGCCATTTCGGAGCTGGGCTCTGGCGGCGGCGCTGAGAGCGAGCAAGGCAATGTCGGCACCATCACCGGGCTGGCAATCCCGGAGCCCCCGTGTCTGTGGGGCTGTGGAAGGGCTGCCAAGGGAAGGCGAGGGCCAGCAACACCTGGCAGCCCTGGCCCCTTTGGTGGGGGAGCAGGTGCTGGACGTTCGCCATTTCGGAGCTGGGCTCTGGCGGCGGCGCTGAGAGCGAGCAAGGTAACGTCGGCACCGTCACCGGGCTGGGAATCCCGGAGCCCCAGTGTCTGTGGGGATGTGGAGGGGGTTCCAAGGGAAGGCGAGGGCCAGCAACACCTGGCAGCCCTGGCCCCTTTGGTGGGGGAGCAGTCACTGGACGTTGGCCATTTCGGAGCTGGGCTCTGGCGGCGGCGCTGAGAGCGAGCAAGGCAACGTCGGCACCGTCACCGGGCTGGCGAGCCCGGAGCGCCCGTGTCTGTGGGGCTCTGGAGGGGGTTCCAAGGGAAGGCGAGGGCCAGCAACACCTGGCAGCCCTGGCCCCTTTGATGGGGGAGCAGTCACTGGACGTTCGCAATTTCGGAGCTGGGCTGTGGCGGCGGCACTGAGAGCGAGCAAGGCAACGTCGGCACCGTCACTGGGCTGGCGAGCCCGGAGCCCCCGTGTCTGTGGGGCTGTGGAAGGGCTGCCAAGGGAAGGCGAGGGCCAGCAACACCTGGCAGCCCTGGCCCCTTTGGTGGGGGAGCAGGCGCTGGACGTTGGCCATTTCGGAGCTGGGCTCTGGCGGCGGCACTGAGAGCGAGCAAGGCAATGTCGGCACCATCACCGGGCTGGCAAGCCCGGAGCCCCCGTGTCTGTGGGGCTGTGGAAGGGCTGCCAAGGGAAGGCGAGGGCCAGCAACACCTGGCAGCCCTGGCCCCTTTGGTGGGGGAGCAGGCGCTGGACGTTGGCCATTTCGGAGCTGGGCTCTGGCGGCGGCGCTGAGAGCGAGCAAGGCAACGTCGGCACCGTCACCGGGCTGGCGAGCCCGGAGCCCCCGTGTCTGTGGTGCTGTGGAGGGGGTTCCAAGGGAAGGCGAGGGCCAGCAACACCTGGCAGCCCTGGCCCCTTTGGTGGGGGAGCAGTCACTGGACGTTCGCCATTTCGGAGCTGGGCTCTGGCGGCGGCGCTGAGAGCGAGCAAGGCAACGTCGGCACCATCACCGGGCTGGCAATCCCGGAGCCCCCGTGTCTGTGGGGCTGTGGAAGGGCTGCCAAGGGAAGGCGAGGGCCAGCAACACCTGGCAGCCCTGGCCCCTTTGGTGGGGGAGCAGGCGCTGGACGTTGGCCATTTCGGAGCTGGGCTCTGGCGGCGGCGCTGAGAGCGAGCAAGGCAACATCGGCACCATCACCGGGCTGGTGAGCCCGGAGCCCCCGTGTCTGTGGGGCTGTGGAAGGGCTGCCAAGGGAAGGCGAGGGCCAGCAACACCTGGCAGCCCTGGCCCCTTTGGTGGGGGAGCAGGCGCTGGACGTTGGCCATTTCGGAGCTGGGCTCTGGCGGCGGCACTGAGAGCGAGCAAGGCAACGTCGGCACCATCACCGGGCTGGCGAGCCCGGAGCCCCCGTGTCTGTGGGGCTGTGGAAGGGCTGCCAAGGGAAGGCGAGGGCCAGCAACACCTGGCAGCCCTGGCCCCTTTGGTGGGGGAGCAGTCGCTGGACGTTGGCCATTTCGGAGCTGGGCTCTGGCGGCGGCGCTGAGAGCGAGCAAGGCAGCGTTGGCACCATCACCGGGCTGGCAAGCAAGGAGCCCCCGTGTCTGTGGGGCTGTGGAAGGGCTGCCAAGGGAAGGCGAGGGCCAGCAACACCTGGCAGCCCTGGCCCCTTTGGTGGGGGAGCAGGCGCTGGACGTTCGCCATTTCGGAGCTGGGCTCTGGCGGCGGCGCTGAGAGCGAGCAAGGCAGCGTTGGCACCGTCACCGGGCTGGCAAGCCCGGAGCCCCCGTGTCTGTGGGACTGTGGAAGGGCTGCCAAGGGAAGGCGAGGGCCAGCAACACCTGGCAGCCCTGGCCCCTTTGGTGGGGGAGCAGGCGCTGGACGTTGGCCATTTCGGAGCTGGGCTCTGGCGGTGGCGCTGAGAGCGAGCAAGGCAACGTCGGCACCGTCACCAGGCTGGCAATCCCGGAGCCCCCGTGTCTGTGGGGCTGTGGAAGGGCTGCCAAGGGAAGGCGAGGGCCAGCAACACCTGGCAGCCCTGGCCCCTTTGGTGGGGGAGCAGGCGCTGGACGTTGGCCATTTCGGAGCTGGGCTCTGGCGGCGGCGCTGAGAGCGAGCAAGGCAACATCGGCACCATCACCGGGCTGGTGAGCCCGGAGCCCCCGTGTCTGTGGGGCTGTGGAAGGGCTGCCAAGGGAAGGCGAGGGCCAGCAACACCTGGCAGCCCTGGCCCCTTTGGTGGGGGAGCAGGCGCTGGACGTTGGCCATTTCGGAGCTGGGCTCTGGCGGCGGCACTGAGAGCGAGCAAGGCAACGTCGGCACCATCACCGGGCTGGCGAGCCCGGAGCCCCCGTGTCTGTGGGGCTGTGGAAGGGCTGCCAAGGGAAGGCGAGGGCCAGCAACACCTGGCAGCCCTGGCCCCTTTGGTGGGGGAGCAGTCGCTGGACGTTGGCCATTTCGGAGCTGGGCTCTGGCGGCGGCGCTGAGAGCGAGCAAGGCAGCGTTGGCACCATCACCGGGCTGGCAAGCAAGGAGCCCCCGTGTCTGTGGGGCTGTGGAAGGGCTGCCAAGGGAAGGCGAGGGCCAGCAACACCTGGCAGCCCTGGCCCCTTTGGTGGGGGAGCAGGCGCTGGACGTTCGCCATTTCGGAGCTGGGCTCTGGCGGCGGCGCTGAGAGCGAGCAAGGCAGCGTTGGCACCGTCACCGGGCTGGCAAGCCCGGAGCCCCCGTGTCTGTGGGACTGTGGAAGGGCTGCCAAGGGAAGGCGAGGGCCAGCAACACCTGGCAGCCCTGGCCCCTTTGGTGGGGGAGCAGGCGCTGGACGTTGGCCATTTCGGAGCTGGGCTCTGGCGGTGGCGCTGAGAGCGAGCAAGGCAACGTCGGCACCGTCACCAGGCTGGCAATCCCGGAGCCCCCGTGTCTGTGGGGCTGTGGAAGGGCTGCCAAGGGAAGGCGAGGGCCAGCAACACCTGGCAGCCCTGGCCCCTTTGGTGGGGGAGCAGGCGCTGGACGTTGGCCATTTCGGAGCTGGGCTCTGGCGGTGGCGCTGAGAGCGAGCAAGGCAACGTCGGCACCATCACCGGGCTGGCGAGCCCGAAGCCCCCGTGTCTGTGGGGCTGTGGAAGGGCTGCCAAGGGAAGGCGAGGGCCAGCAACACCTGGCAGCCCTGGCCCCTTTGGTGGGGGAGCAGTCGCTGGACGTTGGCCATTTCGGAGCTGGGCTCTGGCGGCGGCGCTGAGAGCGAGCAAGGCAACGTCGGCACCATCACCGGGCTGGCAAGCCCGGAGCCCCCGTGTCTGTGGGGCTGTGGAAGGGCTGCCAAGGGAAGGCGAGGGCCAGCAACACCTGGCAGCCCTGGCCCCTTTGGTGGGGGAGCAGGCGCTGGACGTTGGCCATTTCGGAGCTGGGGTTTGGCGGCGGCGCTGAGAGCGAGCAAGGCAACGTCAGCACCATCACCGGGCTGGCGAGCCCGGAGCCCCCGTGTCTGTGGGGCTGTGGAAGGGCTGCCAAGGGAAGGCGAGGGCCAGCAACACCTGGCAGCCCTGGCCCCTTTGGTGGGGGAGCAGGCGCTGGACGTTGGCCATTTCGGAGCTGGGCTCTGGCGGCGGCACTGAGAGCGAGCAAGGCAACGTCGGCACCATCACCGGGCTGGCAATCCCGGAGCCCCAGTGTCTGTGGGGCTGTGGAAGGGCTGCCAAGGGAAGGCGAGGGCCAGCAACACCTGGCAGCCCTGGCCCCTTTGGTGGGGGAGCAGGCGCTGGACGTTGGCCATTTCGGAGCTGGGCTCTAGCGGCGGCGCTGAGAGCGAGCAAGGCAACGTCGTCACCATCACCGGGCTGGCAAGCCCGGAGCCCCCATGTCTGTGGGGCTGTGGAAGGGCTGCCAAGGGAAGGCGAGGGCCAGCAACACCTGGCAGCCCTGGCCCCTTTCGTGGGGGAGCAGGCGCTGGACGTTGGCCATTTCGGAGCTGGGCTCTGGCGGCTGCGCTGAGAGCGAGCAAGGCAACGTCGCACCATCACCGGGCTGGCAATCCCGGACCCCCCGTGTCTGTGGGGCTGTGGAAGGGCTGCCAAGGGAAGGCGAGGGCCAGCAACACCTGGCAGCCCTGGCCCCTTTGGTGGGGGAGCAGGCGCTGGACGTTGGCCATTTCGGAGCTGGGCTCTGGCGGCGGCGCTGAGAGCGAGCAAGGCAACGTCGGCACCATCACCGGGCTGGCAAGCCCGGAGCCCCCGTGTCTGTGGGGCTGTGGAAGGGCTGCCAAGGGAAGGCGAGGGCCAGCAACACCTGGCAGCCCTGGCCCCTTTGGTGGGGGAGCAGTCACTGGACGTTCGCCATTTCGGAGCTGGGCTCTGGCGGCGGCGCTGAGAGCGAGCAAGGCAACGTTGGCACCGTCACCGGGCTGGCAAGCCCGGAGCCCCCGTGTCTGTGGGGCTGTGGAAGGGCTGCCAAGGGAAGGCGAGGGCCAGCAACACCTGGCAGCCCTGGCCCCTTTGGTGGGGGAGCAGGCGCTGGACGTTGGCCATTTCGGAGCTGGGCTCTGGCAGCGGCGCTGAGAGCGAGCAAGGCAACGTCGGCACCATCACCGGGCTGGTGAGCCCCGAGCCCCCGTGTCTGTGGGGCTGTGGAAGGGCTGCCAAGGGAAGGCGAGGGCCAGCAACACCTGGCAGCCCTGGCCCCTTTGGTGGGGGAGCAGGCGCTGGACGTTGGCCATTTCGGAGCTGGGCTCTGGCGGCGGCGCTGAGAGCGAGCAAGGCAACGTCGGCACCATCACCGGGCTGGCAAGCCCGGAGCCCCCGTGTCTGTGGGGCTGTGGAAGGGCTGCCAAGGGAAGGCGAGGGCCAGCAACACCTGGCAGCCCTGGCCCCTTTGGTGGGGGAGCAGGCGCTGGACGTTGGCCATTTCGGAGCTGGGCTCTGGCGGCGGCACTGAGAGCGAGCAAGGCAACGTCGGCACCATCACCGGGCTGGCAATCCCGGAGCCCCCGTGTCTGTGGGGCTGTGGAAGGGCTGCCAAGGGAAGGCGAGGGCCAGCAACACCTGGCAGCCCTGGCCCCTTTGGTGGGGGAGCAGGCGCTGGACGTTGGCCATTTCGGAGCTGGGCTCTGGCGGCGGCGCTGAGAGCGAGCAAGGCAACGTCGGCACCATCACCGGGCTGGCAAGCTCGGAGCCCCCGTG
Source organism: Aptenodytes patagonicus (assembly GCF_965638725.1). Lineage (NCBI taxonomy): Eukaryota > Metazoa > Chordata > Aves > Sphenisciformes > Spheniscidae > Aptenodytes > Aptenodytes patagonicus. Next base: position 81,440 of record NW_027472048.1, on the reverse strand, counting down.
TCTGTGGGGCTGTGGAAGGGCTGCCAAGGGAAGGCGAGGGCCAGCAACACCTGGCAGCCCTGGCCTCTTTGGTGGGGGAGCAGGAGCTGGACGTTGGCCATTTCGGAGCTGGGCTCTGGCGGCGGCGCTGAGAGCAAGCAAGGCAACGTCGGCACCATCACCGGGCTGGCAATCCCGGAGCCCCAGTGTCTGTGGGGCTGTGGAGGGGCTGCCAAGGGAAGGCGAGGGCCAGCAACACCTGGCAGCCCTGGCCCCTTTGGTGGGGGAGCAGGCGCTGGACGTTGGCCATTTCGGAGCTGGGCTCTGGCGGCGGCGCTGAGAGCGAGCAAGGCAACGTCGGCACCATCACCGGGCTGGCAATCCCGGAGCCCCCGTGTCTGTGGGGCTGTGGAAGGGCTGCCAAGGGAAGGCGAGGGCCAGCAACACCTGGCAGCCCTGGCCCCTTTGGTGGGGGAGCAGGCGCTGGACGTTGGCCATTTTGGAGCTGGGCTCTGGCGGCGGCGCTGAGAGCGAGCAAGGCAACGTCGGCACCATCACCGGGCTGGCAATCCCGGAGCCCCCGTGTCTGTGGGGCTGTGGAAGGGCTGCCAAGGGAAGGCGAGGGCCAGCAACACCTGGCAGCCCTGGCCCCTTTGGTGGGGGAGCAGGCGCTGGACGTGCGCCATTTCGGAGCTGGGCTCTGGCGGCGGCACTGAGAGCGAGCAAGGCAACGTCGGCACCATCACCGGGCTGGCAATCCCGGAGCCCCCGTGTCTGTGGGGCTGTGGAAGGGCTGCCAAGGGAAGGCGAGGGCCAGCAACACCTGGCAGCCCTGGCCCCTTTGGTGGGGGAGCAGGCGCTGGACGTTGGCCATTTTGGAGCTGGGCTCTGGCGGCGGCGCTGAGAGCGAGCAAGGCAACGTCGGCACCATCACCGGGCTGGCAATCCCGGAGCCCCCGTGTCTGTGGGGCTGTGGAAGGGCTGCCAAGGGAAGGCGAGGGCCAGCAACACCTGGCAGCCCTGGCCCCTTTGGTGGGGGAGCAGTCGCTGGACGTTGGCCATTTCGGAGCTGGGCTCTGGCGGCGGCGTTGAGAGCGAGCAAGGCAACGTCGGCACCATCACCGGGCTGGCAATCCCGGAGCCCCCGTGTCTGTGGGGCTGTGGAAGGGCTGCCAAGGGAAGGCGAGGGCCAGCAACACCTGGCAGCCCTGGCCCCTTTGGTGGGGGAGCAGGCGCTGGACGTTGGCCATTTCGGAGCTGGGCTCTGGCGGCGGCGCTGAGAGCGAGCAAGGCAACGTCGGCACCATCACCGGGCTGGCAAGCCCGGAGCCCCCGTGTCTGTGGGGCTGTGGAAGGGCTGCCAAGGGAAGGCGAGGGCCAGCAACACCTGGCAGCCCTGGCCCCTTTGGTGGGGGAGCAGGCGCTGGACGTTGGCCATTTCGGAGCTGGGCTCTGGCGGCGGCACTGAGAGCGAGCAAGGCAACGTCGGCACCATCACCGGGCTGGCAAGCCCGGAGCCCCCGTGTCTGTGGGGCTGTGGAAGGGCAGCCAAGGGAAGGCGAGGGCCAGCAACACCTGGCAGCCCTGGCCCCTTTGGTGGGGGAGCAGGCGCTGGACGTTGGCCATTTCGGAGCTGGGCTCTGGCAGCGGCGCTGAGAGCGAGCAAGGCAACGTCGGCACCGTCACCGGGCTGGCGAGCCCGGAGCCCCCGTGTCTGTGGGGCTGTGGAAGGGCTGCCAAGGGAAGGCGAGGGCCAGCAACACCTGGCAGCCCTGGCCCCTTTGGTGGGGGAGCAGGCGCTGGACGTTGGCCATTTCGGAGCTGGGCTCTGGCGGCGGCGCTGAGAGCGAGCAAGGCAACGTCGGCACCATCACCGGGCTGGCAAGCCCGGAGCCCCCGTGTCTGTGGGGCTGTGGAAGGGCTGCCAAGGGAAGGCGAGGGCCAGCAACACCTGGCAGCCCTAGCCCCTTTCGTGGGGGAGCAGGCGCTGGACGTTGGCCATTTCGGAGCTGGGCTCTGGCGGCGGCGCTGAGAGCGAGCAAGGCAACGTCGGCACCATCACCGGGCTGGTGAGCCCGGAGCCCCCGTGTCTGTGGGGCTGTGGAAGGGCTGCCAAGGGAAGGCGAGGGCCAGCAACACCTGGCAGCCCTGGCCCCTTTGGTGGGGGAGCAGGCGCTGGACGTTCGCCATTTCGGAGCTGGGCTCTGGCGGCGGCGCTGAGAGCGAGCAAGGCAACGTCGGCACCATCACCGGGCTGGCAATCCCGGAGCCCCCGTGTCTGTGGGGCTGTGGAAGGGCTGCCAAGGGAAGGCGAGGGCCAGCAACACCTGGCAGCCCTGGCCCCTTTGGTGGGGGAGCAGGCGCTGGACGTTGGCCATTTCGGAGCTGGGCTCTGGCGGCGGCGCTGAGAGCGAGCAAGGCAACGTCGGCACCATCACCGGGCTGGTGAGCCCGGAGCCCCCGTGTCTGTGGGGCTGTGGAAGGGCTGCCAAGGGAAGGCGAGGGCCAGCAACACCTGGCAGCCCTGGCCCCTTTGGTGGGGGAGCAGGCGCTGGACGTTGGCCATTTCGGAGCTGGGCTCTGGCGGCGGCGCTGAGAGCGAGCAAGGCAACGTCGGCACCATCACCGGGCTGGCAAGCCCGGAGCCCCCATGTCTGTTGGGCTGTGGAAGGGCTGCCAAGGGAAGGCGAGGGCCAGCAACACCTGGCAGCCCTAGCCCCTTTGGTGGGGGAGCAGGCGCTGGACGTTGGCCATTTCGGAGCTGGGCTCTGGCGGCGGCACTGAGAGCGAGCAAGGCAACGTCGGCACCATCACCGGGCTGGTGAGCCCGGAGCCCCCATGTCTGTGGGGCTGTGGAAGGGCTGCCAAGGGAAGGCGAGGGCCAGCAACACCTGGCAGCCCTGGCCCCTTTGGTGGGGGAGCAGGCGCTGGACGTTGGCCATTTCGGAGCTGGGCTCTGGCGGCGGCGTTGAGAGCGAGCAAGGCAACGTCGGCACCATCACCGGGCTGGCAATCCCGGAGCCCCCGTGTCTGTGGGGCTGTGGAAGGGCAGCCAAGGGAAGGCGAGGGCCAGCAACACCTGGCAGCCCTGGCCCCTTTGGTGGGGGAGCAGGCGCTGGACGTTGGCCATTTCGGAGCTGGGCTCTGGCAGCGGCGCTGAGAGCGAGCAAGGCAACGTCGGCACCGTCACCGGGCTGGCAATCCCGGAGCCCCCGTGTCTGTGGGGCTGTGGAAGGGCTGCCAAGGGAAGGCGAGGGCCAGCAACACCTGGCAGCCCTGGCCCCTTTGGTGGGGGAGCAGGCGCTGGACGTTGGCCATTTCGGAGCTGGGCTCTGGCGGCGGCGCTGAGAGCGAGCAAGGCAACGTCGGCACCATCACCGGGCTGGCAAGCCCGGAGCCCCCGTGTCTGTGGGGCTGTGGAAGGGCTGCCAAGGGAAGGCGAGGGCCAGCAACACCTGGCAGCCCTGGCCCCTTTGGTGGGGGAGCAGGCGCTGGACGTTGGCCATTTCGGAGCTGGGCTCTGGCGGCGGCGCTGAGAGCGAGCAAGGCAACGTCGGCACCATCACCGGGCTGGTAATCCCGGAGCCCCCGTGTCTGTGGGGCTGTGGAAGGGCTGCCAAGGGAAGGCGAGGGCCAGCAACACCTGGCAGCCCTGGCCCCTTTGGTGGGGGAGCAGGCGCTGGACGTTGGCCATTTCGGAGCTGGGCTCTGGCGGCGGCGCTGAGAGCGAGCAAGGCAACGTCGGCACCATCACCGGGCTGGCAAGCCCGGAGCCCCCGTGTCTGTGGGGCTGTGGAAGGGCTGCCAAGGGAAGGCGAGGGCCAGCAACACCTGGCAGCCCTGGCCCCTTTGGTGGGGGAGCAGGCGCTGGACGTTGGCCATTTCGGAGCTGGGCTCTGGCGGCGGCGCTGAGAGCGAGCAAGGCAACGTCGGCACCATCACCGGGCTGGCAAGCCCGGAGCCCCCATGTCTGTTGGGCTGTGGAAGGGCTGCCAAGGGAAGGCGAGGGCCAGCAACACCTGGCAGCCCTAGCCCCTTTGGTGGGGGAGCAGGCGCTGGACGTTGGCCATTTCGGAGCTGGGCTCTGGCGGCGGCACTGAGAGCGAGCAAGGCAACGTCGGCACCATCACCGGGCTGGTGAGCCCGGAGCCCCCGTGTCTGTGGGGCTGTGGAAGGGCTGCCAAGGGAAGGCGAGGGCCAGCAACACCTGGCAGCCCTGGCCCCTTTGGTGGGGGAGCAGGCGCTGGACGTTGGCCATTTCGGAGCTGGGCTCTGGCGGCGGCGCTGAGAGCGAGCAAGGCAACGTCGGCACCATCACCGGGCTGGCAAGCCCGGAGCCCCCGTGTCTGTGGGGCTGTGGAAGGGCTGCCAAGGGAAGGCGAGGGCCAGCAACACCTGGCAGCCCTAGCCCTTTTGGTGGGGGAGCAGGCGCTGGACGTTGGCCATTTCGGAGCTGGGCTCTGGCGGCGGCACTGAGAGCGAGCAAGGCAACGTCGGCACCATCACCGGGCTGGTGAGCCCGGAGCCCCCGTGTCTGTGGGGCTGTGGAAGGGCTGCCAAGGGAAGGCGAGGGCCAGCAACACCTGGCAGCCCTAGCCCTTTTGGTGGGGGAGCAGGCGCTGGACGTTGGCCATTTCGGAGCTGGGCTCTGGCGGCGGCACTGAGAGCGAGCAAGGCAACGTCGGCACCATCACCGGGCTGGTGAGCCCGGAGCCCCCGTGTCTGTGGGGCTGTGGAAGGGCTGCCAAGGGAAGGCGAGGGCCAGCAACACCTGGCAGCCCTGGCCCCTTTGGTGGGGGAGCAGGCGCTGGACGTTGGCCATTTCAGAGCTGGGCTCTGGCGGCGGCACTGAGAGCGAGCAAGGCAACGTCGGCACCATCACCGGGCTGGCAAGCCCGGAGCCCCCGTGTCTGTGGGGCTGTGGAAGGGCTGCCAAGGGAAGGCGAGGGCCAGCAACACCTGGCAGCCCTGGCCCCTTTGGTGGGGGAGCAGTCGCTGGACGTTGGCCATTTCGGAGCTGGGCTCTGGCGGCGGTGCTGAGAGCGAGCAAGGCAACGTCGGCACCATCACCGGGCTGGCAATCCCGGAGCCCCCGTGTCTGTGGGGCTGTGGAAGGGCTGCCAAGGGAAGGCGAGGGCCAGCAACACCTGGCAGCCCTGGCCCCTTTGGTGGGGGAGCAGGCGCTGGACGTTGGCCATTTCGGAGCTGGGCTCTGGCGGCGGCGCTGAGAGCGAGCAAGGCAACGTCGGCACCATCACCGGGCTGGCAAGCCCGGAGCCCCCGTGTCTGTGGGGCTGTGGAAGGGCTGCCAAGGGAAGGCGAGGGCCAGCAACACCTGGCAGCCCTGGCCCCTTTGGTGGGGGAGCAGGCGCTGGACGTTGGCCATTTCGGAGCTGGGCTCTGGCGGCGGCGCTGAGAGCGAGCAAGGCAACGTCGGCACCGTCACCGGGTTGGGAGCCCGGAGCCCCCGTGTCTGTGGGGCTGTGGAAGGGCTGCCAAGGGAAGGCGAGGGCCAGCAACACCTGGCAGCCCTGGCCCCTTTGGTGGGGGAGCAGGCGCTGGACGTTCGCAATTTCGGAGCTGGGCTCTGGCGGCGGCGCTGAGAGCGAGCAAGGCAACGTCGGCACCATCACCGGGCTGGCAATCCCGGAGCCCCCGTGTCTGTGGGGCTGTGGAGGGGGTTCCAAGGGAAGGCGAGGGCCAGCAACACCTGGCAGCCCTGGCCCCTTTGGTGGGGGAGCAGGCGCTGGACGTTGGCCATTTCGGAGCTGGGCTCTGGCGGCGGCGCTGAGAGCGAGCAAGGCAACGTCGGCACCGTCACCGGGCTGGCAATCCCGGAGCCCCCGTGTCTGTGGGGCTGTGGAAGGGCTGCCAAGGGAAGGCGAGGGCCAGCAACACCTGGCAGCCCTGGCCCCTTTGGTGGGGGAGCAGGCGCTGGACGTTCGCAATTTCGGAGCTGGGCTCTGGCGGCGGCACTGAGAGCGAGCAAGGCAACGTCGGCACCATCACCGGGCTGGCAATCCCGGAGCCCCCGTGTCTGTGGGGCTGTGGAGGGGGTTCCAAGGGAAGGCGAGGGCCAGCAACACCTGGCAGCCCTGGCCCCTTTGGTGGGGGAGCAGGCGCTGGACGTTGGCCATTTTGGAGCTGGGCTCTGGCGGCGGCGCTGAGAGCGAGCAAGGCAACGTCGGCACCGTCACCGGGCTGGCAATCCCGGAGCCCCCGTGTCTGTGGGGCTGTGGAAGGGCTGCCAAGGGAAGGCGAGGGCCAGCAACACCTGGCAGCCCTGGCCCCTTTGGTGGGGGAGCAGGCGCTGGACGTTGGCCATTTCGGAGCTGGGCTCTGGCGGCGGCGCTGAGAGCGAGCAAGGCAACGTCGGCACCATCACCGGGTTGGGAGCCCGGAGCCCCCGTGTCTGTGGGGCTGTGGAAGGGCTGCCAAGGGAAGGCGAGGGCCAGCAACACCTGGCAGCCCTGGCCCCTTTCGTGGGGGAGCAGGCGCTGGACGTTCACCATTTCGGAGCTGGGCTCTGGCGGCGGCACTGAGAGCGAGCAAGGCAACGTCGGCACCATCACCGGGCTGGTGAGCCCAGAGCCCCCGTGTCTGTGGGGCTGTGGAAGGGCTGCCAAGGGAAGGCGAGGGCCAGCAACACCTGGCAGCCCTGGCCCCTTTGGTGGGGGAGCAGGCGCTGGACGTTGGCCATTTCGGAGCTGGGCTCTGGCGGCGCTGCTGAGAGCGAGCAAGGCAACGTCGGCACCATCACCGGGCTGGCAAGCCCGGAGCCCCCGTGTCTGTGGGGCTGTGGAAGGGCTGCCAAGGGAAGGCGAGGGCCAGCAACACCTGGCAGCCCTGGCCCCTTTGGTGGGGGAGCAGGCGCTGGACGTTGGCCATTTCGGAGCTGGGCTCTGGCGGCGGCGCTGAGAGCGAGCAAGGCAACGTCGGCACCATCACCGGGCTGGCAAGCCCGGAGCCCCCGTGTCTGTGGGGCTGTGGAAGGGCTGCCAAGGGAAGGCGAGGGCCAGCAACACCTGGCAGCCCTGGCCCCTTTGGTGGGGGAGCAGGCGCTGGACGTTGGCCATTTCGGAGCTGGGCTCTGGCGGCGGCGCTGAGAGCGAGCAAGGCAACGTCGGCACCGTCACCGGGTTGGGAGCCCGGAGCCCCCGTGTCTGTGGGGCTGTGGAAGGGCTGCCAAGGGAAGGCGAGGGCCAGCAACACCTGGCAGCCCTGGCCCCTTTGGTGGGGGAGCAGGCGCTGGACGTTCGCAATTTCGGAGCTGGGCTCTGGCGGCGGCGCTGAGAGCGAGCAAGGCAACGTCGGCACCATCACCGGGCTGGCAATCCCGGAGCCCCCGTGTCTGTGGGGCTGTGGAGGGGGTTCCAAGGGAAGGCGAGGGCCAGCAACACCTGGCAGCCCTGGCCCCTTTGGTGGGGGAGCAGGCGCTGGACGTTCGCCATTTCGGAGCTGGGCTCTGGCGGCGGCGCTGAGAGCGAGCAAGGCAACGTCGGCACCGTCACCGGGCTGGCAATCCCGGAGCCCCCGTGTCTGTGGGGCTGTGGAAGGGCTGCCAAGGGAAGGCGAGGGCCAGCAACACCTGGCAGCCCTGGCCCCTTTGGTGGGGGAGCAGGCGCTGGACGTTGGCCATTTCGGAGCTGGGCTCTGGCGGCGGCGCTGAGAGCGAGCAAGGCAACGTCGGCACCATCACCGGGCTGGCAATCCCGGAGCCCCCGTGTCTGTGGGGCTGTGGAAGGGCTGCCAAGGGAAGGCGAGGGCCAGCAACACCTGGCAGCCCTGGCCCCTTTGGTGGGGGAGCAGGCGCTGGACGTTGGCCATTTCGGAGCTGGGCTCTGGCGGCGGCACTGAGAGCGAGCAAGGCAACGTCGGCACCATCACCGGGCTGGCAATCCCGGAGCCCCCGTGTCTGTGGGGCTGTGGAGGGGGTTCCAAGGGAAGGCGAGGGCCAGCAACACCTGGCAGCCCTGGCCCCTTTGGTGGGGGAGCAGGCGCTGGACGTTGGCCATTTCGGAGCTGGGCTCTGGCGGCGGCGCTGAGAGCGAGCAAGGCAACGTTGGCACCATCACCGGGCTGGCAATCCCGGAGCCCCCGTGTCTGTGGGGCTGTGGAAGGGCTGCCAAGGGAAGGCGAGGGCCAGCAACACCTGGCAGCCCTGGCCCCTTTGGTGGGGGAGCAGGCGCTGGACGTTGGCCATTTCGGAGCTGGGCTCTGGCGGCGGCGCTGAGAGCGAGCAAGGCAACGTCGGCACCATCACCGGGTTGGGAGCCCGGAGCCCCCGTGTCTGTGGGGCTGTGGAAGGGCTGCCAAGGGAAGGCGAGGGCCAGCAACACCTGGCAGCCCTGGCCCCTTTGGTGGGGGAGCAGGCGCTGGACGTTCACCATTTCGGAGCTGGGCTCTGGCGGCGGCACTGAGAGCGAGCAAGGCAACGTCGGCACCATCACCGGGCTGGCAATCCCGGAGCCCCCGTGTCTGTGGGGCTGTGGAGAGGGTTCCAAGGGAAGGCGAGGGCCAGCAACACCTGGCAGCCCTGGCCCCTTTGGTGGGGGAGCAGGCGCTGGACGTTGGCCATTTCGGAGCTGGGCTCTGGCGGCGGCGCTGAGAGCGAGCAAGGCAACGTCGGCACCGTCACCGGGCTGGCAAGCCCGGAGCCCCCGTGTCTGTGGGGCTGTGGAAGGGCTGCCAAGGGAAGGCGAGGGCCAGCAACACCTGGCAGCCCTGGCCCCTTTGGTGGGGGAGCAGGCGCTGGACGTTGGCCATTTCGGAGCTGGGCTCTGGCGGCGGCGCTGAGAGCGAGCAAGGCAACGTCGGCACCATCACCGGGTTGGGAGCCCGGAGCCCCCGTGTCTGTGGGGCTGTGGAAGGGCTGCCAAGGGAAGGCGAGGGCCAGCAACACCTGGCAGCCCTGGCCCCTTTGGTGGGGGAGCAGGCGCTGGACGTTCACCATTTCGGAGCTGGGCTCTGGCGGCGGCACTGAGAGCGAGCAAGGCAACGTCGGCACCATCACCGGGCTGGCAATCCCGGAGCCCCCATGTCTGTGGGGCTGTGGAAGGGCTGCCAAGGGAAGGCGAGGGCCAGCAACACCTGGCAGCCCTGGCCCCTTTGGTGGGGGAGCAGGCGCTGGACGTTGGCCATTTCGGAGCTGGGCTCTGGCGGCGGTGCTGAGAGCGAGCAAGGCAACGTCGGCACCGTCACAGGGCTGGCAATCCCGGAGCCCCCGTGTCTGTGGGGCTGTGGAAGGGCTGCCAAGGGAAGGCGAGGGCCAGCAACACCTGGCAGCCCTGGCCCCTTTGGTGGGGGAGCAGGCGCTGGACGTTGGCCATTTCGGAGCTGGGCTCTGGCGGCGGCGCTGAGAGCGAGCAAGGCAACGTCGGCACCATCACCGGGCTGGCAAGCCCGGAGCCCCCGTGTCTGTGGGGCTGTGGAAGGGCTGCCAAGGGAAGGCGAGGGCCAGCAACACCTGGCAGCCCTGGCCCCTTTGGTGGGGGAGCAGGCGCTGGACGTTGGCCATTTCGGAGCTGGGCTCTGGCGGCGGCGCTGAGAGCGAGCAAGGCAACGTCGGCACCGTCACCGGGTTGGGAGCCCGGAGCCCCCGTGTCTGTGGGGCTGTGGAAGGGCTGCCAAGGGAAGGCGAGGGCCAGCAACACCTGGCAGCCCTGGCCCCTTTGGTGGGGGAGCAGGCGCTGGACGTTCGCAATTTCGGAGCTGGGCTCTGGCGGCGGCGCTGAGAGCGAGCAAGGCAACGTCGGCACCATCACCGGGCTGGCAATCCCGGAGCCCCCGTGTCTGTGGGGCTGTGGAAGGGCTGCCAAGGGAAGGCGAGGGCCAGCAACACCTGGCAGCCCTGGCCCCTTTGGTGGGGGAGCAGGCGCTGGACGTTGGCCATTTCGGAGCTGGGCTCTGGCGGCGGCGCTGAGAGCGAGCAAGGCAACGTCGGCACCATCACCGGGCTGGCAATCCCGGAGCCCCCGTGTCTGTGGGGCTGTGGAAGGGCTGCCAAGGGAAGGCGAGGGCCAGCAACACCTGGCAGCCCTGGCCCCTTTGGTGGGGGAGCAGGCGCTGGACGTTCGCAATTTCGGAGCTGGGCTCTGGCGGCGGCGCTGAGAGCGAGCAAGGCAACGTCGGCACCATCACCGGGCTGGCAATCCCGGAGCCCCCGTGTCTGTGGGGCTGTGGAGGGGGTTCCAAGGGAAGGCGAGGGCCAGCAACACCTGGCAGCCCTGGCCCCTTTGGTGGGGGAGCAGGCGCTGGACGTTGGCCATTTCGGAGCTGGGCTCTGGCGGCGGCGCTGAGAGCGAGCAAGGAAACGTCGGCACCGTCACCGGGCTGGCAATCCCGGAGCCCCCGTGTCTGTGGGGCTGTGGAAGGGCTGCCAAGGGAAGGCGAGGGCCAGCAACACCTGGCAGCCCTGGCCCCTTTGGTGGGGGAGCAGGCGCTGGACGTTGGCCATTTCGGAGCTGGGCTCTGGCGGCGGCGCTGAGAGCGAGCAAGGCAACGTCGGCACCATCACCGGGTTGGGAGCCCGGAGCCCCCGTGTCTGTGGGGCTGTGGAAGGGCTGCCAAGGGAAGGCGAGGGCCAGCAACACCTGGCAGCCCTGGCCCCTTTGGTGGGGGAGCAGGCGCTGGACGTTCACCATTTCGGAGCTGGGCTCTGGCGGCGGCACTGAGAGCGAGCAAGGCAACGTCGGCACCATCACCGGGCTGGTGAGCCCAGAGCCCACGTGTCTGTGGGGCTGTGGAAGGGCTGCCAAGGGAAGGCGAGGGCCAGCAACACCTGGCAGCCCTGGCCCCTTTGGTGGGGGAGCAGGCGCTGGACGTTCGCCATTTCGGAGCTGGGCTCTGGCGGCGGCACTGAGAGCGAGCAAGGCAACGTCGGCACCATCACCGGGCTGGCGAGCCCGGAGCCCCCGTGTCTGTGGGGCTGTGGAAGGGCTGCCAAGGGAAGGCGAGGGCCAGCAACACCTGGCAGCCCTGGCCCCTTTGGTGGGGGAGCAGGCGCTGGACGTTGGCCATTTCGGAGCTGGGCTCTGGCGGCGGCGCTGAGAGCGAGCAAGGCAACGTCGGCACCATCACCGGGCTGGCAATCCCGGAGCCCCCGTGTCTGTGGGGCTGTGGAAGGGCTGCCAAGGGAAGGCGAGGGCCAGCAACACCTGGCAGCCCTGGCCCCTTTGGTGGGGGAGCAGGCGCTGGACGTTGGCCATTTCGGAGCTGGGCTCTGGCGGTGGCGCTGAGAGCGAGCAAGGCAACGTCGGCACCATCACCGGGCTGGCAAGCCCGGAGCCCCCGTGTCTGTGGGGCTGTGGAAGGGCTGCCAAGGGAAGGCGAGGGCCAGCAACACCTGGCAGCCCTGGCCCCTTTGGTGGGGGAGCAGGCGCTGGACGTTGGCCATTTCGGAGCTGGGCTCTGGCGGCGGCGCTGAGAGCGAGCAAGGCAACGTCGGCACCGTCACCGGGCTGGCAAGCCCGGAGCCCCCGTGTCTGTGGGGCTGTGGAAGGGCTGCCAAGGGAAGGCGAGGGCCAGCAACACCTGGCAGCCCTGGCCCCATTGGTGGGGGAGCAGGCGCTGGACGTTGGCCATTTTGGAGCTGGGCTCTGGCGGCGGCGCTGAGAGCGAGCAAGGCAACGTCGGCACCATCACCGGGCTGGCAATCCCGGAGCCCCCGTGTCTGTGGGGCTGTGGAGGGGGTTCCAAGGGAAGGCGAGGGCCAGCAACACCTGGCAGCCCTGGCCCCTTTGGTGGGGGAGCAGGCGCTGGACGTTGGCCATTTCGGAGCTGGGGTTTGGCGGCGGCGCTGAGAGCGAGCAAGGCAACGTCGGCACCATCACCGGGCTGGCAAGCCCGGAGCCCCCGTGTCTGTGGGGCTGTGGAAGGGCTGCCAAGGGAAGGCGAGGGCCAGCAACACCTGGCAGCCCTGGCCCCTTTGGTGGGGGAGCAGGCGCTGGACGTTGGCCATTTCGGAGCTGGGCTCTGGCGGCGGCGCTGAGAGCGAGCAAGGCAACGTCGGCACCATCACCGGGTTGGGAGCCCGGAGCCCCCGTGTCTGTGGGGCTGTGGAAGGGCTGCCAAGGGAAGGCGAGGGCCAGCAACACCTGGCAGCCCTGGCCCCTTTGGTGGGGGAGCAGGCGCTGGACGTTGGCCATTTCGGAGCTGGGCTCTGGCGGCGGCGCTGAGAGCGAGCAAGGCAACGTCGGCACCATCACCGGGCTGGCAATCCCGGAGCCCCCGTGTCTGTGGGGCTGTGGAAGGGCTGCCAAGGGAAGGCGAGGGCCAGCAACACCTGGCAGCCCTGGCCCCTTTGGTGGGGGAGCAGGCGCTGGACGTTGGCCATTTCGGAGCTGGGCTCTGGCGGCAGCACTGAGAGCGAGCAAGGCAACATCGGCACCATCACCGGGCTGGTGAGCCAGAGCACCCGTGTCTGTGGGGCTGTGGAAGGGCTGCCAAGGGAAGGCGAGGGCCAGCAACACCTGGCAGCCCTGGCCCCTTTGGTGGGGGAGCAGGCGCTGGACGTTGGCCATTTCGGAGCTGGGCTCTGGCGGCGGCGCTGAGAGCGAGCAAGGCAACGTCGGCACCGTCACCGGGTTGGAAGCCCGGAGCCCCCGTGTCTGTGGGGCTGTGGAAGGGCTGCCAAGGGAAGGCGAGGGCCAGCAACACCTGGCAGCCCTGGCCCCTTTGGTGGGGGAGCAGGCGCTGGACGTTCGCAATTTCGGAGCTGGGCTCTGGCGGCGGCACTGAGAGCGAGCAAGGCAACGTCGGCACCATCACCGGGCTGGCAATCCCGGAGCCCCCGTGTCTGTGGGGCTGTGGAGGGGGTTCCAAGGGAAGGCGAGGGCCAGCAACACCTGGCAGCCCTGGCCCCTTTGGTGGGGGAGCAGGCGCTGGACGTTCGCCATTTCGGAGCTGGGCTCTGGCGGCGGCGCTGAGAGCGAGCAAGGCAACGTCGGCACCGTCACCGGGCTGGCAATCCCGGAGCCCCCGTGTCTGTGGGGCTGTGGAAGGGCTGCCAAGGGAAGGCGAGGGCCAGCAACACCTGGCAGCCCTGGCCCCTTTGGTGGGGGAGCAGGCGCTGGACGTTGGCCATTTCGGAGCTGGGCTCTGGCGGCGGCGCTGAGAGCGAGCAAGGCAACGTCGGCACCATCACCGGGCTGGCAATCCCAGAGCCCCCGTGTCTGTGGGGCTGTGGAGGGGGTTCCAAGGGAAGGCGAGGGCCAGCAACACCTGGCAGCCCTGGCCCCTTTGGTGGGGGAGCAGTCGCTGGACGTTGGCCATTTCGGAGCTGGGGTTTGGCGGCGGCGCTGAGAGCGAGCAAGGCAACGTCGGCACCATCACCGGGCTGGCAAGCCCGGAGCCCCCGTGTCTGTGGGGCTGTGGAAGGGCTGCCAAGGGAAGGCGAGGGCCAGCAACACCTGGCAGCCCTGGCCCCTTTGGTGGGGGAGCAGGCGCTGGACGTTGGCCATTTCGGAGCTGGGCTCTGGCGGCGGCGCTGAGAGCGAGCAAGGCAACGTCGGCACCATCACCGGGTTGGGAGCCCGGAGCCCCCGTGTCTGTGGGGCTGTGGAAGGGCTGCCAAGGGAAGGCGAGGGCCAGCAACACCTGGCAGCCCTGGCCCCTTTGGTGGGGGAGCAGGCGCTGGACGTTGGCCATTTCGGAGCTGGGCTCTGGCGGCGGCGCTGAGAGCGAGCAAGGCAACATCGGCACCATCACCGGGCTGGTGAGCCAGAGCACCCGTGTCTGTGGGGCTGTGGAAGGGCTGCCAAGGGAAGGCGAGGGCCAGCAACACCTGGCAGCCCTGGCCCCTTTGGTGGGGGAGCAGGCGCTGGACGTTGGCCATTTCGGAGCTGGGCTCTGGCGGCGGCGCTGAGAGCGAGCAAGGCAACGTCGGCACCGTCACCGGGTTGGAAGCCCGGAGCCCCCGTGTCTGTGGGGCTGTGGAAGGGCTGCCAAGGGAAGGCGAGGGCCAGCAACACCTGGCAGCCCTGGCCCCTTTGGTGGGGGAGCAGGCGCTGGACGTTCGCAATTTCGGAGCTGGGCTCTGGCGGCGGCACTGAGAGCGAGCAAGGCAACGTCGGCACCATCACCGGGCTGGCAATCCCGGAGCCCCCGTGTCTGTGGGGCTGTGGAGGGGGTTCCAAGGGAAGGCGAGGGCCAGCAACACCTGGCAGCCCTGGCCCCTTTGGTGGGGGAGCAGGCGCTGGACGTTCGCCATTTCGGAGCTGGGCTCTGGCGGCGGCGCTGAGAGCGAGCAAGGCAACGTCGGCACCGTCACCGGGCTGGCAATCCCGGAGCCCCCGTGTCTGTGGGGCTGTGGAAGGGCTGCCAAGGGAAGGCGAGGGCCAGCAACACCTGGCACCCCTGGCCCCTTTGGTGGGGGAGCAGGCGCTGGACGTTGGCCATTTCGGAGCTGGGCTCTGGCGGCGGCGCTGAGAGCGAGCAAGGCAACGTCGGCACCGTCACCGGGTTGGGAGCCCGGAGCCCCCGTGTCTGTGGGGCTGTGGAAGGGCTGCCAAGGGAAGGCGAGGGCCAGCAACACCTGGCAGCCCTGGCCCCTTTGGTGGGGGAGCAGGCGCTGGACGTTGGCCATTTCGGAGCTGGGCTCTGGCGGCGGCGCTGAGAGCGAGCAAGGCAACGTCGGCACCATCACCGGGCTGGCAATCCCGGAGCCCCCGTGCCTGTGGGGCTGTGGAAGGGCTGCTAAGGGAAGGCGAGGGCCAGCAACACCTGGCAGCCCTGGCCCCTTTGGTGGGGGAGCAGGCGGTGGACGTTGGCCATTTTGGAGCTGGGCTCTGGCGGCGGCGCTGAGAGCGAGCAAGGCAACGTCGGCACCATCACCGGGCTGGCAAGCCCGGAGCCCCCGTGTCTGTGGGGCTGTGGAAGGGCTGCCAAGGGAAGGCGAGGGCCAGCAACACCTGGCAGCCCTGGCCCCTTTGGTGGGGGAGCAGGCGCTGGACGTTGGCCATTTCGGAGCTGGGCTCTGGCGGCGGCGCTGAGAGCGAGCAAGGCAACGTCGGCACCATCACCGGGCTGGCAAGCCCGGAGCCCCCGTGTCTGTGGGGCTGTGGAAGGGCTGCCAAGGGAAGGCGAGGGCCAGCAACACCTGGCAGCCCTGGCCCCTTTGGTGGGGGAGCAGGCGCTGGACGTTGGCCATTTCGGAGCTGGGCTCTGGCGGCGGCGCTGAGAGCGAGCAAGGCAACGTCGGCACCGTCACCGGGCTGGCAAGCCCGGAGCCCCCGTGTCTGTGGTGCTGTGGAAGGGCTGCCAAGGGAAGGCGAGGGCCAGCAACACCTGGCAGCCCTGGCCCCTTTGGTGGGGGAGCAGGCGCTGGACGTTGGCCATTTCGGAGCTGGGCTCTGGCGGCGGCGCTGAGAGCGAGCAAGGCAACGTCGGCACCATCACCGGGTTGGGAGCCCGGAGCCCCCGTGTCTGTGGGGCTGTGGAAGGGCTGCCAAGGGAAGGCGAGGGCCAGCAACACCTGGCAGCCCTGGCCCCTTTGGTGGGGGAGCAGGCGCTGGACGTTGGCCATTTCGGAGCTGGGCTCTGGCGGCGGCGCTGAGAGCGAGCAAGGCAACGTCGGCACCATCACCGGGCTGGCAATCCCGGAGCCCCCGTGTCTGTGGGGCTGTGGAAGGGCTGCCAAGGGAAGGCGAGGGCCAGCAACACCTGGCAGCCCTGGCCCCTTTGGTGGGGGAGCAGGCGCTGGACGTTGGCCATTTCGGAGCTGGGCTCTGGCGGCAGCACTGAGAGCGAGCAAGGCAACATCGGCACCATCACCGGGCTGGTGAGCCAGAGCACCCGTGTCTGTGGGGCTGTGGAAGGGCTGCCAAGGGAAGGCGAGGGCCAGCAACACCTGGCAGCCCTGGCCCCTTTGGTGGGGGAGCAGGCGCTGGACGTTGGCCATTTCGGAGCTGGGCTCTGGCGGCGGCGCTGAGAGCGAGCAAGGCAACGTCGGCACAGTCACCGGGTTGGAAGCCCGGAGCCCCCGTGTCTGTGGGGCTGTGGAAGGGCTGCCAAGGGAAGGCGAGGGCCAGCAACACCTGGCAGCCCTGGCCCCTTTGGTGGGGGAGCAGGCGCTGGACGTTCGCAATTTCGGAGCTGGGCTCTGGCGGCGGCACTGAGAGCGAGCAAGGCAACGTCGGCACCATCACCGGGCTGGCAATCCCGGAGCCCCCGTGTCTGTGGGGCTGTGGAGGGGGTTCCAAGGGAAGGCGAGGGCCAGCAACACCTGGCAGCCCTGGCCCCTTTGGTGGGGGAGCAGGCGCTGGACGTTCGCCATTTCGGAGCTGGGCTCTGGCGGCGGCGCTGAGAGCGAGCAAGGCAACGTCGGCACCGTCACCGGGCTGGCAATCCCGGAGCCCCCGTGTCTGTGGGGCTGTGGAAGGGCTGCCAAGGGAAGGCGAGGGCCAGCAACACCTGGCAGCCCTGGCCCCTTTGGTGGGGGAGCAGGCGCTGGACGTTGGCCATTTCGGAGCTGGGCTCTGGCGGCGGCGCTGAGAGCGAGCAAGGCAACGTCGGCACCATCACCGGGCTGGCAATCCCGGAGCCCCCGTGTCTGTGGGGCTGTGGAGGGGGTTCCAAGGGAAGGCGAGGGCCAGCAACACCTGGCAGCCCTGGCCCCTTTGGTGGGGGAGCAGTCGCTGGACGTTGGCCATTTCGGAGCTGGGGTTTGGCGGCGGCGCTGAGAGCGAGCAAGGCAACGTCGGCACCATCACCGGGCTGGCAAGCCCGGAGCCCCCGTGTCTGTGGGGCTGTGGAAGGGCTGCCAAGGGAAGGCGAGGGCCAGCAACACCTGGCAGCCCTGGCCCCTTTGGTGGGGGAGCAGGCGCTGGACGTTGGCCATTTCGGAGCTGGGCTCTGGCGGCGGCGCTGAGAGCGAGCAAGGCAACGTCGGCACCATCACCGGGTTGGGAGCCCGGAGCCCCCGTGTCTGTGGGGCTGTGGAAGGGCTGCCAAGGGAAGGCGAGGGCCAGCAACACCTGGCAGCCCTGGCCCCTTTGGTGGGGGAGCAGGCGCTGGACGTTGGCCATTTCGGAGCTGGGCTCTGGCGGCGGCGCTGAGAGCGAGCAAGGCAACATCGGCACCATCACCGGGCTGGTGAGCCAGAGCACCCGTGTCTGTGGGGCTGTGGAAGGGCTGCCAAGGGAAGGCGAGGGCCAGCAACACCTGGCAGCCCTGGCCCCTTTGGTGGGGGAGCAGTCGCTGGACGTTGGCCATTTCGGAGCTGGGCTCTGGCGGCGGCGCTGAGAGCGAGCAAGGCAACGTCGGCACCGTCACCGGGTTGGAAGCCCGGAGCCCCCGTGTCTGTGGGGCTGTGGAAGGGCTGCCAAGGGAAGGCGAGGGCCAGCAACACCTGGCAGCCCTGGCCCCTTTGGTGGGGGAGCAGGCGCTGGACGTTCGCAATTTCGGAGCTGGGCTCTGGCGGCGGCACTGAGAGCGAGCAAGGCAACGTCGGCACCATCACCGGGCTGGCAATCCCGGAGCCCCCGTGTCTGTGGGGCTGTGGAGGGGGTTCCAAGGGAAGGCGAGGGCCAGCAACACCTGGCAGCCCTGGCCCCTTTGGTGGGGGAGCAGGCGCTGGACGTTCGCCATTTCGGAGCTGGGCTCTGGCGGCGGCGCTGAGAGCGAGCAAGGCAACGTCGGCACCGTCACCGGGCTGGCAATCCCGGAGCCCCCGTGTCTGTGGGGCTGTGGAAGGGCTGCCAAGGGAAGGCGAGGGCCAGCAACACCTGGCAGCCCTGGCCCCTTTGGTGGGGGAGCAGGCGCTGGACGTTGGCCATTTCGGAGCTGGGCTCTGGCGGCGGCGCTGAGAGCGAGCAAGGCAACGTCGGCACCATCACCGGGTTGGGAGCCCGGAGCCCCCGTGTCTGTGGGGCTGTGGAAGGGCTGCCAAGGGAAGGCGAGGGCCAGCAACACCTGGCAGCCCTGGCCCCTTTGGTGGGGGAGCAGGCGCTGGACGTTGGCCATTTCGGAGCTGGGCTCTGGCGGCGGCGCTGAGAGCGAGCAAGGCAACGTCGGCACCATCACCGGGCTGGCAATCCCGGAGCCCCCGTGCCTGTGGGGCTGTGGAAGGGCTGCTAAGGGAAGGCGAGGGCCAGCAACACCTGGCAGCCCTGGCCCCTTTGGTGGGGGAGCAGGCGGTGGACGTTGGCCATTTTGGAGCTGGGCTCTGGCGGCGGCGCTGAGAGCGAGCAAGGCAACGTCGGCACCATCACCGGGCTGGCAAGCCCGGAGCCCCCGTGTCTGTGGGGCTGTGGAAGGGCTGCCAAGGGAAGGCGAGGGCCAGCAACACCTGGCAGCCCTGGCCCCTTTGGTGGGGGAGCAGGCGCTGGACGTTGGCCATTTCGGAGCTGGGCTCTGGCGGCGGCGCTGAGAGCGAGCAAGGCAACGTCGGCACCATCACCGGGCTGGCAAGCCCGGAGCCCCCGTGTCTGTGGGGCTGTGGAAGGGCTGCCAAGGGAAGGCGAGGGCCAGCAACACCTGGCAGCCCTGGCCCCTTTGGTGGGGGAGCAGGCGCTGGACGTTGGCCATTTCGGAGCTGGGCTCTGGCGGCGGCGCTGAGAGCGAGCAAGGCAACGTCGGCACCGTCACCGGGCTGGCAAGCCCGGAGCCCCCGTGTCTGTGGGGCTGTGGAAGGGCTGCCAAGGGAAGGCGAGGGCCAGCAACACCTGGCAGCCCTGGCCCCTTTGGTGGGGGAGCAGGCGCTGGACGTTGGCCATTTCGGAGCTGGGCTCTGGCGGTGGCGCTGAGAGCGAGCAAGGCAACGTCGGCACCGTCACCGGGCTGGCAAGCCCGGAGCCCCCGTGTCTGTGGGGCTGTGGAAGGGCTGCCAAGGGAAGGCGAGGGCCAGCAACACCTGGCAGCCCTGGCCCCTTTGGTGGGGGAGCAGGCGCTGGACGTTGGCCATTTCGGAGCTGGGCTCTGGCGGCGGCGCTGAGAGCGAGCAAGGCAACGTCGGCACCGTCACCGGGCTGGCAAGCCCGGAGCCCCCGTGTCTGTGGGGCTGTGGAAGGGCTGCCAAGGGAAGGCGAGGGCCAGCAACACCTGGCAGCCCTGGCCCCTTTGGTGGGGGAGCAGGCGCTGGACGTTGGCCATTTCGGAGCTGGGCTCTGGCGGCGGCGCTGAGAGCGAGCAAGACAACGTCGGCACCATCACCGGGCTGGCAAGCCCGGAGCCCCCGTGTCTGTGGGGCTGTGGAAGGGCTGCCAAGGGAAGGCGAGGGCCAGCAACACCTGGCAGCCCTGGCCCCTTTGGTGGGGGAGCAGGCGCTGGACGTTGGCCATTTCGGAGCTGGGCTCTGGCGGCGGCGCTGAGAGCGAGCAAGGCAACGTCGGCACCATCACCGGGCTGGCAAGCCCGGAGCCCCCGTGTCTGTGGGGCTGTGGAAGGGCTGCCAAGGGAAGGCGAGGGCCAGCAACACCTGGCAGCCCTGGCCCCTTTGGTGGGGGAGCAGGCGCTGGACGTTGGCCATTTCGGAGCTGGGCTCTGGCGGCGGCGCTGAGAGCGAGCAAGGCAACGTCGGCACCGTCACCGGGCTGGCAAGCCCGGAGCCCCCGTGTCTGTGGGGCTGTGGAAGGGCTGCCAAGGGAAGGCGAGGGCCAGCAACACCTGGCAGCCCTAGCCCCTTTGGTGGGGGAGCAGGCGCTGGACGTTGGCCATTTCGGAGCTGGGCTCTGGCGGCGGCACTGAGAGCGAGCAAGGCAACGTCGGCACCGTCACCGGGCTGGCAAGCCCGGAGCCCCCGTGTCTGTGGGGCTGTGGAAGGGCTGCCAAGGGAAGGCGAGGGCCAGCAACACCTGGCAGCCCTGGCCCCTTTGGTGGGGGAGCAGGCGCTGGACGTTCGCCATTTCGGAGCTGGGCTCTGGCGGCGGCGCTGAGAGCGAGCAAGGCAACGTCGGCACCATCACCGGGCTGGCAAGCCCGGAGCCCCCGTGTCTGTGGGGCTGTGGAAGGGCTGCCAAGGGAAGGCGAGGGCCAGCAACACCTGGCAGCCCTGGCCCCTTTGGTGGGGGAGCAGGCGCTGGACGTTTGCCATTTCGGAGCTGGGGTTTGGCGGCGGCTCTGAGAGCGAGCAAGGCAACGTCGGCACCATCACCGGGCTGGCAATCCCGGAGCCCCCGTGTCTGTGGGGCTGTGGAGGGGGTTCCAAAGGAAGGCGAGGGCCAGCAACACCTGGCAGCCCTGGCCCCTTTGGTGGGGGAGCAGGCGCTGGACGTTGGCCATTTCGGAGCTGGGCTCTGGCGGCGGCGCTGAGAGCGAGCAAGGCAACGTCGGCACCATCACCGGGCTGGCAATCCCGGAGCCCCCGTGTCTGTGGGGCTGTGGAAGGGCTGCCAAGGGAAGGTGAGGGCCAGCAACACCTGGCAGCCCTGGCCCCTTTGGTGGGGGAGCAGGCGCTGGACGTTCGCCATTTCGGAGCTGGGCTCTGGCGGCGGCACTGAGAGCGAGCAAGGCAACGTCGGCACCATCACCGGGCTGGTGAGCCCAGAGCCCCCGTGTCTGTGGGGCTGTGGAAGGGCTGCCAAGGGAAGGCGAGGGCCAGCAACACCTGGCAGCCCTGGCCCCTTTGGTGGGGGAGCAGGCGCTGGACATTGGCCATTTCGGAGCTGGGCTCTGGCGGCGGCGCTGAGAGCGAGCAAGGCAACGTCGGCACCATCACCGGGCTGGCAAGCCCCGAGCCCCCGTGTCTGTGGGGCTGTGGAAGGGCTGCCAAGGGAAGGCGAGGGCCAGCAACACCTGGCAGCCCTGGCCCCTTTGGTGGGGGAGCAGGCGCTGGACGTTGGCCATTTCGGAGCTGGGCTCTGGCGGCAGCACTGAGAGCGAGCAAGGCAACGTCGTCACCATCACCGGGTTGGGAGCCCGGAGCCCCCGTGTCTGTGGGGCTGTGGAAGGGCTGCCAAGGGAAGGCGAGGGCCAGCAACACCTGGCAGCCCTGGCCCCTTTGGTGGGGGAGCAGGCGCTGGACGTTGGCCATTTCGGAGCTGGGCTCTGGCGGCGGCGCTGAGAGCGAGCAAGGCAACGTCGGCACCGTCACCGGGCTGGTGAGCCCGGAGCCCCCGTGTCTGTGGGGCTGTGGAAGGGCTGCCAAGGGAAGGCGAGGGCCAGCAACACCTGGCAGCCCTGGCCCCTTTGGTGGGGGAGCAGTCGCTGGACGTTGGCCATTTCGGAGCTGGGCTCTGGCGGCGGCGCTGAGAGCAAGCAAGGCAACGTCGGCACCGTCACCGGGCTGGCAAGCCCGGAGCCCCCGTGTCTGTGGGGCTGTGGAAGGGCTGCCAAGGGAAGGCGAGGGCCAGCAACACCTGGCAGCCCTGGCCCCTTTGGTGAGGGAGCAGGCGCTGGACGTTGGCCATTTCGGAGCTGGGCTCTGGCGGCGGCGCTGAGAGCGAGCAAGGCAACGTCGGCACCATCACCGGGCTGGCAAGCCCGGAGCCCCCGTGTCTGTGGGGCTGTGGAAGGGCTGCCAAGGGAAGGCGAGGGCCAGCAACACCTGGCAGCCCTGGCCCCTTTGGTGGGGGAGCAGTCGCTGGACGTTGGCCATTTCGGAGCTGGGCTCTGGCGGCGGCGCTGAGAGCGAGCAAGGCAACGTCGGCACCATCACCGGGCTGGTGAGCCCGGAGCCCCCGTGTCTGTGGGGCTGTGGAAGGGCTGCCAAGGGAAGGCGAGGGCCAGCAACACCTGGCAGCCCTGGCCCCTTTGGTGGGGGAGCAGGCGCTGGACGTTCGCCATTTCGGAGCTGGGCTCTGGCGGCGGCGCTGAGAGCGAGCAAGGCAACGTCGGCACCATCACCGGGCTGGCAATCCCGGAGCCCCCGTGTCTGTGGGGCTGTGGAAGGGCTGCCAAGGGAAGGCGAGGGCCAGCAACACCTGGCAGCCCTGGCCCCTTTGGTGGGGGAGCAGGCGCTGGACGTTTGCCATTTCGGAGCTGGGGTTTGGCGGCGGCGCTGAGAGCGAGCAAGGCAACGTCAGCACCATCACCGGGCTGGTGACCCAGGAGCCCCCGTGTCTGTGGGGCTGTGGAAGGGCAGCCAAGGGAAGGCGAGGGCCAGCAACACCTGGCAGCCCAGGCCCCTTTGGTGGGGGAGCAGGCGCTGGACGTTGGCCATTTCGGAGCTGGGCTCTGGCGGTGGCGCTGAGAGCGAGCAAGGCAATGTCGGCACCGTCACCGGGCTGGCGAGCCCGGAGCCCCCGTGTCTGTGGGGCTGTGGAAGGGCTGCCAAGGGAAGGCGAGGTCCAGCAACACCTGGCAGCCCTGGCCCCTTTGGTGGGGGAGCAGGCGCTGGACGTTCGCAATTTCGGAGCTGGGCTCTGGCGGCAGCACTGAGAGCGAGCAAGGCAACGTCGGTATCATCACCGTGCTGGCAAGCCCGGAGCCCCCGTGTCTGTGGGGCTGTGGAAGGGCTGCCAAGGGAAGGCGAGGGCCAGCAACACCTGGCAGCCCTGGCCCCTTTGGTGGGGGAGCAGGCGCTGGAC
Organism: Aptenodytes patagonicus; assembly: GCF_965638725.1. Taxonomy (NCBI): domain Eukaryota; kingdom Metazoa; phylum Chordata; class Aves; order Sphenisciformes; family Spheniscidae; genus Aptenodytes; species Aptenodytes patagonicus. The sequence goes on along the minus strand of NW_027472048.1, from coordinate 58,998 downwards.
GTTGGCCATTTCGGAGCTGGGCTCTGGCGGCGGCGCTGAGAGCGAGCAAGGCAACGTCGGCACCATCACCGGGCTGGCAATCCCGGAGCCCCCGTGTCTGTGGGGCTGTGGAAGGGCTGCCAAGGGAAGGCGAGGGCCAGCAACACCTGGCAGCCCTGGCCCCTTTGGTGGGGGAGCAGGCGCTGGACGTTGGCCATTTCGGAGCTGGGCTCTGGCGGCGGCGCTGAGAGCGAGCAAGGCAACGTCGGCACCATCACCGGGCTGGCAAGCCCGGAGCCCCCGTGTCTGTGGGGCTGTGGAAGGGCTGCCAAGGGAAGGCGAGGGCCAGCAACACCTGGCAGCCCTGGCCCCTTTGGTGGGGGAGCAGGCGCTGGACGTTGGCCATTTCGGAGCTGGGCTCTGGCGGCAGCACTGAGAGCGAGCAAGGCAACGTCGGCACCATCACCGGGTTGGGAGCCCGGAGCCCCCGTGTCTGTGGGGCTGTGGAAGGCTGCCAAGGGAAGGCGAGGGCCAGCAACACCTGGCAGCCCTGGCCCCTTTGGTGGGGGAGCAGGCGCTGGACGTTGGCCATTTCGGAGCTGGGCTCTGGCGGCGGCGCTGAGAGCGAGCAAGGCAACGTCGGCACCGTCACCGGGCTGGCAAGCCCGGAGCCCCCGTGTCTGTGGGGCTGTGGAAGGGCTGCCAAGGGAAGGCGAGGGCCAGCAACACCTGGCAGCCCTGGCCCCTTTGGTGGGGGAGCAGTCGCTGGACGTTCGCCATTTCGGAGCTGGGCTCTGGCGGCGGCGCTGAGAGCGAGCAAGGCAACGTCGGCACCATCACCGGGCTGGCAAGCCCGGAGCCCCCGTGTCTGTGGGGCTGTGGAAGGGCTGCCAAGGGAAGGCGAGGGCCAGCAACACCTGGCAGCCCTGGCCCCTTTGGTGGGGGAGCAGTCGCTGGACGTTCGCCATTTCGGAGCTGGGCTCTGGCGGCAGCACTGAGAGCGAGCAAGGCAACATCGGCACCATCACCGGGCTGGCAATCCCGGAGCCCCCGTGTCTGTGGGGCTGTGGAAGGGCTGCCAAGGGAAGGCGAGGGCCAGCAACACCTGGCAGCCCTGGCCCCTTTGGTGGGGGAGCAGGCGCTGGACGTTGGCCATTTCGGAGCTGGGCTCTGGCGGCAGCACTGAGAGCGAGCAAGGCAACGTCGGCACCATCACCGGGTTGGGAGCCCGGAGCCCCCGTGTCTGTGGGGCTGTGGAAGGGCTGCCAAGGGAAGGCGAGGGCCAGCAACACCTGGCAGCCCTGGCCCCTTTGGTGGGGGAGCAGGCGCTGGACGTTGGCCATTTCGGAGCTGGGCTCTGGCGGCGGCGCTGAGAGCGAGCAAGGCAACGTCGGCACCATCACCGGGCTGGCAAGCCCGGAGCCCCCGTGTCTGTGGGCCTGTGGAAGGACTGCAAGGGAAGGCGAGGGCCAGCAACACCTGGCAGCCCTGGCCCCTTTGGTGGGGGAGCAGTCGCTGGACGTTGGCCATTTCGGAGCTGGGCTCTGGCGGCGGCGCTGAGAGCGAGCAAGGCAACGTCGGCACCGTCACCGGGCTGGCAATCCCGGAGCCCCCGTGTCTGTGGGGCTGTGGAAGGGCTGCCAAGGGAAGGCGAGGGCCAGCAACACCTGGCAGCCCTGGCCCCTTTGGTGGGGGAGCAGTCGCTGGACGTTGGCCATTTCGGAGCTGGGCTCTGGCGGCGGCACTGAGAGCGAGCAAGGCAACGTCGGCACCGTCACCGGGCTGGCAAGCCCGGAGCCCCCGTGTCTGTGGGGCTGTGGAAGGGCTGCCAAGGGAAGGCGAGGGCCAGCAACACCTGGCAGCCCTGGCCCCTTTGGTGGGGGAGCAGGCGCTGGACGTTGGCCATTTCGGAGCTGGGCTCTGGCGGCGGCGCTGAGAGCGAGCAAGGCAACGTCGGCACCGTCACCGGGCTGGCGAGCCCGGAGCCCCAGTCTCTGTGGGGCTGTGGAAGGGCTGCCAAGGGAAGGCGAGGGCCAGCAACACCTGGCAGCCCTGGCCCCTTTGGTGGGGGAGCAGGCGCTGGACGTTGGCCATTTCGGAGCTGGGCTCTGGCGGCGGCACTGAGAGCGAGCAAGGCAACGTCGGCACCATCACCGGCCTGGCAATCCCGGAGCCCCCGTGTCTCTGGGGCTGTGGAGGGGGTTCCAAGGGAAGGCGAGGGCCAGCAACACCTGGCAGCCCTGGCCCCTTTGGTGGGGGAGCAGGCGCTGGACGTTGGCCATTTCGGAGCTGGGCTCTGGCGGCGGCGCTGAGAGCGAGCAAGGCAACGTCGGCACCATCACCGGGCTGGCAATCCCGGAGCCCCCGTGTCTGTGGGGCTGTGGAAGGGCTGCCAAGGGAAGGCGAGGGCCAGCAACACCTGGCAGCCCTGGCCCCTTTGGTGGGGGAGCAGGCGCTGGACGTTGGCCATTTCGGAGCTGGGCTCTGGCGGCGGCGCTGAGAGCGAGCAAGGCAACGTCGGCACCATCACCGGGTTGGGAGCCCGGAGCCCCCGTGTCTGTGGGGCTGTGGAAGGGCTGCCAAGGGAAGGCGAGGGCCAGCAACACCTGGCAGCCCTGGCCCCTTTGGTGGGGGAGCAGGCGCTGGACGTTGGCCATTTCGGAGCTGGGCTCTGGCGGCGGCGCTGAGAGCGAGCAAGGCAACGTCGGCACCATCACCGGGCTGGCAATCCCGGAGCCCCCGTGTCTGTGGGGCTGTGGAAGGGCTGCCAAGGGAAGGCGAGGGCCAGCAACACCTGGCAGCCCTGGCCCCTTTGGTGGGGGAGCAGGCGCTGGACGTTCGCCATTTCGGAGCTGGGCTCTGGCGGCGGCACTGAGAGCGAGCAAGGCAACGTCGGCACCATCACCGGGCTGGTGAGCCCAGAGCCCCCGTGTCTGTGGGGCTGTGGAAGGGCTGCCAAGGGAAGGCGAGGGCCAGCAACACCTGGCAGCCCTGGCCCCTTTGGTGGGGGAGCAGGCGCTGGACGTTGGCCATTTCGGAGCTGGGCTCTGGCGGCGGCGCTGAGAGCGAGCAAGGCAACGTCGGCACCATCACCGGGCTGGCAAGCCCGGAGCCCCCGTGTCTGTGGGGCTGTGGAAGGGCTGCCAAGAGAAGGCGAGGGCCAGCAACACCTAGCAGCACTGGCGCCTTTGGTGGGGGAGCAGTCGCTGGACGTTGGCCATTTCGGAGCTGGGCTCTGGCGGCGGCACTGAGAGCGAGCAAGGCAACGTCGGCACCATCACCGGGTTGGGAGCCCGGAGCCCCCGTGTCTGTGGGGCTGTGGAAGGGCTGCCAAGGGAAGGCGAGGGCCAGCAACACCTGGCAGCCCTGGCCCCTTTGGTGGGGGAGCAGGCGCTGGACGTTGGCCATTTCGGAGCTGGGCTCTGGCGGCGGCGCTGAGAGCGAGCAAGGCAACGTCGGCACCATCACCGGGCTGGCGAGCCCGGAGCCCCCGTGTCTGTGGGGCTGTGGAAGGGCTGCCAAGGGAAGGCGAGGGCCAGCAACACCTGGCAGCCCTGGCCCCTTTGGTGGGGGAGCAGGCGCTGGACGTTGGCCATTTCGGAGCTGGGCTCTGGCGGCGGCGCTGAGAGCGAGCAAGGCAACGTCGGCACCATCACCGGGTTGGGAGCCCGGAGCCCCCGTGTCTGTGGGGCTGTGGAAGGGCTGCCAAGGGAAGGCGAGGGCCAGCAACACCTGGCAGCCCTGGCCCCTTTGGTGGGGGAGCAGGCGCTGGACGTTGGCCATTTCGGAGCTGGGCTCTGGCGGCGGCGCTGAGAGCGAGCAAGGCAACGTCGGCACCATCACCGGGCTGGCAATCCCGGAGCCCCCGTGTCTGTGGGGCTGTGGAAGGGCTGCCAAGGGAAGGCGAGGGCCAGCAACACCTGGCAGCCCTGGCCCCTTTGGTGGGGGAGCAGGCGCTGGACGTTCGCCATTTCGGAGCTGGGCTCTGGCGGCAGCACTGAGAGCGAGCAAGGCAACATCGGCACCATCACCGGGCTGGCAATCCCGGAGCCCCCGTGTCTGTGGGGCTGTGGAAGGGCTGCCAAGGGAAGGCGAGGGCCAGCAACACCTGGCAGCCCTGGCCCCTTTGGTGGGGGAGCAGGCGCTGGACGTTGGCCATTTCGGAGCTGGGCTCTGGCGGCAGCACTGAGAGCGAGCAAGGCAACGTCGGCACCATCACCGGGTTGGGAGCCCGGAGCCCCCGTGTCTGTGGGGCTGTGGAAGGGCTGCCAAGGGAAGGCGAGGGCCAGCAACACCTGGCAGCCCTGGCCCCTTTGGTGGGGGAGCAGGCGCTGGACGTTGGCCATTTCGGAGCTGGGCTCTGGCGGCGGCGCTGAGAGCGAGCAAGGCAACGTCGGCACCATCACCGGGCTGGCAAGCCCGGAGCCCCCGTGTCTGTGGGCCTGTGGAAGGACTGCAAGGGAAGGCGAGGGCCAGCAACACCTGGCAGCCCTGGCCCCTTTGGTGGGGGAGCAGTCGCTGGACGTTGGCCATTTCGGAGCTGGGCTCTGGCGGCGGCGCTGAGAGCGAGCAAGGCAACGTCGGCACCGTCACCGGGCTGGCAATCCCGGAGCCCCCGTGTCTGTGGGGCTGTGGAAGGGCTGCCAAGGGAAGGCGAGGGCCAGCAACACCTGGCAGCCCTGGCCCCTTTGGTGGGGGAGCAGTCGCTGGACGTTGGCCATTTCGGAGCTGGGCTCTGGCGGCGGCACTGAGAGCGAGCAAGGCAACGTCGGCACCGTCACCGGGCTGGCAAGCCCGGAGCCCCCGTGTCTGTGGGGCTGTGGAAGGGCTGCCAAGGGAAGGCGAGGGCCAGCAACACCTGGCAGCCCTGGCCCCTTTGGTGGGGGAGCAGGCGCTGGACGTTGGCCATTTCGGAGCTGGGCTCTGGCGGCGGCGCTGAGAGCGAGCAAGGCAACGTCGGCACCGTCACCGGGCTGGCGAGCCCGGAGCCCCAGTCTCTGTGGGGCTGTGGAAGGGCTGCCAAGGGAAGGCGAGGGCCAGCAACACCTGGCAGCCCTGGCCCCTTTGGTGGGGGAGCAGGCGCTGGACGTTGGCCATTTCGGAGCTGGGCTCTGGCGGCGGCACTGAGAGCGAGCAAGGCAACGTCGGCACCATCACCGGCCTGGCAATCCCGGAGCCCCCGTGTCTCTGGGGCTGTGGAGGGGGTTCCAAGGGAAGGCGAGGGCCAGCAACACCTGGCAGCCCTGGCCCCTTTGGTGGGGGAGCAGGCGCTGGACGTTGGCCATTTCGGAGCTGGGCTCTGGCGGCGGCGCTGAGAGCGAGCAAGGCAACGTCGGCACCATCACCGGGCTGGCAATCCCGGAGCCCCCGTGTCTGTGGGGCTGTGGAAGGGCTGCCAAGGGAAGGCGAGGGCCAGCAACACCTGGCAGCCCTGGCCCCTTTGGTGGGGGAGCAGGCGCTGGACGTTGGCCATTTCGGAGCTGGGCTCTGGCGGCGGCGCTGAGAGCGAGCAAGGCAACGTCGGCACCATCACCGGGTTGGGAGCCCGGAGCCCCCGTGTCTGTGGGGCTGTGGAAGGGCTGCCAAGGGAAGGCGAGGGCCAGCAACACCTGGCAGCCCTGGCCCCTTTGGTGGGGGAGCAGGCGCTGGACGTTGGCCATTTCGGAGCTGGGCTCTGGCGGCGGCGCTGAGAGCGAGCAAGGCAACGTCGGCACCATCACCGGGCTGGCAATCCCGGAGCCCCCGTGTCTGTGGGGCTGTGGAAGGGCTGCCAAGGGAAGGCGAGGGCCAGCAACACCTGGCAGCCCTGGCCCCTTTGGTGGGGGAGCAGGCGCTGGACGTTCGCCATTTCGGAGCTGGGCTCTGGCGGCGGCACTGAGAGCGAGCAAGGCAACGTCGGCACCATCACCGGGCTGGTGAGCCCAGAGCCCCCGTGTCTGTGGGGCTGTGGAAGGGCTGCCAAGGGAAGGCGAGGGCCAGCAACACCTGGCAGCCCTGGCCCCTTTGGTGGGGGAGCAGGCGCTGGACGTTGGCCATTTCGGAGCTGGGCTCTGGCGGCGGCGCTGAGAGCGAGCAAGGCAACGTCGGCACCATCACCGGGCTGGCAAGCCCGGAGCCCCCGTGTCTGTGGGGCTGTGGAAGGGCTGCCAAGAGAAGGCGAGGGCCAGCAACACCTAGCAGCACTGGCGCCTTTGGTGGGGGAGCAGTCGCTGGACGTTGGCCATTTCGGAGCTGGGCTCTGGCGGCGGCACTGAGAGCGAGCAAGGCAACGTCGGCACCATCACCGGGTTGGGAGCCCGGAGCCCCCGTGTCTGTGGGGCTGTGGAAGGGCTGCCAAGGGAAGGCGAGGGCCAGCAACACCTGGCAGCCCTGGCCCCTTTGGTGGGGGAGCAGGCGCTGGACGTTGGCCATTTCGGAGCTGGGCTCTGGCGGCGGCGCTGAGAGCGAGCAAGGCAACGTCGGCACCATCACCGGGCTGGCGAGCCCGGAGCCCCCGTGTCTGTGGGGCTGTGGAAGGGCTGCCAAGGGAAGGCGAGGGCCAGCAACACCTGGCAGCCCTGGCCCCTTTGGTGGGGGAGCAGGCGCTGGACGTTGGCCATTTCGGAGCTGGGCTCTGGCGGCGGCGCTGAGAGCGAGCAAGGCAACGTCGGCACCATCACCGGGTTGGGAGCCCGGAGCCCCCGTGTCTGTGGGGCTGTGGAAGGGCTGCCAAGGGAAGGCGAGGGCCAGCAACACCTGGCAGCCCTGGCCCCTTTGGTGGGGGAGCAGGCGCTGGACGTTGGCCATTTCGGAGCTGGGCTCTGGCGGCGGCGCTGAGAGCGAGCAAGGCAACGTCGGCACCATCACCGGGCTGGCAATCCCGGAGCCCCCGTGTCTGTGGGGCTGTGGAAGGGCTGCCAAGGGAAGGCGAGGGCCAGCAACACCTGGCAGCCCTGGCCCCTTTGGTGGGGGAGCAGGCGCTGGACGTTCGCCATTTCGGAGCTGGGCTCTGGCGGCGGCACTGAGAGCGAGCAAGGCAACGTCGGCACCATCACCGGGCTGGTGAGCCCAGAGCCCCCGTGTCTGTGGGGCTGTGGAAGGGCTGCCAAGGGAAGGCGAGGGCCAGCAACACCTGGCAGCCCTGGCCCCTTTGGTGGGGGAGCAGGCGCTGGACGTTGGCCATTTCGGAGCTGGGCTCTGGCGGCGGCGCTGAGAGCGAGCAAGGCAACGTCGGCACCATCACCGGGCTGGCAAGCCCGGAGCCCCCGTGTCTGTGGGGCTGTGGAAGGGCTGCCAAGAGAAGGCGAGGGCCAGCAACACCTAGCAGCACTGGCGCCTTTGGTGGGGGAGCAGTCGCTGGACGTTGGCCATTTCGGAGCTGGGCTCTGGCGGCGGCACTGAGAGCGAGCAAGGCAACGTCGGCACCATCACCGGGTTGGGAGCCCGGAGCCCCCGTGTCTGTGGGGCTGTGGAAGGGCTGCCAAGGGAAGGCGAGGGCCAGCAACACCTGGCAGCCCTGGCCCCTTTGGTGGGGGAGCAGGCGCTGGACGTTGGCCATTTCGGAGCTGGGCTCTGGCGGCGGCGCTGAGAGCGAGCAAGGCAACGTCGGCACCATCACCGGGCTGGCAATCCCGGAGCCCCCGTGTCTGTGGGGCTGTGGAAGGGCTGCCAAGGGAAGGCGAGGGCCAGCAACACCTGGCAGCCCTGGCCCCTTTGGTGGGGGAGCAGGCGCTGGACGTTGGCCATTTCGGAGCTGGGCTCTGGCGGCGGCGCTGAGAGCGAGCAAGGCAACGTCGGCACCGTCACCGGGCTGGCAAGCCCGGAGCCCCCGTGTCTGTGGGGCTGTGGAAGGGCTGCCAAGGGAAGGCGAGGGCCAGCAACACCTGGCAGCCCTGGCCCCTTTGGTGGGGGAGCAGTCGCTGGACGTTGGCAATTTCGGAGCTGGGCTCTGGCGGCGGCGCTGAGAGCGAGCAAGGCAACGTCGGCATCATCACCGTGCTGGCAAGCCCGGAGCCCCCGTGTCTGTGGGGCTGTGGAAGGGCTGCCAAGGGAAGGCGAGGGCCAGCAACACCTGGCAGCCCTGGCCCCTTTGGTGGGGGAGCAGGCGCTGGACGTTGGCCATTTCGGAGCTGGGCTCTGGCGGCGGCGCTGAGAGCGAGCAAGGCAACGTCGGCATCATCACCGTGCTAACAAGCCCGGAGCCCCCGTGTCTGTGGGGCTGTGGAAAGGCTGCCAAGGGAAGGCGAGGGCCAGCAACACCTGGCAGCCCTGGCCCCTTTGGTGGGGGAGCAGGCGCTGGACGTTGGCCATTTCAGAGCTGGGCTCTGGCGGCGGCGCTGAGAGCGAGCAAGGCAACGTCGGCATCATCACCGTGCTGGCAAGCCCGGAGCCCCCGTGTCTGTGGGGCTGTGGAAGGGCTGCCAAGAGAAGGCGAGGGCCAGCAACACCTAGCAGCACTGGCGCCTTTGGTGGGGGAGCAGTCGCTGGACGTTGGCCATTTCGGAGCTGGGCTCTGGCGGCGGCACTGAGAGCGAGCAAGGCAACGTCGGCACCATCACCGGGTTGGGAGCCCGGAGCCCCCGTGTCTGTGGGGCTGTGGAAGGGCTGCCAAGGGAAGGCGAGGGCCAGCAACACCTGGCAGCCCTGGCCCCTTTGGTGGGGGAGCAGGCGCTAGACGTTGGCCATTTCGGAGCTGGGCTCTGGCGGCGGCGCTGAGAGCGAGCAAGGCAACGTCGGCACCATCACCGGGCTGGCAATCCCGGAGCCCCCGTGTCTGTGGGGCTGTGGAAGGGCTGCCAAGGGAAGGCGAGGGCCAGCAACACCTGGCAGCCCTGGCCCCTTTGGTGGGGGAGCAGGCGCTGGACGTTGGCCATTTCGGAGCTGGGCTCTGGCGGCGGCGCTGAGAGCGAGCAAGGCAACGTCGGCACCATCACCGGGCTGGCAAGCCCGGAGCCCCCGTGTCTGTGGGGCTGTGGAAGGGCTGCCAAGGGAAGGCGAGGGCCAGCAACACCTGGCAGCCCTGGCCCCTTTGGTGGGGGAGCAGGCGCTGGACGTTGGCAATTTCGGAGCTGGGCTCTGGCGGCGGCGCTGAGAGCGAGCAAGGCAACGTCGGCATCATCACCGTGCTGGCAAGCCCGGAGCCCCCGTGTCTGTGGGGCTGTGGAAGGGCTGCCAAGGGAAGGCGAGGGCCAGCAACACCTGGCAGCCCTGGCCCCTTTGGTGGGGGAGCAGGCGCTGGACGTTGGCCATTTCGGAGCTGGGCTCTGGCGGCGGCGCTGAGAGCGAGCAAGGCAACGTCGGCATCATCACCGTGCTGACAAGCCCGGAGCCCCCGTGTCTGTGGGGCTGTGGAAAGGCTGCCAAGGGAAGGCGAGGGCCAGCAACACCTGGCAGCCCTGGCCCCTTTGGTGGGGGAGCAGGCGCTGGACGTTGGCCATTTCAGAGCTGGGCTCTGGCGGCGGCGCTGAGAGCGAGCAAGGCAACGTTGGCATCATCACCGTGCTGGCAAGCCCGGAGCCCCCGTGTCTGTGGGGCTGTGGAAGGGCTGCCAAGGGAAGGCGAGGGCCAGCAACACCTGGCAGCCCTGGCCCCTTTGGTGGGGGAGCAGGCGCTGGACGTTGGCCATTTTGGAGCTGGGCTCTGGCGGCGGCGCTGAGAGCGAGCAAGGCAACGTCGGCACCATCACCGGGCTGGCAATCCCGGAGCCCCCGTGTCTGTGGGGCTGTGGAAGGGCTGCCAAGAGAAGGCGAGGGCCAGCAACACCTAGCAGCACTGGCGCCTTTGGTGGGGGAGCAGTCGCTGGACGTTGGCCATTTCGGAGCTGGGCTCTGGCGGCAGCACTGAGAGCGAGCAAGGCAACGTCGGCACCATCACCGGGTTGGGAGCCCGGAGCCCCCGTGTCTGTGGGGCTGTGGAAGGGCTGCCAAGGGAAGGCGAGGGCCAGCAACACCTGGCAGCCCTGGCCCCTTTGGTGGGGGAGCAGGCGCTGGACGTTGGCCATTTCGGAGCTGGGCTCTGGCGGCGGCACTGAGAGCGAGCAAGGCAACGTCGGCACCATCACCGGGTTGGGAGCCCGGAGCCCCCGTGTCTGTGGGGCTGTGGAAGGGCTGCCAAGGGAAGGCGAGGGCCAGCAACACCTGGCAGCCCTGGCCCCTTTGGTGGGGGAGCAGGCGCTGGACGTTGGCCATTTCGGAGCTGGGCTCTGGCGGCGGCGCTGAGAGCGAGCAAGGCAACGTCGGCACCATCACCGGGCTGGCAAGCCCGGAGCCCCCGTGTCTGTGGGGCTGTGGAAGGGCTGCCAAGGGAAGGCGAGGGCCAGCAACACCTGGCAGCCCTGGCCCCTTTGGTGGGGGAGCAGGCGCTGGACGTTGGCCATTTCGGAGCTGGGCTCTGGCGGCGGCGCTGAGAGCGAGCAAGGCAACGTCGGCATCATCACCGTGCTGGCAAGCCCGGAGCCCCCGTGTCTGTGGGGCTGTGGAAGGGCTGCCAAGGGAAGGCGAGGGCCAGCAACACCTGGCAGCCCTGGCCCCTTTGGTGGGGGAGCAGGCGCTGGACGTTGGCCATTTCGGAGCTGGGCTCTGGCGGCGGCGCTGAGAGCGAGCAAGGCAACGTCGGCATCATCACCGTGCTGACAAGCCCGGAGCCCCCGTGTCTGTGGGGCTGTGGAAAGGCTGCCAAGGGAAGGCGAGGGCCAGCAACCCCTGGCAGCCCTGGCCCCTTTGGTGGGGGAGCAGGCGCTGGACGTTGGCCATTTCAGAGCTGGGCTCTGGCGGCGGCGCTGAGAGCGAGCAAGGCAACGTCGGCATCATCACCGTGCTGGCAAGCCCGGAGCCCCCGTGTCTGTGGGGCTGTGGAAGGGCTGCCAAGGGAAGGCGAGGGCCAGCAACACCTGGCAGCCCTGGCCCCTTTGGTGGGGGAGCAGGCGCTGGACGTTGGCCATTTTGGAGCTGGGCTCTGGCGGCGGCGCTGAGAGCGAGCAAGGCAACGTCGGCACCATCACCGGGCTGGCAATCCCGGAGCCCCCGTGTCTGTGGGGCTGTGGAAGGGCTGCCAAGAGAAGGCGAGGGCCAGCAACACCTAGCAGCACTGGCGCCTTTGGTGGGGGAGCAGTCGCTGGACGTTGGCCATTTCGGAGCTGGGCTCTGGCGGCAGCACTGAGAGCGAGCAAGGCAACGTCGGCACCATCACCGGGTTGGGAGCCCGGAGCCCCCGTGTCTGTGGGGCTGTGGAAGGGCTGCCAAGGGAAGGCGAGGGCCAGCAACACCTGGCAGCCCTGGCCCCTTTGGTGGGGGAGCAGGCGCTGGACGTTGGCCATTTCGGAGCTGGGCTCTGGCGGCGGCACTGAGAGCGAGCAAGGCAACGTCGGCACCATCACCGGGTTGGGAGCCCGGAGCCCCCGTGTCTGTGGGGCTGTGGAAGGGCTGCCAAGGGAAGGCGAGGGCCAGCAACACCTGGCAGCCCTGGCCCCTTTGGTGGGGGAGCAGGCGCTGGACGTTGGCCATTTCGGAGCTGGGCTCTGGCGGCGGCGCTGAGAGCGAGCAAGGCAACGTCGGCACCATCACCGGGCTGGCAAGCCCGGAGCCCCCGTGTCTGTGGGGCTGTGGAAGGGCTGCCAAGGGAAGGCGAGGGCCAGCAACACCTGGCAGCCCTGGCCCCTTTGGTGGGGGAGCAGGCGCTGGACGTTGGCCATTTCAGAGCTGGGCTCTGGCGGCGGCGCTGAGAGCGAGCAAGGCAACGTCGGCATCATCACCGTGCTGGCAAGCCCGGAGCCCCCGTGTCTGTGGGGCTGTGGAAGGGCTGCCAAGGGAAGGCGAGGGCCAGCAACACCTGGCAGCCCTGGCCCCTTTGGTGGGGGAGCAGGCGCTGGACGTTGGCCATTTTGGAGCTGGGCTCTGGCGGCGGCGCTGAGAGCGAGCAAGGCAACGTCGGCACCATCACCGGGCTGGTGAGCCCGGAGCCCCCGTGTCTGTGGGGCTGTGGAAGGGCTGCCAAGAGAAGGCGAGGGCCAGCAACACCTAGCAGCACTGGCGCCTTTGGTGGGGGAGCAGTTGCTGGACGTTGGCCATTTCGGAGCTGGGCTCTGGCGGCAGCACTGAGAGCGAGCAAGGCAACGTCGGCACCATCACCGGGTTGGGAGCCCGGAGCCCCCGTGTCTGTGGGGCTGTGGAAGGGCTGCCAAGGGAAGGCGAGGGCCAGCAACACCTGGCAGCCCTGGCCCCTTTGGTGGGGGAGCAGGCGCTGGACGTTGGCCATTTCGGAGCTGGGCTCTGGCGGCGGCGCTGAGAGCGAGCAAGGCAACGTCGGCACCATCACCGGGCTGGCAAGCCCGGAGCCCCCGTGTCTGTGGGGCTGTGGAAGGGCTGCCAAGGGAAGGCGAGGGCCAGCAACACCTGGCAGCCCTGGCCCCTTTGGTGGGGGAGCAGGCGCTGGACGTTGGCCATTTCGGAGCTGGGCTCTGGCGGCGGCGCTGAGAGCGAGCAAGGCAACGTCGGCACCGTCACCGGGCTGGCAAGCCCGGAGCCCCCGTGTCTGTGGGGCTGTGGAAGGGCTGCCAAGGGAAGGCGAGGGCCAGCAACACCTGGCAGCCCTGGCCCCTTTGGTGGGGGAGCAGTCGCTGGACGTTGGCAATTTCGGAGCTGGGCTCTGGCGGCGGCGCTGAGAGCGAGCAAGGCAACGTCGGCATCATCACCGTGCTGGCAAGCCCGGAGCCCCCGTGTCTGTGGGGCTGTGGAAGGGCTGCCAAGGGAAGGCGAGGGCCAGCAACACCTGGCAGCCCTGGCCCCTTTGGTGGGGGAGCAGGCGCTGGACGTTGGCCATTTCGGAGCTGGGCTCTGGCGGCGGCGCTGAGAGCGAGCAAGGCAACGTCGGCATCATCACCGTGCTGACAAGCCCGGAGCCCCCGTGTCTGTGGGGCTGTGGAAAGGCTGCCAAGGGAAGGCGAGGGCCAGCAACACCTGGCAGCCCTGGCCCCTTTGGTGGGGGAGCAGGCGCTGGACGTTGGCCATTTCAGAGCTGGGCTCTGGCGGCGGCGCTGAGAGCGAGCAAGGCAACGTCGGCATCATCACCGTGCTGGCAAGCCCGGAGCCCCCGTGTCTGTGGGGCTGTGGAAGGGCTGCCAAGGGAAGGCGAGGGCCAGCAACACCTGGCAGCCCTGGCCCCTTTGGTGGGGGAGCAGGCGCTGGACGTTCGCCATTTCGGAGCTGGGCTCTGGCGGCGGCGCTGAGAGCGAGCAAGGCAACGTCGGCACCATCACCGGGCTGGCAATCCCGGAGCCCCCGTGTCTGTGGGGCTGTGGAAGGGCTGCCAAGGGAAGGCGAGGGCCAGCAACACCTGGCAGCCCTTGCCCCTTTGGTGGGGGAGCAGTCGCTGGACGTTGGCCATTTCGGAGCTGGGCTCTGGCGGCGGCGCTGAGAGCGAGCAAGGCAACGTCGGCACCATCACCGGGCTGGCAATCCCGGAGCCCCCGTGTCTGTGGGGCTGTGGAAGGGCTGCCAAGGGAAGGCGAGGGCCAGCAACACCTGGCAGCCCTGGCCCCTTTGGTGGGGGAGCAGGCGCTGGACGTTGGCCATTTCGGAGCTGGGCTCTGGCGGCAGCACTGAGAGCGAGCAAGGCAACGTCGGCACCATCACCGGGCTGGCAATCCCGGAGCCCCCGTGTCTGTGGGGCTGTGGAAGGGCTGCCAAGGGAAGGCGAGGGCCAGCAACACCTGGCAGCCCTGGCCCCTTTGGTGGGGGAGCAGTCGCTGGACGTTGGCCATTTCGGAGCTGGGCTCTGGCGGCAGCACTGAGAGAGAGCAAGGCAACGTCGGCACCATCACCGGGTTGGGAGCCCGGAGCCCCCGTGTCTGTGGGGCTGTGGAAGGGCTGCCAAGGGAAGGCGAGGGCCAGCAACACCTGGCAGCCCTGGCCCCTTTGGTGGGGGAGCAGTCGCTGGACGTTGGCCATTTTGGAGCTGGGCTCTGGCGGCGGCGCTGAGAGCGAGCAAGGCAACGTCGGCACCATCACCGGGCTGGCAAGCCCGGAGCCCCCGTGTCTGTGGGGCTGTGGAAGGGCTGCCAAGGGAAGGCGAGGGCCAGCAACACCTGGCAGCCCTGGCCCCTTTGGTGGGGGAGCAGTCGCTGGACGTTGGCCATTTCGGAGCTGGGCTCTGGCGGCGGCGCTGAGAGCGAGCAAGGCAACGTCGGCATCATCACCGTGCTGGCAAGCCCGGAGCCCCCGTGTCTGTGGGGCTGTGGAAGGGCTGCCAAGGGAAGGCGAGGGCCAGCAACACCTGGCAGCCCTGGCCCCTTTGGTGGGGGAGCAGGCGCTGGACGTTGGCCATTTCGGAGCTGGGCTCTGGCGGCGGCGCTGAGAGCGAGCAAGGCAACGTCGGCACCATCACCGGGCTGGCAAGCCCGGAGCCCCCGTGTCTGTGGGGCTGTGGAAGGGCTGCCAAGGGAAGGCGAGGGCCAGCAACACCTGGCAGCCCTGGCCCCTTTGGTGGGGGAGCAGGCGCTGGACGTTGGCCATTTCGGAGCTGGGCTCTGGCGGCGGCGCTGAGAGCGAGCAAGGCAACGTCAGCACCATCACCGGGCTGGCAAGCCCGGAGCCCCCGTGTCTGTGGGGCTGTGGAAGGGCTGCCAAGGGAAGGCGAGGGCCAGCAACACCTGGCAGCCCTGGCCCCTTTGGTGGGGGAGCAGGCGCTGGACGTTGGCCATTTCGGAGCTGGGCTCTGGCGGCAGCACTGAGAGCGAGCAAGGCAACGTTGGCACCATCACCGGGTTGGGAGCCCGGAGCCCCCGTGTCTGTGGGGCTGTGGAAGGGCTGCCAAGGGAAGGCGAGGGCCAGCAACACCTGGCAGCCCTGGCCCCTTTGGTGGGGGAGCAGTCGCTGGACGTTCGCCATTTCGGAGCTGGGCTCTGGCGGCAGCGCTGAGAGCGAGCAAGGCAACGTCGGCACCGTCACCGGGCTGGCAAGCCCGGAGCCCCCGTGTCTGTGGGGCTGTGGAAGGGCTGCCAAGGGAAGGCGAGGGCCAGCAACACCTGGCAGCCCTGGCCCCTTTGGTGGGGGAGCAGGCGCTGGACGTTGGCCATTTCGGAGCTGGGCTCTGGCGGCGGCGCTGAGAGCGAGCAAGGCAACGTCGGCACCATCACCGGGCTGGCAAGCCCGGAGCCCCCGTGTCTGTGGGGCTGTGGAAGGACTGCCAAGGGAAGGCGAGGGCCAGCAACACCTGGCAGCCCTGGCCCCTTTGGTGGGGGAGCAGTCGCTGGACGTTGGCCATTTCGGAGCTGGGCTCTGGCGGCGGCGCTGAGAGCGAGCAAGGCAACGTCGGCATCATCACCGTGCTGGCAAGCCCGGAGCCCCCGTGTCTGTGGGGCTGTGGAAGGGCTGCCAAGGGAAGGCGAGGGCCAGCAACACCTGGCAGCCCTGGCCCCTTTGGTGGGGGAGCAGGCGCTGGACGTTGGCCATTTCGGAGCTGGGCTCTGGCGGCGGCGCTGAGAGCGAGCAAGGCAACGTCGGCACCATCACCGGGCTGGCAATCCCGGAGCCCCCGTGTCTGTGGGGCTGTGGAAGGGCTGCCAAGGGAAGGCGAGGGCCAGCAACACCTGGCAGCCCTGGCCCCTTTGGTGGGGGAGCAGGCGCTGGACGTTGGCCATTTCGGAGCTGGGCTCTGGCGGCGGCGCTGAGAGCGAGCAAGGCAACGTCGGCACCATCACCGGGCTGGCAAGCCCGGAGCCCCCGTGTCTGTGGGGCTGTGGAAGGGCTGCCAAGGGAAGGCGAGGGCCAGCAACACCTGGCAGCCCTGGCCCCTTTGGTGGGGGAGCAGGCGCTGGACGTTGGCCATTTCGGAGCTGGGCTCTGGCGGCAGCACTGAGAGCGAGCAAGGCAACGTTGGCACCATCACCGGGTTGGGAGCCCGGAGCCCCCGTGTCTGTGGGGCTGTGGAAGGGCTGCCAAGGGAAGGCGAGGGCCAGCAACACCTGGCAGCCCTGGCCCCTTTGGTGGGGGAGCAGTCGCTGGACGTTCGCCATTTCGGAGCTGGGCTCTGGCGGCGGCGCTGAGAGCGAGCAAGGCAACGTCGGCACCGTCACCGGGCTGGCAAGCCCGGAGCCCCCGTGTCTGTGGGGCTGTGGAAGGGCTGCCAAGGGAAGGCGAGGGCCAGCAACACCTGGCAGCCCTGGCCCCTTTGGTGGGGGAGCAGGCGCTGGACGTTGGCCATTTCGGAGCTGGGCTCTGGCGGCGGCGCTGAGAGCGAGCAAGGCAACGTCGGCATCATCACCGTGCTGGCAAGCCCGGAGCCCCCGTGTCTGTGGGGCTGTGGAAGGGCTGCCAAGGGAAGGCGAGGGCCAGCAACACCTGGCAGCCCTGGCCCCTTTGGTGGGGGAGCAGGCGCTGGACGTTGGCCATTTCGGAGCTGGGCTTTGGCGGCGGCGCTGAGAGCGAGCAAGGCAACGTCGGCACCATCACCGGGCTGGCAATCCCGGAGCCCCCGTGTCTGTGGGGCTGTGGAGGGGGTTCCAAGGGAAGGCGAGGGCCAGCAACACCTGGCAGCCCTGGCCCCTTTGGTGGGGGAGCAGTCGCTGGACGTTGGCCATTTCGGAGCTGGGCTCTGGCGGCGGCGCTGAGAGCGAGCAAGGCAACGTCGGCACCATCACCGGGTTGGGAGCCCGGAGCCCCCGTGTCTGTGGGGCTGTGGAAGGGCTGCCAAGGGAAGGCGAGGGCCAGCAACACCTGGCAGCCCTGGCCCCTTTGGTGGGGGAGCAGGCGCTGGACGTTGGCCATTTCGGAGCTGGGCTCTGGCGGCGGCGCTGAGAGCGAGCAAGGCAACGTCGGCACCATCACCGGGCTGGCAAGCCCGGAGCCCCCGTGTCTGTGGGGCTGTGGAAGGACTGCCAAGGGAAGGCGAGGGCCAGCAACACCTGGCAGCCCTGGCCCCTTTGGTGGGGGAGCAGGCGCTGGACGTTGGCCATTTCGGAGCTGGGCTCTGGCGGCGGCGCTGAGAGCGAGCAAGGCAACGTCGGCACCGTCACCGGGCTGGTGAGCCCGGAGCCCCCGTGTCTGTGGGGCTGTGGAAGGGCAGCCAAGGGAAGGCGAGGGCCAGCAACACCTGGCAGCCCTGGCCCCTTTGGTGGGGGAGCAGTCACTGGACGTTGGCCATTTCGGAGCTGGGCTCTGGCGGCGGCGCTGAGAGCGATCAAGGCAAGGTTGGCACCATCACCGGGCTGGCAAGCCCGGAGCCCCCGTGTCTGTGGGGCTGTGGAAGGGCTGCCAAGGGAAGGCGAGGGCCAGCAACACCTGGCAGCCCTGGCCCCTTTGGTGGGGGAGCAGGCGCTGGACGTTGGCCATTTCGGAGCTGGGCTCTGGCGGCGGCGCTGAGAGCGAGCAAGGCAACGTCGGCACCGTCACCGGGCTGGCGAGCCTGGAGCCCCAGTGTCTGTGGGGCTGTGGAAGGGCTGCCAAGGGAAGGCGAGGGCCAGCAACACCTGGCAGCCCTGGCCCCTTTGGTGGGGGAGCAGGCGCTGGACGTTGGCCATTTCGGAGCTGGGCTTTGGCGGCGGCACTGAGAGCGAGCAAGGCAACGTCGGCACCATCACCGGGCTGGCAATCCCGGAGCCCCCGTGTCTGTGGGGCTGTGGAGGGGGTTCCAAGGGAAGGCGAGGGCCAGCAACACCTGGCAGCCCTGGCCCCTTTGGTGGGGGAGCAGGCGCTGGACGTTGGCCATTTCGGAGCTGGGCTCTGGCGGCGGCGCTGAGAGCGAGCAAGGCAACGTCGGCACCATCACCGGGCTGGCAAGCCCGGAGCCCCCGTGTCTGTGGGGCTGTGGAAGGGCTGCCAAGGGAAGGCGAGGGCCAGCAACACCTGGCAGCCCTGGCCCCTTTGGTGGGGGAGCAGGCGCTGGACGTTGGCCATTTCGGAGCTGGGCTCTGGCGGCGGCGCTGAGAGCGAGCAAGGCAACGTCGGCACCGTCACCGGGCTGGTGAGCCCGGAGCCCCCGTGTCTGTGGGGCTGTGGAAGGGCAGCCAAGGGAAGGCGAGGGCCAGCAACACCTGGCAGCCCTGGCCCCTTTGGTGGGGGAGCAGTCGCTGGACGTTGGCCATTTCGGAGCTGGGCTCTGGCGGCGGCGCTGAGAGCGAGCAAGGCAAGGTTGGCACCATCACCGGGCTGGCAAGCCCGGAGCCCCCGTGTCTGTGGGGCTGTGGAAGGGCTGCCAAGGGAAGGCGAGGGCCAGCAACACCTGGCAGCCCTGGCCCCTTTGGTGGGGGAGCAGGCGCTGGACGTTGGCCATTTCGGAGCTGGGCTCTGGCGGCGGCGCTGAGAGCGAGCAAGGCAACGTCGGCACCGTCACCGGGCTGGCGAGCCTGGAGCCCCAGTGTCTGTGGGGCTGTGGAAGGGCTGCCAAGGGAAGGCGAGGGCCAGCAACACCTGGCAGCCCTGGCCCCTTTGGTGGGGGAGCAGGCGCTGGACGTTGGCCATTTCGGAGCTGGGCTTTGGCGGCGGCACTGAGAGCGAGCAAGGCAACGTCGGCACCATCACCGGGCTGGCAATCCCGGAGCCCCCGTGTCTGTGGGGCTGTGGAGGGGGTTCCAAGGGAAGGCGAGGGCCAGCAACACCTGGCAGCCCTGGCCCCTTTGGTGGGGGAGCAGGCGCTGGACGTTGGCCATTTCGGAGCTGGGCTCTGGCGGCGGCGCTGAGAGCGAGCAAGGCAACGTCGGCACCATCACCGGGCTGGCAAGCCCGGAGCCCCCGTGTCTGTGGGGCTGTGGGAAGGGCTGCCAAGGGAAGGCGAGGGCCAGCAACACCTGGCAGCCCTGGCCCCTTTGGTGGGGGAGCAGGCGCTGGACGTTGGCCATTTCGGAGCTGGGCTCTGGCGGCGGCGCTGAGAGCGAGCAAGGCAACGTCGGCATCATCACCGGGTTGGGAGCCCGGAGCCCCCGTGTCTGTGGGGCTGTGGAAGGGCTGCCAAGGGAAGGCGAGGGCCAGCAACACCTGGCAGCCCTGGCCCCTTTGGTGGGGGAGCAGGCGCTGGACGTTGGCCATTTCAGAGCTGGGCTCTGGCGGCGGCGCTGAGAGCGAGCAAGGCAACGTCGGCACCATCACCGGGCTGGCAATCCCGGAGCCCCCGTGTCTGTGGGGCTGTGGAAGGGCTGCCAAGGGAAGGCGAGGGCCAGCAACACCTGGCAGCCCTGGCCCCTTTGGTGGGGGAGCAGGCGCTGGACGTTGGCCATTTCGGAGCTGGGCTCTGGCGGCGGCACTGAGAGCGAGCAAGGCAACGTCGGCACCATCACCGGGCTGGCAATCCCGGAGCCCCCGTGTCTGTGGGGCTGTGGAAGGGCTGCCAAGGGAAGGCGAGGGCCAGCAACACCTAGCAGCCCTGGCCCCTTTGGTGGGGGAGCAGGCGCTGGACGTTGGCCATTTCGGAGCTGGGCTCTGGCGGCAGCGCTGAGAGCGAGCAAGGCAACGTCGGCACCATCACCGGGTTGGGAGCCCGGAGCCCCCGTGTCTGTGGGGCTGTGGAAGGGCAGCCAAGGGAAGGCGAGGGCCAGCAACACCTGGCAGCCCTGGCCCCTTTGGTGGGGGAGCAGGCGCTGGACGTTGGCCATTTCGGAGCTGGGCTCTGACGGCGGCACTGAGAGCGAGCAAGGCAACGTCGGCACCATCACCGGGTTGGGAGCCCGGAGCCCCCGTGTCTGTAGGGCTGTGGAAGGGCTGCCAAGGGAAGGCGAGGGCCAGCAACACCTGGCAGCCCTGGCCCCTTTGGTGGGGGAGCAGGCGCTGGACGTTCGCCATTTCGGAGCTGGGCTCTGGCGGCGGCGCTGAGAGCGAGCAAGGCAACGTCGGCACCGTCACCGGGCTGGCAAGCCCGGAGCCCCCGTGTCTGTGGGGCTGTGGAAGGGCTGCCAAGGGAAGGCGAGGGCCAGCAACACCTGGCAGCCCTGGCCCCTTTGGTGGGGGAGCAGGCGCTGGACGTTGGCCATTTCGGAGCTGGGCTCTGGCGGCGGCGCTGAGAGCGAGCAAGGCAGCGTCGGCACCGTCACCGGGCTGGCAATCCCGGAGCCCCCGTGTCTGTGGGGCTGTGGAAGGGCTGCCAAGGGAAGGCGAGGGCCAGCAACACCTGGCAGCCCTGGCCCCTTTGGTGGGGGAGCAGTCGCTGGACGTTGGCCATTTCGGAGCTGGGCTCTGGTGGCAGCACTGAGAGCGAGCAAGGCAACGTCGGCACCATCACCGGGTTGGGAGCCCGGAGCCCCCGTGTCTGTGGGGCTGTGGAAGGGCTGCCAAGGGAAGGCGAGGGCCAGCAACACCTGGCAGCCCTGGCCCCTTTGGTGGGGGAGCAGGCGCTGGACGTTGGCCATTTCGGAGCTGGGCTCTGGCGGCGGCGCTGAGAGCGAGCAAGGCAACGTCGGCACCATCACCGGGCTGGCAATCCCGGAGCCCCCGTGTCTGTGGGGCTGTGGAAGGGCTGCCAAGGGAAGGCGAGGGCCAGCAACACCTGGCAGCCCTGGCCCCTTTGGTGGGGGAGCAGTCGCTGGACGTTGGCCATTTCGGAGCTGGGCTCTGGCGGCGGCGCTGAGAGCGAGCAAGGCAACGTCGGCACCATCACCGGGCTGGTGAGCCCGGAGCCCCCGTGTCTGTGGGGCTGTGGAAGGGCTGCCAAGGGAAGGCGAGGGCCAGCAACACCTGGCAGCCCTGGCCCCTTTGGTGGGGGAGCAGTCGCTGGACGTTCGCAATTTCGGAGCTGGGCTCTGGCGGCGGCGCTGAGAGCGAGCAAGGCAACGTCGGCACCATCACCGGGCTGGCAAGCCCGGAGCCCCCGTGTCTGTGGGGCTGTGGAAGGGCTGCCAAGGGAAGGCGAGGGCCAGCAACACCTGGCAGCCCTGGCCCCTTTGGTGGGGGAGCAGTCGCTGGACGTTGGCCATTTCGGAGCTGGGCTCTGGCGGCGGCGCTGAGAGCGAGCAAGGCAACGTCGGCACCATCACCGGGCTGGTGAGCCCGGAGCCCCCGTGTCTGTGGGGCTGTGGAAGGGCTGCCAAGGGAAGGCGAGGGCCAGCAACACCTGGCAGCCCTGGCCCCTTTGGTGGGGGAGCAGTCGCTGGACGTTCGCCATTTCGGAGCTGGGCTCTGGCGGCGGCGCTGAGAGCGAGCAAGGCAACGTCGGCACCATCACCGGGCTGGCAAGCCCGGAGCCCCCGTGTCTGTGGGGCTGTGGAAGGGCTGCCAAGGGAAGGCGAGGGCCAGCAACACCTGGCAGCCCTGGCCCCTTTGGTGGGGGAGCAGGCGCTGGACGTTGGCCATTTCGGAGCTGGGCTCTGGCGGCGGCGCTGAGAGCGAGCAAGGCAACGTCGGCACCGTCACCGGGCTGGCGAGCCTGGAGCCCCAGTGTCTGTGGGGCTGTGGAAGGGCTGCCAAGGGAAGGCGAGGGCCAGCAACACCTGGCAGCCCTGGCCCCTTTGGTGGGGGAGCAGGCGCTGGACGTTGGCCATTTCGGAGCTGGGCTTTGGCGGCGGCACTGAGAGCGAGCAAGGCAACGTCGGCACCATCACCGGGCTGGCAATCCCGGAGCCCCCGTGTCTGTGGGGCTGTGGAGGGGGTTCCAAGGGAAGGCGAGGGCCAGCAACACCTGGCAGCCCTGGCCCCTTTGGTGGGGGAGCAGTCGCTGGACGTTGGCCATTTCGGAGCTGGGCTCTGGCGGCGGCGCTGAGAGCGAGCAAGGCAACGTCGGCACCATCACCGGGCTGGCAAGCCCGGAGCCCCCGTGTCTGTGGGGCTGTGGAAGGGCTGCCAAGGGAAGGCGAGGGCCAGCAACACCTGGCAGCCCTGGCCCCTTTGGTGGGGGAGCAGGCGCTGGACGTTGGCCATTTCGGAGCTGGGCTCTGGCGGCGGCGCTGAGAGCGAGCAAGGCAACGTCGGCCCCATCACAGGGCTGGCAATCCCGGAGCCCCCGTGTCTGTGGGGCTGTGGAAGGGCTGCCAAGGGAAGGCGAGGGCCAGCAACACCTGGCAGCCCTGGCCCCTTTGGTGGGGGAGCAGTCGCTGGACGTTGGCCATTTCGGAGCTGGGCTCTGGCGGCAGCACTGAGAGCGAGCAAGGCAACGTCGGCACCATCACCGGGTTGGGAGCCCGGAGCCCCCGTGTCTGTGGGGCTGTGGAAGGGCTGCCAAGGGAAGGCGAGGGCCAGCAACACCTGGCAGCCCTGGCCCCTTTGGTGGGGGAGCAGGCGCTGGACGTTTGCCATTTCGGAGCTGGGCTCTGGCGGCGGCGCTGAGAGCGAGCAAGGCAACGTCGGCACCATCACCGGGCTGGCAAGCCCGGAGCCCCCGTGTCTGTGGGGCTGTGGAAGGACTGCCAAGGGAAGGCGAGGGCCAGCAACACCTGGCAGCCCTGGCCCCTTTGGTGGGGGAGCAGGCGCTGGACGTTGGCCATTTCGGAGCTGGGCTCTGGCGGCGGCGCTGAGAGCGAGCAAGGCAACATCGGCACCGTCACCGGGCTGGCAAGCCCGGAGCCCCCGTGTCTGTGGGGCTGTGGAAGGGCTGCCAAGGGAAGGCGAGGGCCAGCAACACCTGGCAGCCCTGGCCCCTTTGGTGGGGGAGCAGGCGCTGGACGTTGGCCATTTCGGAGCTGGGCTCTGGCGGCGGCGCTGAGAGCGAGCAAGGCAACGTCGGCACCGTCACCGGGCTGGCGAGCCCGGAGCCCCCGTGTCTGTGGGGCTGTGGAAGGGCTGCCAAGGGAAGGCGAGGGCCAGCAACACCTGGCAGCCCTGGCCCCTTTGGTGGGGGAGCAGGCGCTGGACGTTGGCCATTTCGGAGCTGGGCTTTGGCGGCGGCACTGAGAGCGAGCAAGGCAACGTCGGCACCATCACCGGGCTGGCAATCCCGGAGCCCCCGTGTCTGTGGGGCTGTGGAGGGGGTTCCAAGGGAAGGCGAGGGCCAGCAACACCTGGCAGCCCTGGCCCCTTTGGTGGGGGAGCAGGCGCTGGACGTTGGCCATTTCGGAGCTGGGCTCTGGCGGCGGCGCTGAGAGCGAGCAAGGCAACGTCGGCACCATCACCGGGCTGGCAAGCCCGGAGCCCCCGTGTCTGTGGGGCTGTGGAAGGGCTGCCAAGGGAAGGCGAGGGCCAGCAACACCTGGCAGCCCTGGCCCCTTTGGTGGGGGAGCAGGCGCTGGACGTTGGCCATTTCGGAGCTGGGCTCTGGCGGCGGCGCTGAGAGCGAGCAAGGCAACGTCGGCACCATCACCGGGTTGGGAGCCCGGAGCCCCCGTGTCTGTGGGGCTGTGGAAGGGCTGCCAAGGGAAGGCGAGGGCCAGCAACACCTGGCAGCCCTGGCCCCTTTGGTGGGGGAGCAGGCGCTGGACGTTGGCCATTTCAGAGCTGGGCTCTGGCGGCGGCGCTGAGAGCGAGCAAGGCAACGTCGGCACCATCACCGGGCTGGCAATCCCGGAGCCCCCGTGTCTGTGGGGCTGTGGAAGGGCTGCCAAGGGAAGGCGAGGGCCAGCAACACCTGGCAGCCCTGGCCCCTTTGGTGGGGGAGCAGGCGCTGGACGTTGGCCATTTCGGAGCTGGGCTCTGGCGGCGGCACTGAGAGCGAGCAAGGCAACGTCGGCACCATCACCGGGCTGGCAATCCCGGAGCCCCCGTGTCTGTGGTGCTGTGGAAGGGCTGCCAAGGGAAGGCGAGGGCCAGCAACACCTAGCAGCACTGGCGCCTTTGGTGGGGGAGCAGG
This sequence comes from Aptenodytes patagonicus, assembly GCF_965638725.1. NCBI lineage: Eukaryota > Metazoa > Chordata > Aves > Sphenisciformes > Spheniscidae > Aptenodytes > Aptenodytes patagonicus. Next base: position 35,346 of record NW_027472048.1, on the reverse strand, counting down.
CGCTGGACGTTCGCCATTTCGGAGCTGGGCTCTGGCGGCAGCGCTGAGAGCGAGCAAGGCAACGTCGGCACCATCACCGGGTTGGGAGCCCGGAGCCCCCGTGTCTGTGGGGCTGTGGAAGGGCTGCCAAGGGAAGGCGAGGGCCAGCAACACCTGGCAGCCCTGGCCCCTTTGGTGGGGGAGCAGGCGCTGGACGTTGGCCATTTCGGAGCTGGGCTCTGGCGGCGGCGCTGAGAGCGAGCAAGGCAACGTCGGCACCATCACCGGGCTGGCAAGCCCGGAGCCCCCGTGTCTGTGGGGCTGTGGAAGGGCTGCCAAGGGAAGGCGAGGGCCAGCAACACCTGGCAGCCCTGGCCCCTTTGGTGGGGGAGCAGGCGCTGGACGTTGGCCATTTCGGAGCTGGGCTCTGGCGGCGGCGCTGAGAGCGAGCAAGGCAACGTCGGCACCATCACCGGGCTGGCGAGCCCGGAGCCCCCGTGTCTGTGGGGCTGTGGAAGGGCTGCCAAGGGAAGGCGAGGGCCAGCAACACCTGGCAGCCCTGGCCCCTTTGGTGGGGGAGCAGTCGCTGGACGTTGGCCATTTCGGAGCTGGGCTCTGGCGGCGGCGCTGAGAGCGAGCAAGGCAACGTCGGCACCATCACCGGGCTGGCAATCCCGGAGCCCCCGTGTCTGTGGGGCTGTGGAAGGGCTGCCAAGGGAAGGCGAGGGCCAGCAACACCTGGCAGCCCTGGCCCCTTTGGTGGGGGAGCAGGCGCTGGACGTTTGCCATTTCGGAGCTGGGGTTTGGCGGCGGCGCTGAGAGCGAGCAAGGCAACGTCAGCACCATCACCGGGCTGGCAATCCCGGAGCCCCCGTGTCTGTGGGGCTGTGGAAGGGCAGCCAAGGGAAGGCGAGGGCCAGCAACACCTGGCAGCCCTGGCCCCTTTGGTGGGGGAGCAGGCGCTGGACGTTGGCCATTTCGGAGCTGGGCTCTGACGGCGGCACTGAGAGCGAGCAAGGCAACGTCGGCACCATCACCGGGCTGGCAATCCCGGAGCCCCCGTGTCTGTAGGGCTGTGGAAGGGCTGCCAAGGGAAGGCGAGGGCCAGCAACACCTGGCAGCCCTGGCCCCTTTGGTGGGGGAGCAGGCGCTGGACGTTCGCCATTTCGGAGCTGGGCTCTGGCGGCGGCGCTGAGAGCGAGCAAGGCAACGTCGGCACCGTCACCGGGCTGGCAAGCCCGGAGCCCCCGTGTCTGTGGGGCTGTGGAAGGGCTGCCAAGGGAAGGCGAGGGCCAGCAACACCTGGCAGCCCTGGCCCCTTTGGTGGGGGAGCAGGCGCTGGACGTTGGCCATTTCGGAGCTGGGCTCTGGCGGCGGCGCTGAGAGCGAGCAAGGCAACGTCGGCACCGTCACCGGGCTGGCAATCCCGGAGCCCCCGTGTCTGTGGGGCTGTGGAAGGGCTGCCAAGGGAAGGCGAGGGCCAGCAACACCTGGCAGCCCTGGCCCCTTTGGTGGGGGAGCAGTCGCTGGACGTTGGCCATTTCGGAGCTGGGCTCTGGTGGCAGCACTGAGAGCGAGCAAGGCAACGTCGGCACCATCACCGGGTTGGGAGCCCGGAGCCCCCGTGTCTGTGGGGCTGTGGAAGGGCTGCCAAGGGAAGGCGAGGGCCAGCAACACCTGGCAGCCCTGGCCCCTTTGGTGGGGGAGCAGGCGCTGGACGTTGGCCATTTCGGAGCTGGGCTCTGGCGGCGGCGCTGAGAGCGAGCAAGGCAACGTCGGCACCATCACCGGGCTGGCAAGCCCGGAGCCCCCGTGTCTGTGGGGCTGTGGAAGGGCTGCCAAGGGAAGGCGAGGGCCAGCAACACCTGGCAGCCCTGGCCCCTTTGGTGGGGGAGCAGTCGCTGGACGTTCGCCATTTCGGAGCTGGGCTCTGGCGGCGGCGCTGAGAGCGAGCAAGGCAACGTCGGCACCATCACCGGGCTGGTGAGCCCGGAGCCCCCGTGTCTGTGGGGCTGTGGAAGGGCTGCCAAGGGAAGGCGAGGGCCAGCAACACCTGGCAGCCCTGGCCCCTTTGGTGGGGGAGCAGTCGCTGGACGTTCGCCATTTCGGAGCTGGGCTCTGGCGGCGGCGCTGAGAGCGAGCAAGGCAACGTCGGCACCATCACCGGGCTGGCAAGCCCGGAGCCCCCGTGTCTGTGGGGCTGTGGAAGGGCTGCCAAGGGAAGGCGAGGGCCAGCAACACCTGGCAGCCCTGGCCCCTTTGGTGGGGGAGCAGGCGCTGGACGTTGGCCATTTCGGAGCTGGGCTCTGGCGGCGGCGCTGAGAGCGAGCAAGGCAACGTCGGCACCATCACCGGGCTGGTGACCGCGGAGCCCCCGTGTCTGTGGGGCTGTGGAAGGGCTGCCAAGGGAAGGCGAGGGCCAGCAACACCTGGCAGCCCTGGCCCCTTTGGTGGGGGAGCAGGCGCTGGACGTTGGCCATTTCGGAGCTGGGCTCTGGCGGCGGCGCTGAGAGCGAGCAAGGCAACGTCGGCACCATCACCGGGCTGGCAAGCCCGGAGCCCCCGTGTCTGTGGGGCTGTGGAAGGGCTGCCAAGGGAAGGCGAGGGCCAGCAACACCTGGCAGCCCTGGCCCCTTTGGTGGGGGAGCAGTCGCTGGACGTTCGCCATTTCGGAGCTGGGCTCTGGCGGCGGCGCTGAGAGCGAGCAAGGCAACGTCGGCACCGTCACCGGGCTGGCAATCCCGGAGCCCCCGTGTCTGTGGGGCTGTGGAAGGGCTGCCAAGGGAAGGCGAGGGCCAGCAACACCTGGCAGCCCTGGCCCCTTTGGTGGGGGAGCAGTCGCTGGACGTTGGCCATTTCGGAGCTGGGCTCTGGCGGCAGCACTGAGAGCGAGCAAGGCAACGTCGGCACCATCACCGGGTTGGGAGCCCGGAGCCCCCGTGTCTGTTGGGCTGTGGAAGGGCTGCCAAGGGAAGGCGAGGGCCAGCAACACCTGGCAGCCCTGGCCCCTTTGGTGGGGGAGCAGGCGCTGGACGTTGGCCATTTCAGAGCTGGGCTCTGGCGGCGGCGCTGAGAGCGAGCAAGGCAACGTCGGCACCATCACCGGGCTGGCAATCCCGGAGCCCCCGTGTCTGTGGGGCTGTGGAAGGGCTGCCAAGGGAAGGCGAGGGCCAGCAACACCTGGCAGCCCTGGCCCCTTTGGTGGGGGAGCAGTCGCTGGACGTTGGCCATTTCGGAGCTGGGCTCTGGCGGCGGCGCTGAGAGCGAGCAAGGCAACGTCGGCACCATCACCGGGCTGGCAATCCCGGAGCCCCCGTGTCTGTGGGGCTGTGGAAGGGCTGCCAAGGGAAGGCGAGGGCCAGCAACACCTGGCAGCCCTGGCCCCTTTGGTGGGGGAGCAGGCGCTGGACGTTCGCCATTTCGGAGCTGGGCTCTGGCGGCGGCGCTGAGAGCGAGCAAGGCAACGTCGGCACCGTCACCGGGCTGGCAATCCCGGAGCCCCCGTGTCTGTGGGGCTGTGGAAGGGCTGCCAAGGGAAGGCGAGGGCCAGCAACACCTGGCAGCCCTGGCCCCTTTGGTGGGGGAGCAGGCGCTGGACGTTGGCCATTTCGGAGCTGGGCTCTGGCGGCAGCACTGAGAGCGAGCAAGGCAACGTCGGCACCATCACCGGGTTGGGAGCCCGGAGCCCCCGTGTCTGTGGGGCTGTGGAAGGGCTGCCAAGGGAAGGCGAGGGCCAGCAACACCTGGCAGCCCTGGCCCCTTTGGTGGGGGAGCAGGCGCTGGACGTTGGCCATTTTGGAGCTGGGCTCTGGCGGCGGCGCTGAGAGCGAGCAAGGCAACGTCGGCACCGTCACCGGGCTGGCAATCCCGGAGCCCCCGTGTCTGTGGGGCTGTGGAAGGGCTGCCAAGGGAAGGCGAGGGCCAGCAACACCTGGCAGCCCTGGCCCCTTTGGTGGGGGAGCAGTCGCTGGACGTTGGCCATTTCGGAGCTGGGCTCTGGCGGCGGCGCTGAGAGAGAGCAAGGCAACATCGGCACCGTCACCGGGCTGGCAATCCCGGAGACCCCGTGTTTGTGGGGCTGTGGAAGGGCTGCCAAGGGAAGGCGAGGGCCAGCAACACCTGGCAGCCCTGGCCCCTTTGGTGGGGGAGCAGGCGCTGGACGTTGGCCATTTCAGAGCTGGGCTCTGGCGGCGGCGCTGAGAGCGAGCAAGGCAACGTCGGCACCATCACCGGGCTGGCAAGCCCGGAGCCCCCGTGTCTGTGGGGCTGTGGAAGGGCTGCCAAGGGAAGGCGAGGGCCAGCAACACCTGGCAGCCCTGGCCCCTTTGGTGGGGGAGCAGGCGCTGGACGTTGGCCATTTCGGAGCTGGGCTCTGGCGGCGGCACTGAGAGCGAGCAAGGCAACGTCGGCACCATCACCGGGTTGGGAGCCCGGAGCCCCCGTGTCTGTGGGGCTGTGGAAGGGCTGCCAAGGGAAGGCGAGGGCCAGCAACACCTGGCAGCCCTGGCCCCTTTGGTGGGGGAGCAGGCGCTGGACGTTGGCCATTTCGGAGCTGGGCTCTGGCGGCGGCGCTGAGAGCGAGCAAGGCAACGTCGGCACCATCACCGGGCTGGCAAGCCCGGAGCCCCCGTGTCTGTGGGCCTGTGGAAGGGCTGCCAAGGGAAGGCGAGGGCCAGCAACACCTGGCAGCCCTGGCCCCTTTGGTGGGGGAGCAGTCGCTGGACGTTGGCCATTTCGGAGCTGGGCTCTGGCGGCGGCGCTGAGAGCGAGCAAGGCAACGTCGGCACCGTCACCGGGCTGGCAAGCCCGGAGCCCCCGTGTCTGTGGGGCTGTGGAAGGGCTGCCAAGGGAAGGCGAGGGCCAGCAACACCTGGCAGCCCTGGCCCCTTTGGTGGGGGAGCAGGCGCTGGACGTTGGCCATTTCGGAGCTGGGCTCTGGCGGCGGCGCTGAGAGCGAGCAAGGCAACGTCGGCACCGTCACCGGGCTGGCAAGCCCGGAGCCCCCGTGTCTGTGGGGCTGTGGAAGGGCTGCCAAGGGAAGGCGAGGGCCAGCAACACCTGGCAGCCCTGGCCCCTTTGGTGGGGGAGCAGGCGCTGGACGTTGGCCATTTCGGAGCTGGGCTCTGGCGGCGGCGCTGAGAGCGAGCAAGGCAACGTCGGCACCATCACCGGGCTGGCGAGCCCGGAGCCCCCGTGTCTGTGGGGCTGTGGAAGGGCTGCCAAGGGAAGGCGAGGGCCAGCAACACCTGGCAGCCCTGGCCCCTTTGGTGGGGGAGCAGGCGCTGGACGTTGGCCATTTCGGAGCTGGGCTCTGGCGGCGGCACTGAGAGCGAGCAAGGCAACGTCGGCACCATCACCGGGCTGGCAATCCCGGAGCCCCCGTGTCTGTGGGGCTGTGGAAGGGCTGCCAAGGGAAGGCGAGGGCCAGCAACACTCGGCAGCCCTGGCCCCTTTGGTGGGGGAGCAGGCGCTGGACGTTGGCCATTTCGGAGCTGGGGTTTGGCGGCGGCGCTGAGAGCGAGCAAGGCAACGTCAGCACCATCACCGGGCTGGTGACCCCGGAGCCCCCGTGTGTGTGGGGCTGTGGAAGGGCAGCCAAGGGAAGGCGAGGGCCAGCAACACCTGGCAGCCCTGGCCCCTTTGGTGGGGGAGCAGGCGCTGGACGTTGGCCATTTCGGAGCTGGGCTCTGGCGGCGGCGCTGAGAGCGAGCAAGGCAACGTCGGCACCATCACCGGGCTGGCAATCCCGGAGCCCCCGTGTCTGTGGGGCTGTGGAAGGGCTGCCAAGGGAAGGCGAGGGCCAGCAACACCTGGCAGCCCTGGCCCCTTTGGTGGGGGAGCAGGCGCTGGACGTTCGCCATTTCGGAGCTGGGCTCTGGCGGCGGCGCTGAGAGCGAGCAAGGCAACGTCGGCACCATCACCGGGCTGGCAAGCCCAGAGCCCCCGTGTCTGTGGGGCTGTGGAAGGGCTGCCAAGGGAAGGCGAGGGCCAGCAACACCTGGCAGCCCTGGCCCCTTTGGTGGGGGAGCAGGCGCTGGACGTTGGCCATTTCGGAGCTGGGCTCTGGCGGCGGCGCTGAGAGCGAGCAAGGCAACGTCGGCACCATCACCGGGCTGGCAAGCCCGGAGCCCCCGTGTCTGTGGGGCTGTGGAAGGGCTGCCAAGGGAAGGCGAGGGCCAGCAACACCTAGCAGCCCTGGCGCCTTTGGTGGGGGAGCAGTCGCTGGACGTTCGCCATTTCGGAGCTGGGCTCTGGCGGCGGCACTGAGAGCGAGCAAGGCAACGTCGGCACCATCACCGGGCTGGTGAGCCCGGAGCCCCCGTGTCTGTGGGGCTGTGGAAGGGCTGCCAAGGGAAGGCGAGGGCCAGCAACACCTGGCAGCCCTGGCCCCTTTGGTGGGGGAGCAGGCGCTGGACGTTGGCCATTTCGGAGCTGGGCTCTGGCGGCGGCGCTGAGAGCGAGCAAGGCAACGTCGGCACCATCACCGGGCTGGCAATCCCGGAGCCCCCGTGTCTGTGGGGCTGTGGAAGGGCTGCCAAGGGAAGGCGAGGGCCAGCAACACCTGGCAGCCCTGGCCCCTTTGGTGGGGGAGCAGGCGCTGGACGTTGGCCATTTCAGAGCTGGGCTCTGGCGGCGGCGCTGAGAGCGAGCAAGGCAACGTCGGCACCATCACCGGGCTGGCAAGCCCGGAGCCCCCGTGTCTGTGGGGCTGTGGAAGGGCTGCCAAGGGAAGGCGAGGGCCAGCAACACCTGGCAGCCCTAGCCCCTTTGGTGGGGGAGCAGGCGCTGGACGTTGGCCATTTCGGAGCTGGGCTCTGGCGGCGGCGCTGAGAGCGAGCAAGGCAACGTCGGCACCATCACCGGGCTGGCAAGCCCGGAGCCCCCGTGTCTGTGGGGCTGTGGAAGGGCTGCCAAGGGAAGGCGAGGGCCAGCAACACCTGGCAGCCCTGGCCCCTTTGGTGGGGGAGCAGGCGCTGGACGTTGGCCATTTCGGAGCTGGGCTCTGGCGGCGGCACTGAGAGCGAGCAAGGCAACGTCGGCACCATCACCGGGTTGGGAGCCCGGAGCCCCCGTGTCTGTGGGGCTGTGGAAGGGCTGCCAAGGGAAGGCGAGGGCCAGCAACACCTGGCAGCCCTGGCCCCTTTGGTGGGGGAGCAGGCGCTGGACGTTGGCCATTTCGGAGCTGGGCTCTGGCGGCGGCGCTGAGAGCGAGCAAGGCAACGTCGGCACCATCACCGGGCTGGCAAGCCCGGAGCCCCCGTGTCTGTGGGCCTGTGGAAGGGCTGCCAAGGGAAGGCGAGGGCCAGCAACACCTGGCAGCCCTGGCCCCTTTGGTGGGGGAGCAGTCGCTGGACGTTGGCCATTTCGGAGCTGGGCTCTGGCGGCGGCGCTGAGAGCGAGCAAGGCAACGTCGGCACCGTCACCGGGCTGGCAAGCCCGGAGCCCCCGTGTCTGTGGGGCTGTGGAAGGGCTGCCAAGGGAAGGCGAGGGCCAGCAACACCTGGCAGCCCTGGCCCCTTTGGTGGGGGAGCAGGCGCTGGACGTTGGCCATTTCGGAGCTGGGCTCTGGCGGCGGCGCTGAGAGCGAGCAAGGCAACGTCGGCACCGTCACCGGGCTGGCAAGCCCGGAGCCCCCGTGTCTGTGGGGCTGTGGAAGGGCTGCCAAGGGAAGGCGAGGGCCAGCAACACCTGGCAGCCCTGGCCCCTTTGGTGGGGGAGCAGGCGCTGGACGTTGGCCATTTCGGAGCTGGGCTCTGGCGGCGGCGCTGAGAGCGAGCAAGGCAACGTCGGCACCATCACCGGGCTGGCGAGCCCGGAGCCCCCGTGTCTGTGGGGCTGTGGAAGGGCTGCCAAGGGAAGGCGAGGGCCAGCAACACCTGGCAGCCCTGGCCCCTTTGGTGGGGGAGCAGGCGCTGGACGTTGGCCATTTCGGAGCTGGGCTCTGGCGGCGGCACTGAGAGCGAGCAAGGCAACGTCGGCACCATCACCGGGCTGGCAATCCCGGAGCCCCCGTGTCTGTGGGGCTGTGGAAGGGCTGCCAAGGGAAGGCGAGGGCCAGCAACACTCGGCAGCCCTGGCCCCTTTGGTGGGGGAGCAGGCGCTGGACGTTGGCCATTTCGGAGCTGGGGTTTGGCGGCGGCGCTGAGAGCGAGCAAGGCAACGTCAGCACCATCACCGGGCTGGTGACCCCGGAGCCCCCGTGTGTGTGGGGCTGTGGAAGGGCAGCCAAGGGAAGGCGAGGGCCAGCAACACCTGGCAGCCCTGGCCCCTTTGGTGGGGGAGCAGGCGCTGGACGTTCGCCATTTCGGAGCTGGGCTCTGGCGGCGGCGCTGAGAGCGAGCAAGGCAACGTCGGCACCGTCACCGGGCTGGCAATCCCGGAGCCCCCGTGTCTGTGGGGCTGTGGAAGGGCTGCCAAGGGAAGGCGAGGGCCAGCAACACCTGGCAGCCCTGGCCCCTTTGGTGGGGGAGCAGGCGCTGGACGTTCGCCATTTCGGAGCTGGGCTCTGGCGGCGGCGCTGAGAGCGAGCAAGGCAACGTCGGCACCATCACCGGGCTGGCAAGCCCAGAGCCCCCGTGTCTGTGGGGCTGTGGAAGGGCTGCCAAGGGAAGGCGAGGGCCAGCAACACCTGGCAGCCCTGGCCCCTTTGGTGGGGGAGCAGGCGCTGGACGTTGGCCATTTCGGAGCTGGGCTCTGGCGGCGGCGCTGAGAGCGAGCAAGGCAACGTCGGCACCATCACCGGGCTGGCAAGCCCGGAGCCCCCGTGTCTGTGGGGCTGTGGAAGGGCTGCCAAGGGAAGGCGAGGGCCAGCAACACCTAGCAGCACTGGCGCCTTTGGTGGGGGAGCAGTCGCTGGACGTTCGCCATTTCGGAGCTGGGCTCTGGCGGCGGCACTGAGAGCGAGCAAGGCAACGTCGGCACCATCACCGGGCTGGTGAGCCCGGAGCCCCCGTGTCTGTGGGGCTGTGGAAGGGCTGCCAAGGGAAGGCGAGGGCCAGCAACACCTGGCAGCCCTGGCCCCTTTGGTGGGGGAGCAGGCGCTGGACGTTGGCCATTTCGGAGCTGGGCTCTGGCGGCGGCGCTGAGAGCGAGCAAGGCAACGTCGGCACCATCACCGGGCTGGCAATCCCGGAGCCCCCGTGTCTGTGGGGCTGTGGAAGGGCTGCCAAGGGAAGGCGAGGGCCAGCAACACCTGGCAGCCCTGGCCCCTTTGGTGGGGGAGCAGGCGCTGGACGTTGGCCATTTCAGAGCTGGGCTCTGGCGGCGGCGCTGAGAGCGAGCAAGGCAACGTCGGCACCATCACCGGGCTGGCAATCCCGGAGCCCCCGTGTCTGTGGGGCTGTGGAAGGGCTGCCAAGGGAAGGCGAGGGCCAGCAACACCTGGCAGCCCTGGCCCCTTTGGTGGGGGAGCAGTCGCTGGACGTTCGCCATTTCGGAGCTGGGCTCTGGCGGCGGCGCTGAGAGCGAGCAAGGCAACGTCGGCACCGTCACCGGGCTGGCAAGCCCGGAGCCCCCGTGTCTGTGGGGCTGTGGAAGGGCTGCCAAGGGAAGGCGAGGGCCAGCAACACCTGGCAGCCCTGGCCCCTTTGGTGGGGGAGCAGGCGCTGGACGTTGGCCATTTCGGAGCTGGGCTCTGGCGGCGGCGCTGAGAGCGAGCAAGGCAACGTCGGCACCGTCACCGGGCTGGCAAGCCCGGAGCCCCCGTGTCTGTGGGGCTGTGGAAGGGCTGCCAAGGGAAGGCGAGGGCCAGCAACACCTGGCAGCCCTGGCCCCTTTGGTGGGGGAGCAGGCGCTGGACGTTGGCCATTTCGGAGCTGGGCTCTGGCGGCGGCGCTGAGAGCGAGCAAGGCAACGTCGGCACCATCACCGGGCTGGCGAGCCCGGAGCCCCCGTGTCTGTGGGGCTGTGGAAGGGCTGCCAAGGGAAGGCGAGGGCCAGCAACACCTGGCAGCCCTGGCCCCTTTGGTGGGGGAGCAGGCGCTGGACGTTGGCCATTTCGGAGCTGGGCTCTGGCGGCGGCGCTGAGAGCGAGCAAGGCAACGTCGGCACCATCACCGGGCTGGCAATCCCGGAGCCCCCGTGTCTGTGGGGCTGTGGAAGGGCTGCCAAGGGAAGGCGAGGGCCAGCAACACTCGGCAGCCCTGGCCCCTTTGGTGGGGGAGCAGGCGCTGGACGTTGGCCATTTCGGAGCTGGGGTTTGGCGGCGGCGCTGAGAGCGAGCAAGGCAACGTCAGCACCATCACCGGGCTGGTGACCCCGGAGCCCCCGTGTGTGTGGGGCTGTGGAAGGGCAGCCAAGGGAAGGCGAGGGCCAGCAACACCTGGCAGCCCTGGCCCCTTTGGTGGGGGAGCAGGCGCTGGACGTTGGCCATTTCGGAGCTGGGCTCTGGCGGCGGCGCTGAGAGCGAGCAAGGCAACGTCGGCACCATCACCGGGCTGGCAATCCCGGAGCCCCCGTGTCTGTGGGGCTGTGGAAGGGCTGCCAAGGGAAGGCGAGGGCCAGCAACACCTGGCAGCCCTGGCCCCTTTGGTGGGGGAGCAGGCGCTGGACGTTCGCCATTTCGGAGCTGGGCTCTGGCGGCGGCGCTGAGAGCGAGCAAGGCAACGTCGGCACCATCACCGGGCTGGCAAGCCCAGAGCCCCCGTGTCTGTGGGGCTGTGGAAGGGCTGCCAAGGGAAGGCGAGGGCCAGCAACACCTGGCAGCCCTGGCCCCTTTGGTGGGGGAGCAGTCGCTGGACGTTGGCCATTTCGGAGCTGGGCTCTGGCGGCGGCGCTGAGAGCGAGCAAGGCAACGTCGGCACCATCACCGGGCTGGCAAGCCCGGAGCCCCCGTGTCTGTGGGGCTGTGGAAGGGCTGCCAAGGGAAGGCGAGGGCCAGCAACACCTAGCAGCACTGGCGCCTTTGGTGGGGGAGCAGTCGCTGGACGTTGGCCATTTCGGAGCTGGGCTCTGGCGGCGGCACTGAGAGCGAGCAAGGCAACGTCGGCACCATCACCGGGCTGGTGAGCCCGGAGCCCCCGTGTCTGTGGGGCTGTGGAAGGGCTGCCAAGGGAAGGCGAGGGCCAGCAACACCTGGCAGCCCTGGCCCCTTTGGTGGGGGAGCAGGCGCTGGACGTTGGCCATTTCGGAGCTGGGCTCTGGCGGCGGCGTTGAGAGCGAGCAAGGCAACGTCGGCACCATCACCGGGCTGGCAATCCCGGAGCCCCCGTGTCTGTGGGGCTGTGGAAGGGCTGCCAAGGGAAGGCGAGGGCCAGCAACACCTGGCAGCCCTGGCCCCTTTGGTGGGGGAGCAGGCGCTGGACGTTGGCCATTTCAGAGCTGGGCTCTGGCGGCGGCGCTGAGAGCGAGCAAGGCAACGTCGGCACCATCACCGGGCTGGCAAGCCCGGAGCCCCCGTGTCTGTGGGGCTGTGGAAGGGCTGCCAAGGGAAGGCGAGGGCCAGCAACACCTGGCAGCCCTAGCCCCTTTGGTGGGGGAGCAGGCGCTGGACGTTGGCCATTTCGGAGCTGGGCTCTGGCGGCGGCACTGAGAGCGAGCAAGGCAACGTCGGCACCATCACCGGGCTGGCAATCCCGGAGCCCCCGTGTCTGTGGGGCTGTGGAAGGGCTGCCAAGGGAAGGCGAGGGCCAGCAACACCTGGCACCCCTGGCCCCTTTGGTGGGGGAGCAGTCGCTGAACGTTCGCCATTTCGGAGCTGGGCTCTGGCGGCGACGCTGAGAGCGAGCAAGGCAGCGTCGGCACCATCACCGGGCTGGCAATCCCGGAGCCCCCGTGTCTGTGGGGCTGTGGAAGGGCTGCCAAGGGAAGGCGAGGGCCAGCAACACCTGGCAGCCCTGGCCCCTTTGGTGGGGGAGCAGGCGCTGGACGTTGGCCATTTCGGAGCTGGGCTCTGGTGGCGGCGCTGAGAGCGAGCAAGGCAACGTCGGCACCATCACCGGGCTGGCAAGCCCGGAGCCCCCGTGTCTGTGGGGCTGTGGAAGGGCTGCCAAGGGAAGGCGAGGGCCAGCAACACCTGGCAGCCCTGGCCCCTTTGGTGGGGGAGCAGGCGCTGGACGTTGGCCATTTCGGAGCTGGGCTCTGGCGGCGGCGCTGAGAGCGAGCAAGGCAACGTCGGCACCATCACCGGGTTGGGAGCCCGGAGCCCCCGTGTCTGTGGGGCTGTGGAAGGGCTGCCAAGGGAAGGCGAGGGCCAGCAACACCTGGCAGCCCTGGCCCCTTTGGTGGGGGAGCAGGCGCTGGACGTTGGCCATTTCGGAGCTGGGCTCTGGCGGCGGCGCTGAGAGCGAGCAAGGCAACGTCGGCACCATCACCGGGCTGGTGAGCCCCGAGCCCCCGTGTCTGTGGGGCTGTGGAAGGGCTGCCAAGGGAAGGCGAGGGCCAGCAACACCTGGCAGCCCTGGCCCCTTTGGTGGGGGAGCAGGCGCTGGACGTTGGCCATTTCGGAGCTGGGCTCTGGCGGCGGCGCTGAGAGCGAGCAAGGCAACGTCGGCACCATCACCGGGCTGGCAAGCCCGGAGCCCCCGTGTCTGTGGGGCTGTGGAAGGGCTGCCAAGGGAAGGCGAGGGCCAGCAACACCTGGCAGCCCTGGCCCCTTTGGTGGGGGAGCAGGCGCTGGACGTTGGCCATTTCGGAGCTGGGCTCTGGCGGCGGCGCTGAGAGCGAGCAAGGCAACGTCGGCACCATCACCGGGCTGGCAAGCCCGGAGCCCCCGTGTCTGTGGGGCTGTGGAAGGGCTGCCAAGGGAAGGCGAGGGCCAGCAACACCTGGCAGCCCTGGCCCCTTTGGTGGGGGAGCAGGCGCTGGACGTTGGCCATTTCGGAGCTGGGCTCTGGCGGCGGCGCTGAGAGCGAGCAAGGCAACGTCGGCACCATCACCGGGCTGGTGAGCCCGGAGCCCCCGTGTCTGTGGGGCTGTGGAAGGGCTGCCAAGGGAAGGCGAGGGCCAGCAACACCTGGCAGCCCTGGCCCCTTTGGTGGGGGAGCAGGCGCTGGACGTTGGCCATTTTGGAGCTGGGCTCTGGCGGCGGCACTGAGAGCGAGCAAGGCAACGTCGGCACCATCACCGGGCTGGCAATCCCGGAGCCCCCGTGTCTGTGGGGCTGTGGAAGGGCTGCCAAGGGAAGGCGAGGGCCAGCAACACCTGGCAGCCCTGGCCCCTTTGGTGGGGGAGCAGGCGCTGGACGTTGGCCATTTCGGAGCTGGGCTCTGGCGGCGGCGCTGAGAGCGAGCAAGGCAACGTCGGCACCATCACCGGGCTGGCAATCCCGGAGCCCCCGTGTCTGTGGGGCTGTGGAAGGGCTGCCAAGGGAAGGCGAGGGCCAGCAACACCTGGCAGCCCTGGCCCCTTTGGTGGGGGAGCAGGCGCTGGACGTTGGCCATTTCGGAGCTGGGCTCTGGCGGCGGCGCTGAGAGCGAGCAAGGCAACGTCGGCACCATCACCGGGCTGGTGAGCCCCGAGCCCCCGTGTCTGTGGGGCTGTGGAAGGGCTGCCAAGGGAAGGCGAGGGCCAGCAACACCTGGCAGCCCTGGCCCCTTTGGTGGGGGAGCAGGCGCTGGACGTTGGCCATTTCGGAGCTGGGCTCTGGCGGCGGCGCTGAGAGCGAGCAAGGCAACGTCGGCACCATCACCGGGCTGGCAAGCCCGGAGCCCCCGTGTCTGTGGGGCTGTGGAAGGGCTGCCAAGGGAAGGCGAGGGCCAGCAACACCTGGCAGCCCTGGCCCCTTTGGTGGGGGAGCAGGCGCTGGACGTTGGCCATTTCGGAGCTGGGCTCTGGCGGCGGCGCTGAGAGCGAGCAAGGCAACGTCGGCACCATCACCGGGTTGGGAGCCCGGAGCCCCCGTGTCTGTGGGGCTGTGGAAGGGCTGCCAAGGGAAGGCGAGGGCCAGCAACACCTGGCAGCCCTGGCCCCTTTGGTGGGGGAGCAGGCGCTGGACGTTCGCAATTTCGGAGCTGGGCTCTGGCGGCGGCGCTGAGAGCGAGCAAGGCAACGTCGGCACCATCACCGGGCTGGTGAGCCCGGAGCCCCCGTGTCTGTGGGGCTGTGGAAGGGCTGCCAAGGGAAGGCGAGGGCCAGCAACACCTGGCAGCCCTGGCCCCTTTGGTGGGGGAGCAGGCGCTGGACGTTGGCCATTTTGGAGCTGGGCTCTGGCGGCGGCACTGAGAGCGAGCAAGGCAACGTCGGCACCATCACCGGGCTGGCAAGCCCGGAGCCCCCGTGTCTGTGGGGCTGTGGAAGGGCTGCCAAGGGAAGGCGAGGGCCAGCAACACCTGGCAGCCCTGGCCCCTTTGGTGGGGGAGCAGGCGCTGGACGTTGGCCATTTCGGAGCTGGGCTCTGGCGGCGGCGCTGAGAGCGAGCAAGGCAACGTCGGCACCATCACCGGGCTGGCAAGCCCGGAGCCCCCGTGTCTGTGGGGCTGTGGAAGGGCTGCCAAGGGAAGGCGAGGGCCAGCAACACCTGGCAGCCCTGGCCCCTTTGGTGGGGGAGCAGGCGCTGGACGTTGGCCATTTTGGAGCTGGGCTCTGGCGGCGGCGCTGAGAGCGAGCAAGGCAACGTCGGCACCATCACCGGGCTGGTGAGCCCGGAGCCCCCGTGTCTGTGGGGCTGTGGAAGGGCTGCCAAGGGAAGGCGAGGGCCAGCAACACCTGGCAGCCCTGGCCCCTTTGGTGGGGGAGCAGGCGCTGGACGTTGGCCATTTTGGAGCTGGGCTCTGGCGGCGGCACTGAGAGCGAGCAAGGCAACGTCGGCACCATCACCGGGCTGGCAATCCCGGAGCCCCCGTGTCTGTGGGGCTGTGGAAGGGCTGCCAAGGGAAGGCGAGGGCCAGCAACACCTGGCAGCCCTGGCCCCTTTGGTGGGGGAGCAGTCGCTGGACGTTGGCCATTTCGGAGCTGGGCTCTGGCGGCGGCGCTGAGAGCGAGCAAGGCAACGTCGGCACCATCACCGGGCTGGCAATCCCGGAGCCCCCGTGTCTGTGGGGCTGTGGAAGGGCTGCCAAGGGAAGGCGAGGGCCAGCAACACCTTGCAGCCCTGGCCCCTTTGGTGGGGGAGCAGGCGCTGGACGTTGGCCATTTCGGAGCTGGGCTCTGGCGGCGGCGCTGAGAGCGAGCAAGGCAACGTCGGCACCATCACCGGGCTGGCAAGCCCGGAGCCCCCGTGTCTGTGGGGCTGTGGAAGGGCTGCCAAGGGAAGGCGAGGGCCAGCAACACCTGGCAGCCCTGGCCCCTTTGGTGGGGGAGCAGGCGCTGGACGTTGGCCATTTCGGAGCTGGGCTCTGGCGGCGGCGCTGAGAGCGAGCAAGGCAACGTCGGCACCATCACCGGGTTGGGAGCCCGGAGCCCCCGTGTCTGTGGGGCTGTGGAAGGGCTGCCAAGGGAAGGCGAGGGCCAGCAACACCTGGCAGCCCTGGCCCCTTTGGTGGGGGAGCAGGCGCTGGACGTTCGCAATTTCGGAGCTGGGCTCTGGCGGCGGCGCTGAGAGCGAGCAAGGCAGCGTCGGCACCATCACCGGGCTGGCAAGCCCGGAGCCCCCGTGTCTGTGGGGCTGTGGAAGGGCTGCCAAGGGAAGGCGAGGGCCAGCAACACCTGGCAGCCCTGGCCCCTTTGGTGGGGGAGCAGGCGCTGGACGTTGGCCATTTCGGAGCTGGGCTCTGGCGGCGGCGCTGAGAGCGAGCAAGGCAACGTTGGCACCATCACCGGGTTGGGAGCCCGGAGCCCCCGTGTCTGTGGGGCTGTGGAAGGGCTGCCAAGGGAAGGCGAGGGCCAGCAACACCTGGCAGCCCTGGCCCCTTTGGTGGGGGAGCAGGCGCTGGACGTTGGCCATTTCGGAGCTGGGCTCTGGCGGCGGCGCTGAGAGCGAGCAAGGCAACGTCGGCACCATCACCGGGCTGGTGAGCCCGGAGCCCCCGTGTCTGTGGGGCTGTGGAAGGGCTGCCAAGGGAAGGCGAGGGCCAGCAACACCTGGCAGCCCTGGCCCCTTTGGTGGGGGAGCAGGCGCTGGACGTTGGCCATTTCGGAGCTGGGCTCTGGCGGCGGCGCTGAGAGCGAGCAAGGCAACGTCGGCACCATCACCGGGTTGGGAGCCCGGAGCCCCCGTGTCTGTGGGGCTGTGGAAGGGCTGCCAAGGGAAGGCGAGGGCCAGCAACACCTGGCAGCCCTGGCCCCTTTGGTGGGGGAGCAGGCGCTGGACGTTGGCCATTTCGGAGCTGGGCTCTGGCGGCGGCACTGAGAGCGAGCAAGGCAACGTCGGCACCATCACCGGGCTGGCAAGCCCGGAGCCCCCGTGTCTGTGGGGCTGTGGAAGGGCTGCCAAGGGAAGGCGAGGGCCAGCAACACCTGGCAGCCCTGGCCCCTTTGGTGGGGGAGCAGGCGCTGGACGTTCGCAATTTCGGAGCTGGGCTCTGGCGGCGGCGCTGAGAGCGAGCAAGGCAACGTCGGCACCATCACCGGGCTGGTGAGCCCGGAGCCCCCGTGTCTGTGGGGCTGTGGAAGGGCTGCCAAGGGAAGGCGAGGGCCAGCAACACCTGGCAGCCCTGGCCCCTTTGGTGGGGGAGCAGGCGCTGGACGTTGGCCATTTTGGAGCTGGGCTCTGGCGGCGGCACTGAGAGCGAGCAAGGCAACGTCGGCACCATCACCGGGCTGGCAAGCCCGGAGCCCCCGTGTCTGTGGGGCTGTGGAAGGGCTGCCAAGGGAAGGCGAGGGCCAGCAACACCTGGCAGCCCTGGCCCCTTTGGTGGGGGAGCAGGCGCTGGACGTTGGCCATTTCGGAGCTGGGCTCTGGCGGCGGCGCTGAGAGCGAGCAAGGCAACGTCGGCACCATCACCGGGCTGGCAAGCCCGGAGCCCCCGTGTCTGTGGGGCTGTGGAAGGGCTGCCAAGGGAAGGCGAGGGCCAGCAACACCTGGCAGCCCTGGCCCCTTTGGTGGGGGAGCAGGCGCTGGACGTTGGCCATTTCGGAGCTGGGCTCTGGCGGCGGCGCTGAGAGCGAGCAAGGCAACGTCGGCACCATCACCGGGTTGGGAGCCCGGAGCCCCCGTGTCTGTGGGGCTGTGGAAGGGCTGCCAAGGGAAGGCGAGGGCCAGCAACACCTGGCAGCCCTGGCCCCTTTGGTGGGGGAGCAGGCGCTGGACGTTGGCCATTTCGGAGCTGGGCTCTGGCGGCGGCGCTGAGAGCGAGCAAGGCAACGTCGGCACCATCACCGGGCTGGCAAGCCCGGAGCCCCCGTGTCTGTGGGGCTGTGGAAGGGCTGCCAAGGGAAGGCGAGGGCCAGCAACACCTGGCAGCCCTGGCCCCTTTGGTGGGGGAGCAGGCGCTGGACGTTGGCCATTTCGGAGCTGGGCTCTGGCGGCGGCGCTGAGAGCGAGCAAGGCAACGTCGGCACCATCACCGGGTTGGGAGCCCGGAGCCCCCGTGTCTGTGGGGCTGTGGAAGGGCTGCCAAGGGAAGGCGAGGGCCAGCAACACCTGGCAGCCCTGGCCCCTTTGGTGGGGGAGCAGGCGCTGGACGTTGGCCATTTCGGAGCTGGGCTCTGGCGGCGGCGCTGAGAGCGAGCAAGGCAACGTCGGCACCATCACCGGGCTGGCAAGCCCGGAGCCCCCGTGTCTGTGGGGCTGTGGAAGGGCTGCCAAGGGAAGGCGAGGGCCAGCAACACCTGGCAGCCCTGGCCCCTTTGGTGGGGGAGCAGGCGCTGGACGTTCGCAATTTCGGAGCTGGGCTCTGGCGGCGGCGCTGAGAGCGAGCAAGGCAACGTCGGCACCATCACCGGGCTGGTGAGCCCGGAGCCCCCGTGTCTGTGGGGCTGTGGAAGGGCTGCCAAGGGAAGGCGAGGGCCAGCAACACCTGGCAGCCCTGGCCCCTTTGGTGGGGGAGCAGGCGCTGGACGTTGGCCATTTTGGAGCTGGGCTCTGGCGGCGGCACTGAGAGCGAGCAAGGCAACGTCGGCACCATCACCGGGCTGGCAATCCCGGAGCCCCCGTGTCTGTGGGGCTGTGGAAGGGCTGCCAAGGGAAGGCGAGGGCCAGCAACACCTGGCAGCCCTGGCCCCTTTGGTGGGGGAGCAGGCGCTGGACGTTGGCCATTTCGGAGCTGGGCTCTGGCGGCGGCGCTGAGAGCGAGCAAGGCAACGTCGGCACCATCACCGGGCTGGCAAGCCCGGAGCCCCCGTGTCTGTGGGGCTGTGGAAGGGCTGCCAAGGGAAGGCGAGGGCCAGCAACACCTGGCAGCCCTGGCCCCTTTGGTGGGGGAGCAGGCGCTGGACGTTGGCCATTTCGGAGCTGGGCTCTGGCGGCGGCGCTGAGAGCGAGCAAGGCAACGTCGGCACCATCACCGGGTTGGGAGCCCGGAGCCCCCGTGTCTGTGGGGCTGTGGAAGGGCTGCCAAGGGAAGGCGAGGGCCAGCAACACCTGGCAGCCCTGGCCCCTTTGGTGGGGGAGCAGGCGCTGGACGTTGG
This sequence comes from Aptenodytes patagonicus, assembly GCF_965638725.1. Classification (NCBI taxonomy): domain Eukaryota; kingdom Metazoa; phylum Chordata; class Aves; order Sphenisciformes; family Spheniscidae; genus Aptenodytes; species Aptenodytes patagonicus. The sequence continues at coordinate 16,923 of NW_027472048.1, read as the reverse complement.
CCATTTCGGAGCTGGGCTCTGGCGGCGGCGCTGAGAGCGAGCAAGGCAACGTCGGCACCATCACCGGGCTGGCAAGCCCGGAGCCCCCGTGTCTGTGGGGCTGTGGAAGGGCTGCCAAGGGAAGGCGAGGGCCAGCAACACCTGGCAGCGCTGGCCCCTTTGGTGGGGGAGCAGGCGCTGGACGTTGGCCATTTCGGAGCTGGGCTCTGGCGGCGGCGCTGAGAGCGAGCAAGGCAACGTCGGCACCATCACCGGGTTGGGAGCCCGGAGCCCCCGTGTCTGTGGGGCTGTGGAAGGGCTGCCAAGGGAAGGCGAGGGCCAGCAACACCTGGCAGCCCTGGCCCCTTTGGTGGGGGAGCAGGCGCTGGACGTTGGCCATTTCGGAGCTGGGCTCTGGCGGCGGCGCTGAGAGCGAGCAAGGCAACGTCGGCACCATCACCGGGCTGGCAAGCCCGGAGCCCCCGTGTCTGTGGGGCTGTGGAAGGGCTGCCAAGGGAAGGCGAGGGCCAGCAACACCTGGCAGCCCTGGCCCCTTTGGTGGGGGAGCAGGCGCTGGACGTTCGCAATTTCGGAGCTGGGCTCTGGCGGCGGCGCTGAGAGCGAGCAAGGCAACGTCGGCACCATCACCGGGCTGGTGAGCCCGGAGCCCCCGTGTCTGTGGGGCTGTGGAAGGGCTGCCAAGGGAAGGCGAGGGCCAGCAACACCTGGCAGCCCTGGCCCCTTTGGTGGGGGAGCAGGCGCTGGACGTTGGCCATTTTGGAGCTGGGCTCTGGCGGCGGCACTGAGAGCGAGCAAGGCAACGTCGGCACCATCACCGGGCTGGCAATCCCGGAGCCCCCGTGTCTGTGGGGCTGTGAAAGGGCTGCCAAGGGAAGGCGAGGGCCAGCAACACCTGGCAGCCCTGGCCCCTTTGGTGGGGGAGCAGGCGCTGGACGTTGGCCATTTCGGAGCTGGGCTCTGGCGGCAGCGCTGAGAGCGAGCAAGGCAACGTCGGCACCATCACTGGGCTGGCAAGCCCGGAGCCCCCGTGTCTGTGGGGCTGTGAAAGGGCTGCCAAGGGAAGGCGAGGGCCAGCAACACCTGGCAGCCCTAGCCCCTTTGGTGGGGGAGCAGTCGCTGGACGTTGGCCATTTCGGAGCTGGGCTCTGGCGGCGGCACTGAGAGCGAGCAAGGCAACGTCGGCACCATCACGGGCTGGTGAGCCCGGAGCCCCCGTGTCTGTGGGGCTGTGGAAGGGCTGCCAAGGGAAGGCGAGGGCCAGCAACACCTGGCAGCCCTGGCCCCTTTGGTGGGGGAGCAGGCGCTGGACGTTGGCCATTTCGGAGCTGGGCTCTGGCGGCGGCGCTGAGAGCGAGCAAGGCAACGTCGGCACCATCACCGGGCTGGCAAGCCCGGAGCCCCCGTGTCTGTGGGGCTGTGGAAGGGCTGCCAAGGGAAGGCGAGGGCCAGCAACACCTGGCAGCCCTGGCCCCTTTGGTGGGGGAGCAGGCGCTGGACGTTGGCCATTTCGGAGCTGGGCTCTGGCGGCGGCGCTGAGAGCGAGCAAGGCAACGTCGGCACCATCACCGGGCTGGCAAGCCCGGAGCCCCCGTGTCTGTGGGGCTGTGGAAGGGCTGCCAAGGGAAGGCGAGGGCCAGCAACACCTGGCAGCCCTGGCCCCTTTGGTGGGGGAGCAGGCGCTGGACGTTGGCCATTTCGGAGCTGGGCTCTGGCGGCGGCGCTGAGAGCGAGCAAGGCAACGTCGGCACCATCACCGGGCTGGCAATCCCGGAGCCCCCGTGTCTGTGGGGCTGTGGAAGGGCTGCCAAGGGAAGGCGAGGGCCAGCAACACCTGGCAGCCCTGGCCCCTTTGGTGGGGGAGCAGGCGCTGGACGTTGGCCATTTTGGAGCTGGGCTCTGGCGGCGGCACTGAGAGCGAGCAAGGCAACGTCGGCACCATCACCGGGCTGGCAAGCCCGGAGCCCCCGTGTCTGTGGGGCTGTGGAAGGGCTGCCAAGGGAAGGCGAGGGCCAGCAACACCTGGCAGCCCTGGCCCCTTTGGTGGGGGAGCAGGCGCTGGACGTTGGCCATTTCGGAGCTGGGCTCTGGCGGCGGCGCTGAGAGCGAGCAAGGCAACGTCGGCACCATCACCGGGCTGGCAAGCCCGGAGCCCCCGTGTCTGTGGGGCTGTGGAAGGGCTGCCAAGGGAAGGCGAGGGCCAGCAACACCTGGCAGCCCTGGCCCCTTTGGTGGGGGAGCAGGCGCTGGACGTTGGCCATTTCGGAGCTGGGCTCTGGCGGCGGCGCTGAGAGCGAGCAAGGCAACGTCGGCACCATCACCGGGTTGGGAGCCCGGAGCCCCCGTGTCTGTGGGGCTGTGGAAGGGCTGCCAAGGGAAGGCGAGGGCCAGCAACACCTGGCAGCCCTGGCCCCTTTGGTGGGGGAGCAGGCGCTGGACGTTGGCCATTTCGGAGCTGGGCTCTGGCGGCGGCGCTGAGAGCGAGCAAGGCAACGTCGGCACCATCACCGGGCTGGCAAGCCCGGAGCCCCCGTGTCTGTGGGGCTGTGGAAGGGCTGCCAAGGGAAGGCGAGGGCCAGCAACACCTGGCAGCCCTGGCCCCTTTGGTGGGGGAGCAGGCGCTGGACGTTGGCCATTTCGGAGCTGGGCTCTGGCGGCGGCGCTGAGAGCGAGCAAGGCAACGTCGGCACCATCACCGGGTTGGGAGCCCGGAGCCCCCGTGTCTGTGGGGCTGTGGAAGGGCTGCCAAGGGAAGGCGAGGGCCAGCAACACCTGGCAGCCCTGGCCCCTTTGGTGGGGGAGCAGGCGCTGGACGTTGGCCATTTCGGAGCTGGGCTCTGGCGGCGGCGCTGAGAGCGAGCAAGGCAACGTCGGCACCATCACCGGGCTGGCAAGCCCGGAGCCCCCGTGTCTGTGGGGCTGTGGAAGGGCTGCCAAGGGAAGGCGAGGGCCAGCAACACCTGGCAGCCCTGGCCCCTTTGGTGGGGGAGCAGGCGCTGGACGTTCGCAATTTCGGAGCTGGGCTCTGGCGGCGGCGCTGAGAGCGAGCAAGGCAACGTCGGCACCATCACCGGGCTGGTGAGCCCGGAGCCCCCGTGTCTGTGGGGCTGTGGAAGGGCTGCCAAGGGAAGGCGAGGGCCAGCAACACCTGGCAGCCCTGGCCCCTTTGGTGGGGGAGCAGGCGCTGGACGTTGGCCATTTCGGAGCTGGGCTCTGGCGGCGGCACTGAGAGCGAGCAAGGCAACGTCGGCACCATCACCGGGCTGGCAATCCCGGAGCCCCCGTGTCTGTGGGGCTGTGGAAGGGCTGCCAAGGGAAGGCGAGGGCCAGCAACACCTGGCAGCCCTGGCCCCTTTGGTGGGGGAGCAGGCGCTGGACGTTGGCCATTTCGGAGCTGGGCTCTGGCGGCGGCGCTGAGAGCGAGCAAGGCAACGTCGGCACCATCACCGGGCTGGCAAGCCCGGAGCCCCCGTGTCTGTGGGGCTGTGGAAGGGCTGCCAAGGGAAGGCGAGGGCCAGCAACACCTGGCAGCCCTGGCCCCTTTGGTGGGGGAGCAGGCGCTGGACGTTGGCCATTTCGGAGCTGGGCTCTGGCGGCGGCGCTGAGAGCGAGCAAGGCAACGTCGGCACCATCACCGGGTTGGGAGCCCGGAGCCCCCGTGTCTGTGGGGCTGTGGAAGGGCTGCCAAGGGAAGGCGAGGGCCAGCAACACCTGGCAGCCCTGGCCCCTTTGGTGGGGGAGCAGGCGCTGGACGTTGGCCATTTCGGAGCTGGGCTCTGGCGGCGGCGCTGAGAGCGAGCAAGGCAACGTCGGCACCATCACCGGGCTGGCAAGCCCGGAGCCCCCGTGTCTGTGGGGCTGTGGAAGGGCTGCCAAGGGAAGGCGAGGGCCAGCAACACCTGGCAGCGCTGGCCCCTTTGGTGGGGGAGCAGGCGCTGGACGTTGGCCATTTCGGAGCTGGGCTCTGGCGGCGGCGCTGAGAGCGAGCAAGGCAACGTCGGCACCATCACCGGGTTGGGAGCCCGGAGCCCCCGTGTCTGTGGGGCTGTGGAAGGGCTGCCAAGGGAAGGCGAGGGCCAGCAACACCTGGCAGCCCTGGCCCCTTTGGTGGGGGAGCAGGCGCTGGACGTTGGCCATTTCGGAGCTGGGCTCTGGCGGCGGCGCTGAGAGCGAGCAAGGCAACGTCGGCACCATCACCGGGCTGGCAAGCCCGGAGCCCCCGTGTCTGTGGGGCTGTGGAAGGGCTGCCAAGGGAAGGCGAGGGCCAGCAACACCTGGCAGCCCTGGCCCCTTTGGTGGGGGAGCAGGCGCTGGACGTTCGCAATTTCGGAGCTGGGCTCTGGCGGCGGCGCTGAGAGCGAGCAAGGCAACGTCGGCACCATCACCGGGCTGGTGAGCCCGGAGCCCCCGTGTCTGTGGGGCTGTGGAAGGGCTGCCAAGGGAAGGCGAGGGCCAGCAACACCTGGCAGCCCTGGCCCCTTTGGTGGGGGAGCAGGCGCTGGACGTTGGCCATTTTGGAGCTGGGCTCTGGCGGCGGCACTGAGAGCGAGCAAGGCAACGTCGGCACCATCACCGGGCTGGCAAGCCCGGAGCCCCCGTGTCTGTGGGGCTGTGAAAGGGCTGCCAAGGGAAGGCGAGGGCCAGCAACACCTGGCAGCCCTGGCCCCTTTGGTGGGGGAGCAGGCGCTGGACGTTGGCCATTTCGGAGCTGGGCTCTGGCGGCAGCGCTGAGAGCGAGCAAGGCAACGTCGGCACCATCACTGGGCTGGCAAGCCCGGAGCCCCCGTGTCTGTGGGGCTGTGAAAGGGCTGCCAAGGGAAGGCGAGGGCCAGCAACACCTGGCAGCCCTGGCCCCTTTGGTGGGGGAGCAGTCGCTGGACGTTGGCCATTTCGGAGCTGGGCTCTGGCGGCGGCACTGAGAGCGAGCAAGGCAACGTCGGCACCATCACGGGCTGGTGAGCCCGGAGCCCCCGTGTCTGTGGGGCTGTGGAAGGGCTGCCAAGGGAAGGCGAGGGCCAGCAACACCTGGCAGCCCTGGCCCCTTTGGTGGGGGAGCAGGCGCTGGACGTTGGCCATTTCGGAGCTGGGCTCTGGCGGCGGCGCTGAGAGCGAGCAAGGCAACGTCGGCACCATCACCGGGCTGGCAAGCCCGGAGCCCCCGTGTCTGTGGGGCTGTGGAAGGGCTGCCAAGGGAAGGCGAGGGCCAGCAACACCTGGCAGCCCTGGCCCCTTTGGTGGGGGAGCAGGCGCTGGACGTTGGCCATTTCGGAGCTGGGCTCTGGCGGCGGCGCTGAGAGCGAGCAAGGCAACGTCGGCACCATCACCGGGCTGGCAAGCCCGGAGCCCCCGTGTCTGTGGGGCTGTGGAAGGGCTGCCAAGGGAAGGCGAGGGCCAGCAACACCTGGCAGCCCTGGCCCCTTTGGTGGGGGAGCAGGCGCTGGACGTTGGCCATTTCGGAGCTGGGCTCTGGCGGCGGCGCTGAGAGCGAGCAAGGCAACGTCGGCACCATCACCGGGCTGGCAAGCCCGGAGCCCCCGTGTCTGTGGGGCTGTGGAAGGGCTGCCAAGGGAAGGCGAGGGCCAGCAACACCTGGCAGCCCTGGCCCCTTTGGTGGGGGAGCAGTCGCTGGACGTTCGCCATTTCGGAGCTGGGCTCTGGCGGCGGCGCTGAGAGCGAGCAAGGCAACGTCGGCACCATCACCGGGCTGGTGACCGCGGAGCCCCCGTGTCTGTGGGGCTGTGGAAGGGCAGCCAAGGGAAGGCGAGGGCCAGCAACACCTGGCAGCCCTGGCCCCTTTGGTGGGGGAGCAGGCGCTGGACGTTCGCAATTTCGGAGCTGGGCTCTGGCGGCAGCACTGAGAGCGAGCAAGGCAACGTCGGCACCATCACCGGGCTGGCAATCCCGGAGCCCCCGTGTCTGTGGGGCTGTGGAGGGGGTTCCAAGGGAAGGCGAGGGCCAGCAACACCTGGCAGCCCTGGCCCCTTTGGTGGGGGAGCAGGCGCTGGACGTTGGCCATTTCGGAGCTGGGCTCTGGCGGCGGCGCTGAGAGCGAGCAAGACAACGTCGGCACCATCACCGGGCTGGCAATCCCGGAGCCCCCGTGTCTGTGGGGCTGTGGAAGTGCTGCCAAGGGAAGGCGAGGGCCAGCAACACCTGGCAGCCCTGGCCCCTTTGGTGGGGGAGCAGGCGCTGGACGTTGGCCATTTCGGAGCTGGGCTCTGGTGGCGGCGCTGAGAGCGAGCAAGGCAACGTCGGCACCATCACCGGGTTGGGAGCCCGGAGCCCCCGTGTCTGTGGGGCTGTGGAAGGGCTGCCAAGGGAAGGCGAGGGCCAGCAACACCTGGCAGCCCTGGCCCCTTTGGTGGGGGAGCAGGCGCTGGACGTTGGCCATTTCGGAGCTGGGCTCTGGCGGCGGCGCTGAGAGCGAGCAAGGCAACGTCGGCACCATCACCGGGCTGGCGAGCCCGGAGCCCCCGTGTCTGTGGGGCTGTGGAAGGGCTGCCAAGGGAAGGCGAGGGCCAGCAACACCTGGCAGCCCTAGCCCCTTTGGTGGGGGAGCAGGCGCTGGACGTTGGCCATTTCGGAGCTGGGCTCTGGCGGCGGCGCTGAGAGCGAGCAAGGCAACGTCGGCACCATCACCGGGCTGGCAATCCCGGAGCCCCCGTGTGTGTGGGGCTGTGGAAGGGCTGCCAAGGGAAGGCGAGGGCCAGCAACACCTGGCACCCCTGGCCCCTTTGGTGGGGGAGCAGTCGCTGGACGTTCGCCATTTCGGAGCTGGGGTTTGGCGGCGGCGCTGAGAGAGAGCAAGGCAACGTCGGCACCATCACCGGGCTGGCAAGCCCGGAGCCCCTGTGTCTGTGGGGCTGTGGAAGGGCTGCCAAGGGAAGGCGAGGGCCAGCAACACCTGGCAGCCCTGGCCCCTTTGGTGGGGGAGCAGGCGCTGGACGTTGGCCATTTCGGAGCTGGGCTCTGGCGGTGGCGCTGAGAGCGAGCAAGGCAACGTCGGCACCATCACCGGGCTGGCAAGCCCGGAGCCCCCGTGTCTGTGGGGCTGTGGAAGGGCTGCCAAGGGAAGGCGAGGGCCAGCAACACCTGGCAGCCCTGGCCCCTTTGGTGGGGGAGCAGTCGCTGGACGTTGGCCATTTCGGAGCTGGGCTCTGGCGGCGGCGCTGAGAGCGAGCAAGGCAACGTCGGCACCATCACCGGGCTGGCAAGCCCGGAGCCCCCGTGTCTGTGGGGCTGTGGAAGGGCTGCCAAGGGAAGGCGAGGGCCAGCAACACCTGGCAGCCCTGGCCCCTTTGGTGGGGGAGCAGTCGCTGGACGTTCGCCATTTCGGAGCTGGGCTCTGGCGGCGGCGCTGAGAGCGAGCAAGGCAACGTCGGCACCATCACCGGGTTGGTGACCGCGGAGACCCCGTGTCTGTGGGGCTGTGGAAGGGCAGCCAAGGGAAGGCGAGGGCCAGCAACACCTGGCAGCCCTGGCCCCTTTGGTGGGGGAGCAGGCGCTGGACGTTCGCAATTTCGGAGCTGGGCTCTGGCGGCAGCACTGAGAGCGAGCAAGGCAACGTCGGCACCATCACCGGCCTGGCAATCCCGGAGCCCCAGTGTCTGTGGGGCTGTGGAGGGGGTTCCAAGGGAAGGCGAGGGCCAGCAACACCTGGCAGCCCTGGCCCCTTTGGTGGGGGAGCAGGCGCTGGACGTTGGCCATTTCGGAGCTGGGCTCTGGCGGCGGCGCTGAGAGCGAGCAAGACAACGTCGGCACCATCACCGGGCTGGCAAGCCCGGAGCCCCCGTGTCTGTGGGGCTGTGGAAGGGCTGCCAAGGGAAGGCGAGGGCCAGCAACACCTGGCAGCCCTGGCCCCTTTGGTGGGGGAGCAGGCGCTGGACGTTGGCCATTTCGGAGCTGGGCTCTGGCGGCGGCGCTGAGAGCGAGCAAGGCAACGTCGGCACCATCACCGGGTTGGGAGCCCGGAGCCCCCGTGTCTGTGGGGCTGTGGAAGGGCTGCCAAGGGAAGGCGAGGGCCAGCAACACCTGGCAGCCCTGGCCCCTTTGGTGGGGGAGCAGGCGCTGGACGTTGGCCATTTCGGAGCTGGGCTCTGGCGGCGGCGCTGAGAGCGAGCAAGGCAACGTCGGCACCATCACCAGGCTGGCAAGCCCGGAGCCCCCGTGTCTGTGGGGCTGTGGAAGGGCTGCCAAGGGAAGGCGAGGGCCAGCAACACCTGGCAGCCCTAGCCCCTTTGGTGGGGGAGCAGGCGCTGGACGTTGGCCATTTCGGAGCTGGGCTCTGGCGGCGGCGCTGAGAGCGAGCAAGGCAACGTCGGCACCATCACCGGGTTGGGAGCCCGGAGCCCCCGTGTCTGTGGGGCTGTGGAAGGGCTGCCAAGGGAAGGCGAGGGCCAGCAACACCTGGCAGCCCTGGCCCCTTTGGTGGGGGAGCAGGCGCTGGACGTTGGCCATTTCGGAGCTGGGCTCTGGCGGCGGCGCTGAGAGCGAGCAAGGCAACGTCGGCACCATCACCGGGCTGGCGAGCCCGGAGCCCCCGTGTCTGTGGGGCTGTGGAAGGGCTGCCAAGGGAAGGCGAGGGCCAGCAACACCTGGCAGCCCTAGCCCCTTTGGTGGGGGAGCAGGCGCTGGACGTTGGCCATTTCGGAGCTGGGCTCTGGCGGTGGCGCTGAGAGCGAGCAAGGCAACGTCGGCACCATCACCGGGCTGGCAATCCCGGAGCCCCCGTGTCTGTGGGGCTGTGGAAGGGCTGCCAAGGGAAGGCGAGGGCCAGCAACACCTGGCACCCCTGGCCCCTTTGGTGGGGGAGCAGTCGCTGGACGTTCGCCATTTCGGAGCTGGGGTTTGGCGGCGGCGCTGAGAGAGAGCAAGGCAACGTCGGCACCATCACCGGGCTGGCAAGCCCGGAGCCCCTGTGTCTGTGGGGCTGTGGAAGGGCTGCCAAGGGAAGGCGAGGGCCAGCAACACCTGGCAGCCCTGGCCCCTTTGGTGGGGGAGCAGGCGCTGGACGTTGGCCATTTCGGAGCTGGGCTCTGGCGGTGGTGCTGAGAGCGAGCAAGGCAACGTCGGCACCATCACCGGGCTGGCAAGCCCGGAGCCCCCGTGTCTGTGGGGCTGTGGAAGGGCTGCCAAGGGAAGGCGAGGGCCAGCAACACCTGGCAGCCCTGGCCCCTTTGGTGGGGGAGCAGTCGCTGGACGTTGGCCATTTCGGAGCTGGGCTCTGGCGGCGGCGCTGAGAGCGAGCAAGGCAACGTCGGCACCATCACCGGGCTGGCAAGCCCGGAGCCCCCGTGTCTGTGGGGCTGTGGAAGGGCTGCCAAGGGAAGGCGAGGGCCAGCAACACCTGGCAGCCCTGGCCCCTTTGGTGGGGGAGCAGGCGCTGGACGTTCGCCATTTCGGAGCTGGGCTCTGGCGGCGGCGCTGAGAGCAAGCAAGGCAACGTCGGCACCATCACCGGGTTGGTGACCGCGGAGCCCCCGTGTCTGTGGGGCTGTGGAAGGGCAGCCAAGGGAAGGCGAGGGCCAGCAACACCTGGCAGCCCTGGCCCCTTTGGTGGGGGAGCAGGCGCTGGACGTTCGCAATTTCGGAGCTGGGCTCTGGCGGCAGCACTGAGAGCGAGCAAGGCAACGTCGGCACCATCACCGGCCTGGCAATCCCGGAGCCCCAGTGTCTGTGGGGCTGTGGAGGGGGTTCCAAGGGAAGGCGAGGGCCAGCAACACCTGGCAGCCCTGGCCCCTTTGGTGGGGGAGCAGGCGCTGGACGTTGGCCATTTCGGAGCTGGGCTCTGGCGGCGGCGCTGAGAGCGAGCAAGACAACGTCGGCACCATCACCGGGCTGGCAAGCCCGGAGCCCCCGTGTCTGTGGGGCTGTGGAAGGGCTGCCAAGGGAAGGCGAGGGCCAGCAACACCTGGCAGCCCTGGCCCCTTTGGTGGGGGAGCAGGCGCTGGACGTTGGCCATTTCGGAGCTGGGCTCTGGCGGCGGCGCTGAGAGCGAGCAAGGCAACGTCGGCACCATCACCGGGTTGGGAGCCCGGAGCCCCCGTGTCTGTGGGGCTGTGGAAGGGCTGCCAAGGGAAGGCGAGGGCCAGCAACACCTGGCAGCCCTGGCCCCTTTGGTGGGGGAGCAGGCGCTGGACGTTGGCCATTTCGGAGCTGGGCTCTGGCGGCGGCGCTGAGAGCGAGCAAGGCAACGTCGGCACCATCACCGGGCTGGCAAGCCCGGAGCCCCCGTGTCTGTGGGGCTGTGGAAGGGCTGCCAAGGGAAGGCGAGGGCCAGCAACACCTGGCAGCCCTAGCCCCTTTGGTGGGGGAGCAGGCGCTGGACGTTGGCCATTTCGGAGCTGGGCTCTGGCGGCGGCACTGAGAGCGAGCAAGGCAACGTCGGCACCATCACCGGGCTGGCAATCCCGGAGCCCCCGTGTCTGTGGGGCTGTGGAAGGGCTGCCAAGGGAAGGCGAGGGCCAGCAACACCTGGCACCCCTGGCCCCTTTGGTGGGGGAGCAGTCGCTGGACGTTCGCCATTTCGGAGCTGGTGTTTGGCGGCGGCGCTGAGAGAGAGCAAGGCAACGTCGGCACCATCACCGGGCTGGCAAGCCCGGAGCCCCCGTGTCTGTGGGGCTGTGGAAGGGCTGCCAAGGGAAGGCGAGGGCCAGCAACACCTGGCAGCCCTGGCCCCTTTGGTGGGGGAGCAGGCGCTGGACGTTGGCCATTTCAGAGCTGGGCTCTGGCGGCGGCGCTGAGAGCGAGCAAGGCAACGTCGGCACCATCACCGGGCTGGCAAGCCCGGAGCCCCCGTGTCTGTGGGGCTGTGGAAGGGCTGCCAAGGGAAGGCGAGGGCCAGCAACACCTGGCAGCCCTGGCCCCTTTGGTGGGGGAGCAGGCGCTGGACGTTGGCCATTTCGGAGCTGGGCTCTGGCGGCGGCGCTGAGAGCGAGCAAGGCAACGTCGGCACCATCACCGGGCTGGCAAGCCCGGAGCCCCCGTGTCTGTGGGGCTGTGGAAGGGCTGCCAAGGGAAGGCGAGGGCCAGCAACACCTGGCAGCCCTAGCCCCTTTGGTGGGGGAGCAGGCGCTGGACGTTGGCCATTTCGGAGCTGGGCTCTGGCGGCAGCACTGAGAGCGAGCAAGGCAACGTCGGCACCATCACCGGGCTGGCAATCCCGGAGCCCCCGTGTCTGTGGGGCTGTGGAAGGGCTGCCAAGGGAAGGCGAGGGCCAGCAACACCTGGCACCCCTGGCCCCTTTGGTGGGGGAGCAGTCGCTGGACGTTCGCCATTTCGGAGCTGGTGTTTGGCGGCGGCGCTGAGAGAGAGCAAGGCAACGTCGGCACCATCACCGGGCTGGCAAGCCCGGAGCCCCCGTGTCTGTGGGGCTGTGGAAGGGCTGCCAAGGGAAGGCGAGGGCCAGCAACACCTGGCAGCCCTGGCCCCTTTGGTGGGGGAGCAGGCGCTGGACGTTGGCCATTTCGGAGCTGGGCTCTGGCGGCAGCACTGAGAGCGAGCAAGGCAACGTCGGCACCATCACCGGGCTGGCAAGCCCAGAGCCCCCGTGGTCTGTGGGGCTGTGGAAGGGCTGCCAAGGGAAGGCGAGGGCCAGCAACACCTGGCAGCCCTGGCCCCTTTGGTGGGGGAGCAGTCGCTGGACGTTGGCCATTTCGGAGCTGGGCTCTGGCGGCGGCACTGAGAGCGAGCAAGGCAACGTCGGCACCATCACCGGGCTGGTGAGCCCGGAGCCCCCGTGTCTGTGGGGCTGTGGAAGGGCTGCCAAGGGAAGGCGAGGGCCAGCAACACCTGGCAGCCCTGGCCCCTTTGGTGGGGGAGCAGGCGCTGGACGTTGGCCATTTTAGAGCTGGGCTCTGGCGGCGGCACTGAGAGCGAGCAAGGCAACGTCGGCACCATCACCGGGGCTGGCAAGCCCGGAGCCCCCGTGTCTGTGGGGCTGTGGAAGGGCTGCCAAGGGAAGGCGAGGGCCAGCAACACCTGGCAGCCCTGGCCCCTTTGGTGGGGGAGCAGGCGCTGGACGTTGGCCATTTCGGAGCTGGGCTCTGGCGGCGGCGCTGAGAGCGAGCAAGGCAACGTCGGCACCATCACCGGGCTGGCAAGCCCGGAGCCCCCGTGTCTGTGGGGCTGTGGAAGGGCTGCCAAGGGAAGGCGAGGGCCAGCAACACCTGGCAGCCCTGGCCCCTTTGGTGGGGGAGCAGGCGCTGGACGTTGGCCATTTCGGAGCTGGGCTCTGGCGGCGGCGCTGAGAGCGAGCAAGGCAACGTCGGCACCATCACCGGCCTGGCAAGCCCGGAGCCCCCGTGTCTGTGGGGCTGTGGAAGGGCTGCCAAGGGAAGGCGAGGGCCAGCAACACCTGGCAGCCCTGGCCCCTTTGGTGGGGGAGCAGGCGCTGGACGTTGGCCATTTCGGAGCTGGGCTCTGGCGGCGGCGCTGAGAGCGAGCAAGGCAACGTCGGCACCATCACCGGGCTGGCAAGCCCGGAGCCCCGTGTCTGTGGGGCTGTGGAAGGGCTGCCAAGGGAAGGCGAGGGCCAGCAACACCTGGCAGCCCTGGCCCCTTTGGTGGGGGAGCAGGCGCTGGACGTTGGCCATTTCGGAGCTGGGCTCTGGCGGCGGCGCTGAGAGCGAGCAAGGCAACGTCGGCACCATCACCGGGCTGGCAAGCCCGGAGCCCCCGTGTCTGTGGGGCTGTGGAAGGGCTGCCAAGGGAAGGCGAGGGCCAGCAACACCTGGCAGCCCTGGCCCCTTTGGTGGGGGAGCAGGCGCTGGACGTTGGCCATTTCGGAGCTGGGCTCTGGCGGCGGCGCTGAGAGCGAGCAAGGCAACGTCGGCACCATCACCGGGCTGGCAAGCCCGGAGCCCCCGTGTCTGTGGGCTGTGGAAGGGCTGCCAAGGGAAGGCGAGGGCCAGCAACACCTGGCAGCCCTAGCCCCTTTGGTGGGGGAGCAGGCGCTGGACGTTGGCCATTTCGGAGCTGGGCTCTGGCGGCGGCACTGAGAGCGAGCAAGGCAACGTCGGCACCATCACCGGGCTGGCAAGCCCGGAGCCCCCGTGTCTGTGGGACTGTGGAAGGGCTGCCAAGGGAAGGCGAGGGCCAGCAACACCTGGCACCCCTGGCCCCTTTGGTGGGGGAGCAGTCGCTGGACGTTCGCCATTTCGGAGCTGGGCTCTGGCGGTGGCGCTGAGAGAGAGCAAGGCAACGTCGGCACCATCACCAAGCTGGCAAGCCCGGAGCCCCCGTGTCTGTGGGGCTGTGGAAGGGCTGCCAAGGGAAGGCGAGGGCCAGCAACACCTGGCAGCCCTGGCCCCTTTGGTGGGGGAGCAGGCGCTGGACGTTGGCCATTTCGGAGCTGGGCTCTGGCGGCGGCGCTGAGAGCGAGCAAGGCAACGTCGGCACCATCACCGGGCTGGCAAGCCCGGAGCCCCCGTGTCTGTGGGGCTGTGGAAGGGCTGCCAAGGGAAGGCGAGGGCCAGCAACACCTGGCAGCCTGGCCCCTTTGGTGGGGAGGCAGGCGCTGGATGTTGGCCATTTCGGAGCTGGGCTCTGGCGGCGGCGCTGAGAGCGAGCAAGGCAACGTCGGCACCATCACCGGGTTGGAGGCCGGAGCCCCCGTGTCTGTGGGGCTGTGGAAGGGCTGCCAAGGGAAGGCGAGGGCCAGCAACACCTGGCAGCCCTGGCCCCTTTGGTGGGAGAGCAGGCGCTGGACGTTGGCCATTTCGGAGCTGGGCTCTGGCGGCAGCACTGAGAGCGAGCAAGGCAACGTCGGCACCATCACCGGGCTGGCAAGCCCGGAGCCCCCGTGTCTGTGGGGCTGTGGAAGGGCTGCCAAGGGAAGGCGAGGGCCAGCAACACCTGGCAGCCCTAGCCCCTTTGGTGGGGGAGCAGGCGCTGGACGTTGGCCATTTCGGAGCTGGGCTCTGGCGGCGGGCACTGAGAGCGAGCAAGGCAACGTCGGCACCATCACCGGGCTGGTGAGCCCGGAGCCCCCGTGTCTGTGGGGCTGTGGAAGGGCTGCCAAGGGAAGGCGAGGGCCAGCAACACCTGGCAGCCCTGGCCCCTTTGGTGGGGGAGCAGGCGCTGGACGTTGGCCATTTCGGAGCTGGGCTCTGGCGGCGGCGCTGAGAGCGAGCAAGGCAACGTCGGCACCGTCACCGGGCTGGCAATCCCGGAGCCCCCGTGTCTGTGGGGCTGTGGAAGGGCTGCCAAGGGAAGGCGAGGGCCAGCAACACCTGGCAGCCCTGGCCCCTTTGGTGGGGGAGCAGGCGCTGGACGTTGGCCATTTCGGAGCTGGGCTCTGGCGGCGGCGCTGAGAGCGAGCAAGGCAACGTCGGCACCATCACCGGGCTGGCAAGCCCGGAGCCCCCGTGTCTGTGGGGCTGTGGAAGGGCTGCCAAGGGAAGGCGAGGGCCAGCAACACCTGGCAGCCCTGGCCCCTTTGGTGGGGGAGCAGTCGCTGGACGTTGGCCATTTCGGAGCTGGGCTCTGGCGGCGGCACTGAGAGCGAGCAAGGCAACGTCGGCACCATCACGGGCTGGCAATCCCGGAGCCCCCGTGTCTGTGGGGCTGTGGAAGGGCTGCCAAGGGAAGGCGAGGGCCAGCAACACCTAGCAGCCCTGGCCCCTTTCGTGGGGGAGCAGGCGCTGGACGTTGGCCATTTCGGAGCTGGGCTCTGGCGGCGGCGCTGAGAGCGAGCAAGGCAACGTCGGCACCATCACCGGGCTGGCAAGCCCGGAGCCCCCGTGTCTGTGGGGCTGTGGAAGGGCTGCCAAGGGAAGGCGAGGGCCAGCAACACCTGGCAGCCCTGGCCCCTTTGGTGGGGGAGCAGGCGCTGGACGTTGGCCATTTTCAGAGCTGGGCTCTGGCGGCGGCGCTGAGAGCGAGCAGGCAACGTCGGCACCATCACCGGGCTGGCAAGCCCGGAGCCCCCGTGTCTGTGGGGCTGTGGAAGGGCTGCCAAGGGAAGGCGAGGGCCAGCAACACCTGGCAGCCCTGGCCCCTTTGGTGGGGGAGCAGGCGCTGGACGTTGGCCATTTCGGAGCTGGGCTCTGGCGGCGGCGCTGAGAGCGAGCAAGGCAACGTCGGCACCATCACCGGGCTGGCAAGCCCGGAGCCCCCGTGTCTGTGGGGCTGTGGAAGGGCTGCCAAGGGAAGGCGAGGGCCAGCAACACCTGGCAGCCCTAGCCCCTTTGGTGGGGGAGCAGGCGCTGGACGTTGGCCATTTCGGAGCTGGGCTCTGGCGGCGGCACTGAGAGCGAGCAAGGCAACGTCGGCACCATCACCGGGCTGGCAATCCCGGAGCCCCCGTGTCTGTGGGGCTGTGGAAGGGCTGCCAAGGGAAGGCGAGGCCAGCAACACCTGGCACCCCTGGCCCCTTTGGTGGGGGAGCAGTCGCTGGACGTTCGCCATTTCGGAGCTGGTGTTTGGCGGCGGCGCTGAGAGAGAGCAAGGCAACGTCGGCACCATCACCGGGCTGGCAAGCCGGAGCCCCCGTGTCTGTGGGGCTGTGGAAGGGCTGCCAAGGGAAGGCGAGGGCCAGCAACACCTGGCAGCCCTGGCCCCTTTGGTGGGGGAGCAGTTGCTGGACGTTGGCCATTTCGGAGCTGGGCTCTGGCGGCAGCACTGAGAGCGAGCAAGGCAACGTCGGCACCATCACCGGGGCTGGCAAGCCCGGAGCCCCCGTGTCTGTGGGGCTGTGGAAGGGCTGCCAAGGGAAGGCGAGGGCCAGCAACACCTGGCAGCCCTGGCCCCTTTGGTGGGGGAGCAGTCGCTGGACGTTGGCCATTTCGGAGCTGGGCTCTGGCGGCGGCACTGAGAGCGAGCAAGGCAACGTCGGCACCATCACCGGGCTGGTGAGCCCGGAGCCCCCGTGTCTGTGGGGCTGTGGAAGGGCTGCCAAGGGAAGGCGAGGGCCAGCAACACCTGGCAGCCCTGGCCCCTTTGGTGGGGGAGCAGTCGCTGGACGTTGGCCATTTCAGAGCTGGGCTCTGGCGGCGGCGCTGAGAGCGAGCAAGGCAACGTCGGCACCATCACCGGGCTGGCAAGCCCGGAGCCCCCGTGTCTGTGGGGCTGTGGAAGGGCTGCCAAGGGAAGGCGAGGGCCAGCAACACCTGGCAGCCCTGGCCCCTTTGGTGGGGGAGCAGGCGCTGGGACGTTGGCCATTTCGGAGCTGGGCTCTGGCGGCGGCGCTGAGAGCGAGCAAGGCAACGTCGGCACCATCACCGGGCTGGCAAGCCCGGAGCCCCCGTGTCTGTGGGGCTGTGGAAGGGCTGCCAAGGGAAGGCGAGGGCCAGCAACACCTGGCAGCCCTGGCCCCTTTGGTGGGGGAGCAGGCGCTGGACGTTGGCCATTTCGGAGCTGGGCTCTGGCGGCGGCGCTGAGAGCGAGCAAGGCAACGTCGGCACCATCACCGGCCTGGCAAGCCCGGAGCCCCCGTGTCTGTGGGGCTGTGGAAGGGCTGCCAAGGGAAGGCGAGGGCCAGCAACACCTGGCAGCCCTGGCCCCTTTGGTGGGGGAGGCAGGCGCTGGACGTTGGCCATTTCGGAGCTGGGGTCTGGCGGCGGCGCTGAGAGCGAGCAAGGCAACGTCGGCACCATCACCGGGCTGGCAAGCCCGGAGCCCCCGTGTCTGTGGGGCTGTGGAAGGGCTGCCAAGGGAAGGCGAGGGCCAGCAACACCTGGCAGCCCTGGCCCCTTTGGTGGGGGAGCAGGCGCTGGACGTTGGCCATTTCGGAGCTGGGCTCTGGCGGCGGCGCTGAGAGCGAGCAAGGCAACGTCGGCACCATCACCGGGTTGGGAGCCCGGAGCCCCCGTGTCTGTGGGGCTGTGGAAGGGCTGCCCAAGGGAAGGCGAGGGCCAGCAACACCTGGCAGCCCTGGCCCCTTTGGTGGGGGGAGCAGGCGCTGGACGTTGGCCATTTCGGAGCTGG